>NC_091282.1:801828360-802140992 GCF_032444005.1 Ranitomeya imitator
GTATGTATGTAGTATGTATGTAGTATGTTGTATGTATGTTGTATGTATGTATGTATATAGTATGTATGTAGTATGTTGCATGTATGTAGTATGTTGCATGTATGTAGTATGTATGTTGTATGTATGTAGTATGAATGTATGTATGTATGTTGTATGTATGTATGTAGTTTGTATGTAGTATCTTGTATGTATGTTGTATGTACTGTATGTATGTTGTATGTATGTAGTATGTATGTTGTATGTATGTATGTAGTATGTATGTTGTATGCATGTAGTATGTTGTGTGTATGCTGTATGTAGTATGTAGTTGTTTTTTTTCTTTTACATTCAACACATTAGTCGGATTATGGGACTACTACTGTCCCATCATTGGCTAATGTGTCAATCACTGCCATTGTAGCAGGCATAGCCCAATGGGACTTGTAGTCCCACCAGATGATGCCTGCACACAAACACAAAGACCCCCGGCAGGCCCGTACAGACCCCCGGCAGGCTGCACAGACCCCCGAGAGGCCCGTACAGATCCCCGACAGGCCGCACAGACCCCCGAGAGGCCCGTACAGACCCCCGAGAGGCCCATACAGACACCCGGAAGGCCGCACAGGCCCCTAGCAGGCTGCACAGACCCCCGAGAGGTCCAGACAGACCCCCGGAAGGCCACACAGTTCCCCGACAGGCCGCACAGACCCTCGAGAGGCCCATACAGACCCCCAGCAGGCCCGCACAGACCCACCACGGTCCCACTCAGACACGCAATCTCCGCCCACGCACCGCCCACACTCTTCCCCCTCTGGAACAAGATGTACAAGGAAAGAAAGGCCTTATTTTCATTCCGATATTTGTGTCCCATTGACTTGCATTGGTATCGGGTATCGGTATCGGCAATATCCGATATTTTTGGGATATTGGCCGACACAATCCGATCCCGATATTTCCGAATATCGGAAGGTATCGCTCAACACTACTGAAGACCACATGGACCACATTCAGGTTGACTGAGCCTGTAAAAGCCAAATGGTGCAAAATCTTAATGAAACTTAATGGTGAACAAACACTTTAAGATTTTCTTTAACTAGAAATTAAGCCCAAACCCTAGTAAAACCAAATCCAGAACAATATTATTACAGTTCCTTGCTAAAAAAAAATCAATGTTCAAACACTCACCTCTGTCCACTCTCACGTGATGCTCCCAATGCTGATCTTATTCAGTCATGAGTCAAGTCACCTTCTGAAGTAACTTACAGTGGTCTAATCCTCTCTCCCCATTGAGCATGGATGTATGTATTTCTCACAAATAGGGATGATGTGAAGGAGAGTAACACAATGTAGTTGTAGAGTGTAGGCCATCGCTAGTTATCTCACTGGCATGTGCTAGTGGTAGAAAATCATAGCATTGCGCCCTGTCACACCAGTCGGCCGCTAGTGCAAGAAAAGCTGTCAACGATGATATCAGTGGAGAGAGGTAAGAGCTAAGAGGGCAATCCCTTTACTACATTTCGACTCCCCCTTAAGGGAGTTTTACATCATGCGGAAATTTTGAGCATTTGAGGAGTGTTTTGATACTGCATCATGATTTCTTACATTAAATTCTCTTCATTTTAACTAAACACATTATTTTACTTTAGAAAACATATTTTGACAAGTTTTACAATTTAAAGACTCGATTCCGAGCCTCAGTTCCCCACATCACGCACCGCACTATGAAAAGAACAGGTTCTTCTGTCAGGTCCCCTACAACATCTCAAAGTGATTTCAGGCTTTGCCAAATCTGCAACACATCTGTTCTTTGTGTTGCTCCATGTGCTTTTCATCAGTCCAATAATCCCAACCCTATGGGCATTTGTGAAATAAAAGAATGCAGAGACCAATCCTTATCAATTGTTGCTGCACGGCTTCATCTTTAGTGGCGGTACAAAGAACCTTCCCTGGAAAACTGATGCGGGGAGGGAAGAGATTAATCATCACGTGCATGATTGTCTGCGAGCTCCGCGTCCATGTTTTCCTCTACACACAGATACCATGCCCTTGCCTCTTGTCACAGGAAACACTAGCACAGTGCAAGCAAACAGGGCAGGAGGGAACTTGGCCAGTGTTGGTGCTCCCCAAATAAGCGCTGGAGAGATGCTTGACATTTTTTAATTATTAGAACATTTTACTTTTGACCTGAAAAACAACGGCACTGACTCCGTGTTGGTTTAATTTTCTTGTCCGTCGCACTTCCCCCGGACTCATTTCATAACCGAGTCGCTTGATTCTGCTGATCTGTTATAAGCTTCATTCTTTTCTGCTTACTTATGTGGTGGAAATGCTTTTCAAAATGAGCCGTATAAATGAATGGAGCATAGCAAAATCTCTTCCTAGGACCAGATGGCCGCCAAGCTGTGTTTATGTGATAAACTCTACGATCCACCATCCTGAACCATTCCATACAGTGCTGATCGCTAGGTTTAGCTATCATATGCTTGTAGTAATGGTTTTTGTGTGTGTGTGTGTGTGGAGACGTTTTACAGATGAAACTTCTGGAATTTTAAGCTTTTATTAATATGTTACTCTGCACAAAAACTTTATTCTGACACACTAAGAGCGGTATTGGAGCATGGTGTCATCATGAGGTGTACCCTACTTTGGGCACCCCACTATTGCCTATAAAGAGAGCAGCGATAGCTGACAAGTGTCCCTCCTCTGGAAGACTCCGCCAAGCCATGTACTAAGCAGCTGACTCTTCATGTGAATGGGCCCCATGTAATGCCACATTTTCATTGTCCCGTGCTCATCTACAGTATTAATTCTTATTTAGAGAAGTGATTGTACCGCCAACAATCACTCAAAGAAACAATGTACGGTATTTGTAGATTGTGAGCCCTCGCGGGCAGGGTCCTCATTCCTCCTGTACCAGTTATGACTTGTATTGTTTAAGATTATTGTACTTGTTTTCATTATGTATACCCCTCCTCACATGTAAAGCGCCATGGAATAAATGGCGCTATAACAATAAATAATAATAATAATAATAATAATAATAATATTTCTGTTGCTAGGTTTTTAAAGACAATGGAGCAGTAAATGCAAAGATGGGGGAAAGTTTATCGTTTAATAAATTCATTTGCTCTGGCACATGCAAGATCGTTTTCTTTCATTCTTCCAGAAATGCTTTTGCATGAATTCACTTAAAAACATTTTTTTCATTTTATCATTTTTACATTTTTTCATTTTAATGCTGCAGTGGTTCTCCTGGTAAACACACAAACCTAAGACCAATTCAGGTCTTAAAACTTATCACCATGGTAAAAGGATCACCATATAAAATAACTAGGAATTGAATTATTACTTTCAGGCAAACAGATTTTTTGGGGATGGAGACAGTAATATGGTCTTCTAATGTGCTTTTACATTTCGGCCAACCCCAGCTCTGCTCTGTCCACCATCACCCTGGCGGGGTATCGTGTCCGCCTTTAGCCCTGATTCCAATAACATTAGTTTGTTCCTGCACTTGACCATTGCTTTGTTCGTGGTGGTAATAAAAAGAAGAGGATGGATATGTACAATTGTAATTATTGGTCAACTAAAAATCACGTGTTATTATTATTATTATTTTTATTTATTTATATAGCACCATTGATTCCATGGTGCTGTACATGAGAAGGGGTTACATACAAGTTACAAATATCACATACAGTAAACAAACTAACAATGACGGACTGATACAGAGGGGCGAGGACCCTGCCCTTGCGGGCTTACATTCTACAGGATTATGGGGAAGGAGACAGTAGGTTGAGGGTTGCAGGAGCTCCGGTGTTGGTGAGGCGGTAGCTCCGGTGTTGGTGAGGCGGTAGCTCCGGTGTTGGTGAGACGGTAGCTTCGTTGGTGATGAGGCAGCAGCGGTGTCAGTGCAGGCTGTAGGCTTTCCTGAAGAGATGAGTTTTCAGGTTCCGTCTGAAGGATCCGACTGTGGTTGATAGTCGGACGTGTTGGGGCAGAGAGTTCCAGAGGATGGGGGATATTCGGGAGAAGTTACAAAGAAGAGCAATAGAACTGATGATACATAGCAGAAATTTTACCTCAATCATTGAAAATACAGTGCATCTACCGAAAACCAACTAGTGATAAAATGTATATACTATCACATTAAGTAATGAATGTGCTATGTCATAAAAACTATCCAGGAGTCCAGGACATAACCATATTATATGATGTCAATGGCATAACGCACAGATCAGCAAGGAGGAAACACCTAGATAACATATCACTGTCCTAAGCAATCCACTTATCTGCTGCTGACATCCGATGGGTTAACGGGCACGACATACTCAGGATGTGTTACTGTTACAGGCACCACATGGTATTTCCCAAGTCAGGTTCTCACCTGGCAGATCTCCAAATGTTGGAGAGCAGACACATTGCAAAGGGAATTATTGCTTTGCAGGGATCAAAATGTATTTTTGTTGGAATGGGTTAACTCTCGGAGGATCTGTGCACTGTTAAATCATTAAGTAAACAGTCCCCCCTCAAGGTTATGGAAGGGACATTAATGCTGGAAATGGTGATCAAATCATTTTCTCCCCTTTCAGCCTTTGTTTTTTCAACAGGAACCTGCTCCAATTTTTGTATTTGATATAATGGTAGTTTTCCAGATAAATCGGTCTGATTACTGATATTCCTGGAGGTGCTAGGGTAGTTACCAATAAGTCAGCTAACATGTCAAGTACTCAAAGCTAGGCAGACTTCTATTCCTCGCAGTTGATAAGATTTTAGTAAGGGAAGCTAAGATTCTGTCACATCACAGACTATTCTGCACTGCCACCTTCTCAAGGCTTCACATACTGAACTGCACGAATGGCTGGAAATATAAATATGGAGGCAGAAGACAATCATCAGGATCTGTCACCGGACTGCAAAGGGTTTTGGCCACTTATGAACGACCTGGCCATAGATTTCCATGGCTTACATCTGGCGTGCCTCTTTTTGCTATTGACCTAAAAAAAAATAAAACGCAGGATGATTTACTAAGTTGTCTAACTTTGCATTTTATGATGTTTTAGCTGCATTTTTTGGAAACTGGCCAACCCCTTTAATCCATTTGCAACTTCCAGCTGTGTTTTTACAGAGGGTCATAGCGGGTTTTACTTATTTAATCTATTTAATAGGTTTTGATGTAATCTTTGGCCATCACTCTGCCGTGGCTTGCTGGCAGGCGCTATTATTCATGATACTTGGCTGCATGGTCACAGGTGTGCAATTGCAGCCATCGGTTAATCACCACGTAGCACATTAAAGGGAACATGCACGTTACCTATCAAACATAAACCATTTAGTACAGCTGCCTGAGCCCCGCTGAACCCTAATGGGCATGTTGTTCTGGTGTGCAAAGCTATACAGCAGAGATGTCATCATAGTTATAGACTGAGTAGTTGTGACTCCCATACAGACGGTGACATAAGGGGAAAAGAGTGCAGTAAGGGTGACCCGGGTACAAATGGTCAGTCTTCCTCTTGTTGCCAGGGACACAGAAAAGCAGAAAGGCAGGTCAGGCTACACCCTCTGAGAATACAGATAAAGAAGAGAGAGGGACAGGTGCCAACAAAGTTAATGTCCTTAATAAAGGGGTCACTTTACCACTGACAAACCCTAGCACAGAGGTAGTCAACAACGTACAGAAGATAAAGCTGACACAGAGTGGCGGAAGAGATCCAACAGCGAAAATCGCAGTTGGGGAAGAACTCCGAGCAAAAACGGAGAGCCTGCAGACAAAGCTGTCTGAATCGACTGCTGCCACTCGGCAACAAGAGGATAAAATCAACAAACTGACAAAGGAAAGGTGCACATGGAAAGAGCGAGCCGACGGTTTCCGCCAGGTGGAAGCGCACGTCCACAGCTTGGAGAAAGAGTATGACGACGTCTGTCAACAGCTGGCGAGCGAGAAGTTGAAGGTGTCGAGTATGGAAGCTGCCAACTCCACACAGCTGGATCAGGTGCAAGCTCTTGGAATTTAAGGCTCAGCTCGGAGAGAAGGAAGAGCAGGAGCAGAAGCTGCTTCATACCATTCTCTCTACCGAGGAGAAGCTGCGCTCAGCGTGAGAGGAGGCAGCAGAACACGTATCCCAGCTGGAAATCACTTGATGCAACAAAGCACAGGAGCTCCAGGACCACGCCTAAGAGTTTGTTCGTGAGAAGAAAAAAGTAGCAGATTTGTAGGCCGAACTAAAAGGTCTGGAAGAGCAGAAGGCTGAGGAAATTGTGGCCTTGGAGTCTAAAATAGATTCATTGCGGAAAGCGAGAACACAAAATGAACAAGCCCTCCGGGATCGTCCCCAGATAGGGAGGAGAAGACTACATACATCAGAGAGGCCAATGAGAAGCATCAGCAGGAGCTTCACCAGAGAGAGGACGAGTATGGCTGCCTGGCAGGGGAGCTTGATAAAGTTCTCCGAGAGCTCAAGATCGAGCAGAAGGCAAAGGACCCGTTCCGGAAGTACATGGATGGCCAGAAAAATGAGTTCTCTGCTCTACAGAATGAACTGTCGTGCCTTCCTGATCTGATCGCAATGAAGGGGAGTGAGCTGGAGAGACTGACCAAAGAAGTGGCTTCCAGGGAGGAAGAAATCCAGCAGGGGAAGTGCCACGCAAATGGCCTCACAAGGGAGGTTGACATCTTGGAAAACAGCTCTGACTCTCAAGAAGAGGAGATCAAACACTATATCCAAGAAGGTGAGAATTTGCTCTTTCTGTCCGTGGTAGAAGTACCCGAAGAAGCACGAGAAGCATGTGCCACTGAGGCCATGCATGAGGCATTTAGAAAGGTGGTGGAGGCATGTAGTGTGAAATGGGTGCTAGAGACTCAGCAGTTGGTCATACTGTCGATTAGGGAAGTCACAGTGAAGCGGCTGGCTATCCTGAGTGACATGCACCTACATTGCCTCCGCACGAGGCAGATGATTCTGTTGAGGAATAAGGAAGCCGCTTGACATCTGGAACATGCAAGGAAAGCTCAAAGTTGGCTGGGGATTGTAGAAGACATCATTCAAGTGCCCAAAAGTCTGGAGAGGAAAGTCATTAGGAGACTTGAAAAGTGATGCAGGAAATCGTGAATAAATCTGGTGTGACGATAGTGAGGATTCCAGCTGATGACGAAGCCCAGGTAGCTGGTGAAGATGGGATGGTTCCATTCGTCATTGTCGGATCAGTGGAAAGCCTTAGGATTATCCAAATGCTCCTTGAATATCGGATGGCATACCTAAGAGAGGTAGAGCAGCTAAGACTTGAGAGACTGCAAATTAATAAACAGCTACAGGAAATGCAAAGAAAATGGTGGCCACTTTCAACCCAAGGTATGGAGAGATGAAGGAGTTCTTTAAAGTGTGGAAGTACCCAACCTGAGGATAAATGGAATGACTGCTCTCTGGGTAACAAAGACAATAGGTGAAATTGCCAACAGCGAGACAACCGAAGGTGACCTAATGAAAGAGTTAGAAGTAGTGACTCCTCTGTTAGCTCAGTGCTGAGTGACCTTGGTGGGAGACTCTGTAGCGGACATGGTAACAGAAAGTTAGACCAGAAAGAAGGTATGGGACCAAGGGAATCGCAACACCATACTGACCGCCGTGGATGGGGGTGGTCCGACAAAGGGGCAGACTCTATATCGTATAATGCAGACCCCCATAAGAAGACTCTAGTATAATTCACTCCACATAGGCAGACTCTATAGTATAATGCAGCCCTTAATACAATGCACTCCCATAGGCAGACTCTATAGCATAATGCAGCCCCTAATATAATGCACCCCCATAGGCAGACTCTATAGCATAATGCAGCCCCTAATATAATGCACCCCCATAGGCAGACTCTATAGCATAATGCAGCCCCTAAAATAATGCACCTCCATAGGTAGACTCTATAGCATAATGTAGCCCCTAATATAATGCACCCTCATAGGCAGACTCTATAGCATAATGCCGCCCCTAATAAAATGCACCTCTATAGGCAGACTCTATAGTATAATGCAGCCCTTAATAAAATGCACCCCCATAGGCAGATTCTATAGCATAATGCAGCGCCTAATACAATGCACCCCTATATACTATATAGAGGGCTTTTGGGGTGCATTATATTAGGGGCTGCTTTATACTATAGAGACTGCCTATGGGGTTGCATTATATTTAGGGCTGCATTATACTATAGAGGATGCCTATGGGGGTGCATTATATTAGGGGCTGCATTATACTATAGGGTCTGCCTATGGGGTGCATTATACTATATAGAGTCTGCCTATGGTAAGTACATTATACTATAGAGTCTGCCTATGAGGGGGGTACATTATACTATATAGAGTGTGCCTATGGGGGTACATTATACTATATAAAGTCTGCCTATGGGGAGTGCATTATACTATATAGAGTCTGCCTATGGGGAGTGCATTATAATATACAGAGGCATATGGGGTGCATTATATTAGGGGCTGCATTAAACTATAGAGGCTACCTATGGGGTTGCATTATATTAAGGGCTGCATTATACTATAGAGGATGCCTATGGTGGTGCATTATATTAGGAGATGCATTATACTATATAGAGTCTGCCTATGTTGGTGCATTATACTATATGGAGTCTGCCTATGGGAAGTGCATTGTACTATATAGAGTCTGCCTATGGGGAGTGCATTATACTATATGGAGGCCTATGGGGAGTGCTGTTATGATACGGTGGTCTAGGAGCAACATGGAACGAGCTCTGAAGGACGTGGTAACTGTACTGACCGCAGTCCCTAAGCTCAACACAACATTAGAAGTAGCCGTGGAATGCTCCTAACTCTCCCTAGGCATCTCGTCACAGCCTAAGAGCTAACTACCCCTAAAGATAGAAGCAGGAAAGCTATCTTGCCTCAGAGAAAATCCCCAAAGGATAGATTAGCCCCCCACAAATAATGACTGTGAGTGGAGAGGGAAAAGACATACACAGAATGAAACCAGGATGAGCACAGGAGGCCAGTCTAACTAAATAGATAGGACAGGATGGAATACTGTACAATCAGTATAAAACACTACAAAAATCCACGCAGAGTTTACAAAAAATCTCCACACCTGACTAAAGGTGTGGAGGGCAAATCTGCCTCCCAGAGCTTCCAGCAAGACAGAATTAATTCACACTGATAAGCTGGACAAACATAGAAAGCACAGAATGGATAAGTCCACAATCTATGGACAGAAAAGGGCAAGCAAAAACTTAGCTTAGCTGAACTGGTCAGGATAACAGGGAACTCCAAAGAGATGTGAATCCAACCAGGAACCATTTACAAGTGGCACTGGCTGAAGATAGAGCCAGACTTAAATAGCCGAGCAGAAGAGACGATAAGTGGAGGCAGCTGATGACAGCTAACTCCAAGGAGCAGCCATATCACTAGAAACCACAAGAGGTAGCCCAAGAGCAGAACTCACAAAAGTTCCACTTACAACCACCGGAGGGAGCCCAAAAGCGGAATTCACAACAGAGTGCATTTTACTATATTGAGGACTATATTGAGGATTGTCTGGTGCATTATACTATATAGAGGCCATCTAGGGGGCCATCATACAGTGTGGAGATTACAGTGTTGGAGCTATCAAACAGTTTGTGGGATACTAAGGGATCAGTATATAAACAGTGAGGGCGCATTAGACTGTGTATAAGAGAGCATCATACTGTGTATATGGGAGCTGTACACAAGGAAGATCTTGGACATTATTAAATGTAAAGTGGGCACTTATTGTTATAGGGAAACTCAGGTTACTGTGACTGTCAAATGGGCACACAGGGCATTATTACTTTCTAGGGGACAAAATGTGGGCACTGTTTTCTAGGGCACTCGCACCAGGCATTACTATATTGTAGAGAGTTGCTTTAGAATTTAGAGGGCACAGAGAACCACATAGCAGGTGCAGTAATAGGGACACATACGGTAGCAGCGGCTCAGTATTGGGGTATCAGGTGGAGTAATAGGTAGAGTTGAGCGACCTTGACCTTTTTAGAGTCGAGCCGGGTTTTGCGAAACCCGACTATGTCCAAAGTCGGGTCGAGTGAAATCGGCCGATTATGACGTAAAGTCGGGATCGACCGAAACACGAAACCCAATGCAAGTCAATGGGGCAGCATAGTCGGCAGTGAGTGGGGGCCAGGAAAACACCTAGAGTGCCCATTTTAATGTCAAAACCATCCATTCTTCTTAATGAAGCTTGTCAAGCGTAATTTACCTTAAAATAATTGGAAGGCATTTGAAATTGGGGGTCATTTGGCTAAAGTTGTGGGGGGTAGGGCTGGTTCAAGTAATTAGTGGGCCCAGTAAATCTGGACCACGTCACGGCAGTGGAGCAGGGAGAGGTAAGTATTTCAACTTTGCAAGTGCTGTGATCCTGAGCAAGCAGGGGGGGCCCACTCGTTGGCATTGGCACTGGCACAGGGCCCCTCAAAGTACAGCGGTGTGTTTGCACGGCGGGGGCGCCTCCCACCGGCAGCAACACTTTTGCGTACTATGAGAGGCCCTGTGCCAGTGACGTCGCCAACTAGTATTCCTCCCCCCACCTGATGAAGGAACCTGCACTTTCATCTGCACCTTCCTCTTTGTCCCCGTGTAAGGTGGTATGGTATGCGGGAAGAGCAACCTGACTTTCAGCAGGGTCACAATGTTGTTGTGTAGCGTGCACGGGGAATGTTGCGTTATGGGTCAATGTACCAGCAGACTCATCTATCACTGGCTGGGCAATGGGCACGATGAAGTGGAAACACAGATATAGGCCCAAAGAATAAAGTGGGCTAAATGCAGTTCAAAATTGGTAACACAGGAATAACCAGGGGGCATTGCAGTGGAGGACAACTGGAATGAGAGGCTGACACAGAGAGTAGGGCCAAATCAGTAAGTAGTCGAAATGCAGTTCAAAATTGGCAACCGTAGTAAACAGGCGGCACAGCTTTGTTCAGTGGAGGAGAACAGCAAGGAGTGGCAGACACCGATAGTAGGCCCCAACCCAACTAGTAGGCCAAATGCAGTCTAACATTAACAACTACTTAACGAGAGGCTGAAAATGGAATTTCAGGACAGGAAACCAGGAGAACAGCAAGGAGTGGCAGACACCGATAGTAGGCCCCAAACCAACTAGTACGCCAAATGCAGTTGTTCCATTTAACCACAATTTAATGAGAGCCTGAAGATAGAAGCTCAGGAAAGGCAACCTGGGGAACACCTTGGAGTGTAACACACCATCTCTCTCCACCCCATACCCATTTTGTAGGCCTAATGCTGTGTACTTTTCTACAACTACTAAACGAGAGTCGGAAGACCGAAGCAATGGCAAGGAAACCTGGGGAACACCTTGGAGTGTAACACACCATCTCTCTCCACCCGATACCCATTTTGTAGGCCTAATGCAGTGTAGTTTTCTACAACTACTAAACGAGAGTCGGAAGATCGAAGCAATGGCGAGGAAACCTGGAGAACACCTTGGAGTGTAACACACCATCTCTCTCCACCCCATTCCCCATTTTTTAGGCCTAATGCAGCCTACTTTCCGACACCTACTAAACGAGAGCATGAAGATCGAAGCTCAGGAAAGGCAACCTGGGGAACACCTTGGAGTGTAACAACAACCTCTCTCTACACCACGGAAGGGCTGATTCTTAGGAAGGAAGGCTGTTGTAAATAAGCATTGCGCGTCCGAGGGTGATTATATTCTTATTCGGTATCTACTCACCCTCGGACGCGCCATGCTTCTTGATTTGTAATTAATGTTTATTTGCAATGTGCTTTTGACTTACTCAATTATTTTTTTAATTATTGATTTTATTAAATTAATAGTTTAACATCTTATTGGAAATAATTTAAAGGAGACGCGACAGGACAACACTCGGTGGATGCCATATCTGTGTTAACAACTCCAAAAAACTTTCAGTTAACTTCTTGCAGGAGAAAGAAATTGTAGCTGTTGGACCTTTGTAGTACAGTTCCAGATATTTGTTGTGTGTTTGTTTTGATTGTTAAAATGTCTGCATTTGAGATCTCAACACGATCTTATTTTTTATAATCAAATTAATTTTTTAAATATTTTATTAGGTTGGTTCAAGGGGTACACGGGCCGCAGTAGACAGGTCAGTGGAGGCCTAGTGGAAGGAGTGACCGCAGACAGGCATCGAAGGCCTAAAATAATCACACATGGCTGTAGGCAATTTTAAATTGGTTCCAGGGGTACACGGGCAGCAGTGGTGTGGTCAGTGGAGGCCTAGTGGAAGGAGTGACCACAGACAGGCATCGAAGGCCTAAAATATTAACACATGGCTGTAGGCAATTTTAAATTGGTTCCAGGGGTACTTGGGCAGCAGTGCCCTGGTCAGTGTAGTAGTAGTTGAAAGAATGGACCGCAGACAGGCATCGAAGGCCTAAAATAAAAAAATTGGGCTGGCTGTAGGCAATTTTAAATTGGTTCCAGGGGTACACGGGCAGCAGTGGTGTGGTCAGTGGAGGCCTAGTGGAAGGAGTGACCGCAGACAGGCATCGAAGGCCTAAAATAATAACACATGGCTGTAGGCAATTTTAAATTGGTTCCAGGGTTACACGGGCAGCAGTGGTGTGGTCAGTGGAGGCCTAGTGGAAGGAGTGACCGCAGACAGGCATCGAAGGCCTAAAATAATCACACATGGCTGTAGGCAATTTTAAATTGGTTCCAGGGGTACACGGGCAGCAGTGGTGTGGTCAGTGGAGGCCTAGTGGAAGGAGTGACCACAGACAGGCATCGAAGGCCTAAAATAATAACACATGGCTGTAGGCAATTTTAAATTGGTTCCAGGGTTACACGGGCAGCAGTGGTGTGGTCAGTGGAGGCCTAGTGGAAGGAGTGACCGCAGACAGGCATCGAAGGCCTAAAATAATCACACATGGCTGTAGGCAATTTTAAATTGGTTCCAGGGGTACACGGGCAGCAGTGGTGTGGTCAGTGGAGGCCTAGTGGAAGGAGTGACCACAGACAGGCATCGAAGGCCTAAAATATTAACACATGGCTGTAGGCAATTTTAAATTGGTTCCAGGGGTACTTGGGCAGCAGTGCCCTGGTCAGTGTAGTAGTAGTTGAAAGAATGGACCGCAGACAGGCATCGAAGGCCTAAAATAAAAAAATTGGGCTGGCTGTAGGCAATTTTAAATTGGTTCCAGGGGTACACGGGCAGCAGTGGTGTGGTCAGTGGAGGCCTAGTGGAAGGAGTGACCGCAGACAGGCATCGAAGGCCTAAAATAATAACACATGGCTGTAGGCAATTTTAAATTGGTTCCAGGGTTACACGGGCAGCAGTGGTGTGGTCAGTGGAGGCCTAGTGGAAGGAGTGACCGCAGACAGGCATCGAAGGCCTAAAATAATCACACATGGCTGTAGGCAATTTTAAATTGGTTCCAGGGGTACTTGGGCAGCAGTGCCCTGGTCAGTGTAGTAGTAGTTGAAAGAATGGACCGCAGACAGGCATCGAAGGCCTAAAATAAAAAAATTGGGCTGGCTGTAGGCAATTTTAAATTGGTTCCAGGGGTACACGGGCAGCAGTGGTGTGGTCAGTGGAGGCCTAGTGGAAGGAGTGACCGCAGACAGGCATCGAAGGCCTAAAATAATAACACATGGCTGTAGGCAATTTTAAATTGGTTCCAGGGGTACACGGGCAGCAGTGGTCTGGTCAGTGGAAGTCTAGTGGAAGGAGTGACCGCAGACAGGCTTCGAAGGCCTAACATAACAAAAATGTCAAAACAATGGTATTGTCAGTGCCAGGCATTGAAGGATGTCAGCGCCTAGACTACACATTGGTGAAGCTGTGAGAGATAATTTTGCTAGTGGTAGAGCACTGTTTGAGCTGGGGGGGGGGAACTGGCTTGTGGCCGGCGGTACAGGCACAGGGCCCCTCATATTACAACGGTGAGTCTGACGTTGGGTGCGCACCACCACCGCCAGAGACACTTTATTGTACTATGAGGGACCCAGTGGCAGTGCCGTCGACCAAAAGCGGGCTCACCCACCTCTTCAGACAAACAGCACTCTCAAGGGTCCAAGCGCAAAGTGGCGATAGCACGACCCCGTGTGGGGAGTTTGGCCATTTCGTGAGGTGGAAACATGTCGTATGCTGGACAATCAGGTGAAGAAAATTACGAGATTGGAAAAGTCATTCAGAATAGTCCACAGGCAAGACCTTTTCATAGGAAAGCTAGGTGTCAGCCGGGCAGGGTGGGGCAAAAGATTTTGAAATCCAGTTGTGGTTCATTTTAATGAAGGTTAGATCATCTACATTTTGGGTAGCCAGACGAGTCCTTTTTTCTGTTAGTATTGAACCTGCAGCACTGAATACTCTTTCTGATAGGACACTAGCTGCTGGGCAAGCAAGCTCCTGCAATGCATATTCTGCCAATTCTGGCCAGGTGTCTAATTTGGATGCCCAGTAATCAAATGGGAATGACGGTTGAGGGAGAACGTCGATAAGGGATGAAAAATAGTTTGTAACCATACTGGACAAATGTTGTCTCCTGTCACTTTGAATTGATGCTGCAGTACCTGTCCTGTCTGCGGTCATAGAAAAATCACTCCACAACCTGGTCAGAAAACCCCTCTGGCCAACGCCACTTCTGATTTCTGCCCCTCTAACACCTCTGGTCTGCTGGCCCCTGGAGCTCGTGTGAGAACGATCACGGGCGCTGTGTGCAGGGAATGCCAGAAGCAAACGGTCAACAAGAGTTGATTGTTTTGTTGCTAATATTAGTTCCAAGTTCTCATGTGGCATAATATTTTGCAATTTGCCTTTATAGCGAGGATCAAGGAGGCAGGCCAACCAGTAATCGTCATCGTTCATCATTTTTGTAATGCGTGTGTCCCTTTTGAGGATACGCAAGGCATAATCCGCCATGTGGGCCAAAGTTCCCGTTGTCAAATCTGCGGTTGTGCTTGGTTGAGGGGCAGTTGCAGGCAAATCTACGTCACTTGTGTCCCTCAAAAAACCAGAACCCGGCCTTGCCACGCCACCAATTTCCCGTGCCCCCGGGAAAGCTTCCTCATTAAAAATATACTCATCCCCATCATCCTCCTCATCCTCCACCTCCTCTTCGCCCGGTACCTCGTCATGTACACTGCCCTGACCAGACAATCGCTGACTGTCATCAAGGCTTTCCTCTTCCTCTGGTGCAGACGCCTGATCCTTTATGTGCGTCAAACTTTGCATCAGCAGACGCATTAGGGGGATGCTCATGCTTATTATGGCGTTGTCTGCACTAACCAGCCGTGTGCATTCCTCAAAACACTGAAGGACTTGACACATGTCTTGAATCTTCGACCACTGCACACCTGACAACTCCATGTCTGCCATCCTACTGCCTGCCCGTGTATGTGTATCCTCCCACAAAAACATAACAGCCCGCCTCTGTTCGCACAGTCTCTGAAGCATGTGCAGTGTTGAGTTCCACCTTGTTGCAACGTCTATGATTAGGCGATGCTGGGGAAGGTTCAAAGAACGCTGATAGGTCTGCATACGGCTGGAGTGTACAGGCGAACGGCGGATATGTGCGCAAAGTCCACGCACTTTGAGGAGCAGGTCGGATAACCCCGGATAACTTTTCAGGAAGCACTGCACCACCAGGTTTAAGGTGTGAGCCAGGCAAGGAATGTGTTTCAGTTGGGAAAGGGAGATGGCAGCCATGAAATTCCTTCCGTTATCACTCACTACCTTGCCTGCCTCAAGATCTACAGTGCCCAGCCACGACTGCGTTTCTTGCTGCAAGAACTCGGACAGAACTTCCGCGGTGTGTCTATTGTCGCCCAAACACTTCATAGCCAATACAGCCTGCTGACGTATGCCAGTAGCTGCCCCATAATGGGAGACCTGGTGTGCAACAGTGGCAGGTGCGGATGGAGTGTTTGTGCGACTGCGGTCTGTGGACGAGCTCTTGCTTCTGCAGGAGGACGAGGAGGAGGAGGAGGAGGAGGGGGTGCGAACGGCTACAGACAACTGTTTACTAGACCGTGGGCTAGGCAGAACTGTCCCAAACTTGCTGTCCCCTGTGGACCCTGAATCCACCACATTTACCCAGTGTGCCGTGATGGACACGTAACGTCCCTGGCCATGCCTACTGGTCCATGCATCTGTTGTCAGGTGCACCTTTGTGCTCACAGATTGCCTGAGTGCATGGACGATGCGCTCTTTAACATGCTGGTGGAGGGCTGGGATGGCTTTTCTGGAAAAAAAGTGTCGACTGGGTAGCTCGTAGCGTGGTACAGCGTAGTCCATCAGGTCTTTGAAAGCTTCGCTTTCAACTAACCGGTAGGGCATCATCTCTAACGAGATTAGTCTAGCTATGTGGGCGTTCAAACCCTGTGTACGCGGATGCGAGGCTAAGTACTTCCTTTTTCTAACCATAGTCTCATGTAGGGTGAGCTGGACTGGAGAGATGGAGATCGTGGAACTAGCGGGGGTGCCGGTGGACATGGCAGACTGAGAGACGGTGGGAGATGGTATTGTTGCCGCTGGTGCCCTAGATGCAGTGTTTCCTACTACGAAACTGGTGATTCCCTGACCCTGACTGCTTTGGCCTGGCAAAGATACCTGCACAGATACAGCAGGTGGTGCGCTAAATGGTGGTCCTACACTGCCGGAAGGGATGTTGCGTTGATGACTAGCTTCATTGGCCGAGGGTGCAACAACCTTAAGGGACGTTTGGTAGTTAGTCCAAGCTTTCAAATGCATGGTGGTTAAATGTCTATGCATGCAACTAGTATTGAGACTTTTCAGATTCTGACCTCTGCTTAAGGAAGTAGAACATTTTTGACAGATGACTTTGCGCTGATCAATTGGATGTTGTTTAAAAAAATGCCAGACTGCACTCTTTCTAGCATCGGATACCTTTTCAGGCATTGCAGACTGAGCTTTAACCGGATGGCCACGCTGTCCTCCACCAGGTTTTGGCTTTGCCACGCGTTTTGGGCAAGATACGGGCCCGGCAGATGGAACCTGTGGCGATGTTGATGCCTGCTGCGGCCCCTCCTCCTCCTCTGCTTCAGAACTGCTGCCGCCTGCACCCTGTTCCCCCAATGGCTGCCAATCGGGGTCAAGAACTGGGTCATCTAATAACTCTTCTTGTACCTCCTGCGCAACTTCGTCTGTGTCACCGTGTCGTTCGGTGGTATAGCGTTCGTGATGGGGCAACATAGTCTCATCAGGGTCTGATTCTTGATCAGCACCCTGCGAGGGCAATGTTGTGGTCTGAGTCAAAGGACCAGCATAGTAGTCTGGCTGTGGCTGTGCGTCAGTGCACTCCATGTCAGATTCAATTTGTAATGGGCATGGACTGTTAACTGCTTCACTTTCTAAGCCAGGGACGGTATGTGTAAAGAGCTCCATGGAGTAACCCGTTGTGTCGCCTGCTGCATTCTTCTCTGTTGTTGTTTTTGCTGAAGAGGACAAGGAAGTGACTTGTCCCTGACCGTGAACATCCACTAACGACGCGCTGCTTTTACTTTTACCAGTTTCACGAGAGGAGGCAAAAGAGCTAGAGGCTGAGTCAGCAAGATAAGCCAAAACTTGCTCTTGCTGCTCCGGCTTTAAAAGCGGTTTTCCTAATCCCAGAAAAGGGAGCGTTCGAGGCCTTGTGTAGCCGGACGACGAACCTGGCTCCACAGCTCCAGACTTAGGTGCAATATTTTTTTCCCCACGACCACCTGATGCTCCACCACTACCACTACCCTCATTACCAGCTGACAATGAACGCCCCCGGCCACGACCTCTTCCACTAGACTTCCTCATTGTTTTAAAAACGTAACCAAACTAACGTTATTTGTTGCAGTCACACAACTTACACGGTGAGCTATAACTTCAGTATGATTTAGCTACCCCTTTACAGGTTGGTGAGACCACCGCGAAAATCAGGCACAATGTTACACACTCTTTTTTTGGTGGCTGCAAATTAGAGAGATGCCCCACACGCAGGACTGTCACTGAAGCACAAATGTTAATATTAATGTCACACTATTATTTGTTTTTTATTTTTATTTTTTTCAGGAACACTTTAGAAACCCCCCCCAAAAAAAATAAATTGATTTTTGCAGGGAGAATTTAGAAAACAAATGTAACAAACTATATGCTTTCTATGGGCCACTGAGTGAGAGATGACGCACACAGGAATCAGGAGTGGCACACAAGCCCAGAGGCCAATATTTTTCTACCAATGATTGATGGAGTTATTTTCTCTGGTAGATTTTGGAACCCAAATCAAGGAAAAAAAATATAGGCTTTCTATGGACCACAATTGGAGAGAGAGAGAGAGAGAGAGAGAGAGATGGCACACCCAGGAGTCAAGACTGGCACACAAGCAGAAAGGCCAATATTAATCTCCCACTGTTTTTTTTTTTTTTTTTTTTTTTTCAGGGAGACTTTAGAAAAAAAAAAAATAAAAAAAATATGATTTTATCAGGAAGAATTTAGAAACCAAATAAAATAAAATGATTTTTTCAGGGAGAATTTAGAAAACAAATAAAACCAAAAATAGGCGTTCTATGGCCCACTGACTGAGAGATGACGCACACAGGAATCAGGAGTGGCACACAAGCCCAGAGGCCAATATTTTTCTACCAATGATTGATGGAGTTATTTTCTCTGGTAGATTTTGGAACCCAAATCAAGGAAAAAAAATATAGGCTTTCTATGGACCACAATTGGAGAGAGAGAGAGAGAGAGAGAGAGAGAGAGATGGCACACCCAGGAGTCAAGACTGGCACACAAGCAGAAAGGCCAATATTAATCTCCCACTGTTTTTTTTTTTTTTTTTTTTTTTTCAGGGAGACTTTAGAAAAAAAAATAATAAAAAAAATATGATTTTATCAGGAAGAATTTAGAAACCAAATAAAATAAAATGATTTTTTCAGGGAGAATTTAGAAAACAAATAAAACCAAAAATAGGCGTTCTATGGCCCACTGACTAAGAGAGAGAGAGAGAGATGGAACGCTTAGTACTGGCACACAAGCCCAAAGGGCAATATTAATCTCCCTTTTTTTTTCCAGGGAGAATTTCTAAAACCCCCCCCAAAAAAAAAATAGGCTTTCTATGGCCCACTATTTGTGAGAGAGATGGGACGCTCAGGACTGGCACAGATGGCACGCTCAGGACTGGCACAGAAGCCCAGAGGCCAATATTAATCTCCCTTTTTTTCTGGGAGAATTTATAAAACCAAAAAAATATTTAAATAGGCTTTCTATGGCCCACTATTTGTGAGAGAGATGGCACGCTCAGGACTGGCACAGATGGCACGCTCACAACTGGCACACAAGCCCAGAGGCCAATATTAATCTCCCTTTTTTCAGGGAAAATTTATAAAACCAAAAAAAAAATTAAATAGGCTTTCTATGGCCCACTATTTGTGAGAGAGATGGCACGCTCAGGACTGGCACAGATGGCACGCTCACAACTGGCACACAAGCCCAGAGGCCAATATTAATCTCCCTTTTTTCAGGGAAAATTTATAAAACCAAAAAAAAAATTAAATAGGCTTTCTATGGCCCACTATTTGTGAGAGAGATGGGACGCTCAGGACTGGCACAGATGGCACGCTCAGGACTGGCACAGAAGCCCAGAGGCCAATATTAATCTCCCTTTTTTTCTGGGAGAATTTATAAAACCAAAAAAATATTTAAATAGGCTTTCTATGGCCCACTATTTGTGAGAGAGATGGCACGCTCAGGACTGGCACAGATGGCACGCTCACAACTGGCACACAAGCCCAGAGGCCAATATTAATCTCCCTTTTTTCAGGGAAAATTTATAAAACCAAAAAAAAAATTAAATAGGCTTTCTATGGCCCACTATTTGTGAGAGAGATGGCACGCTCAGGACTGGCACAGATGGCACGCTCACAACTGGCACACAAGCCCAGAGGCCAATATTAATCTCCCTTTTTTCAGGGAAAATTTATAAAACAAAAAAAAAATTTAAATAGGCTTTCTATGGCCCACTATTTGTGAGAGAGATGGGACGCTCAGGACTGGCACAGATGGCACGCTCAGGACTGGCACAGAAGCCCAGAGGCCAATATTAATCTCCCTTTTTTTCTGGGAGAATTTATAAAACCAAAAAAATATTTAAATAGGCTTTCTATGGCCCACTATTTGTGAGAGAGATGGCACGCTCAGGACTGGCACAGATGGCACGCTCACAACTGGCACACAAGCCCAGAGGCCAATATTAATCTCCCTTTTTTCAGGGAAAATTTATAAAACCAAAAAAAAAATTAAATAGGCTTTCTATGGCCCACTATTTGTGAGAGAGATGGCACGCTCAGGACTGGCACAGATGGCACGCTCACAACTGGCACACAAGCCCAGAGGCCAATATTAATCTCCCTTTTTTTCTGGGAGAATTTATAAAACCAAAAAAATATTTAAATAGGCTTTCTATGGCCCACTATTTGTGAGAGAGATGGCACGCTCAGGACTGGCACAGATGGCACGCTCACAACTGGCACACAAGCCCAGAGGCCAATATTAATCTCCCTTTTTTCAGGGAAAATTTATAAAACCAAAAAAAAAATTAAATAGGCTTTCTATGGCCCACTATTTGTGAGAGAGATGGCACGCTCAGGACTGGCACAGATGGCACGCTCACAACTGGCACACAAGCCCAGAGGCCAATATTAATCTCCCTTTTTTCAGGGAAAATTTATAAAACCAAAAAAAAAATTAAATAGGCTTTCTATGGCCCACTATTTGTGAGAGAGATGGGACGCTCAGGACTGGCACAGATGGCACGCTCAGGACTGGCACAGAAGCCCAGAGGCCAATATTAATCTCCCTTTTTTTCTGGGAGAATTTATAAAACCAAAAAAATATTTAAATAGGCTTTCTATGGCCCACTATTTGTGAGAGAGATGGCACGCTCAGGACTGGCACAGATGGCACGCTCACAACTGGCACACAAGCCCAGAGGCCAATATTAATCTCCCTTTTTTCAGGGAAAATTTATAAAACCAAAAAAAAAATTAAATAGGCTTTCTATGGCCCACTATTTGTGAGAGAGATGGCACGCTCAGGACTGGCACAGATGGCACGCTCACAACTGGCATACAAGCCCAGAGGCCAATATTAATCTCCCTTTTTTCAGGGAAAATTTATAAAACCAAAAAAAAAATTAAATAGGCTTTCTATGGCCCACTATTTGTGAGAGAGATGGCACGCTCAGGACTGGCACAGATGGCACGCTCACAACTGGCACACAAGCCCAGAGGCCAATATTAATCTCCCTTTTTTTCAGGGAAAATTTATAAAACCAAAAAAAAAATTAAATAGGCTTTCTATGGCCCACTATTTGTGAGAGAGATGGGACGCTCAGGACTGGCACAGATGGCACGCTCAGGACTGGCACAGAAGCCCAGAGGCCAATATTAATCTCCCTTTTTTTCTGGGAGAATTTATAAAACCAAAAAAATATTTAAATAGGCTTTCTATGGCCCACTATTTGTGAGAGAGATGGCACGCTCAGGACTGGCACAGATGGCACGCTCACAACTGGCACACAAGCCCAGAGGCCAATATTAATCTCCCTTTTTTCAGGGAAAATTTATAAAACCAAAAAAAAAATTAAATAGGCTTTCTATGGCCCACTATTTGTGAGAGAGATGGCACACTCAGGACTGGCACACAAGCCCAAAGGCCAATATTAATCTCCCACTGTATTTTTATCAGGGAAAATTTATACACCCCACAAAAAAAAATACAGAAAAATGAAAAGGCTTTCTATGGCCCACTATGTGAGAGAGATGGCACACACAGGGATGGCACTCTAGCAGAAATGCCAAATTGCCAATCTTAATCTCCCACCAAAAAAAAAAAAAAAAAAAAAACAGGGAATGTCCTACAATTACTATCTCCCTGCCTGCAGTAATCTCAGCCAGGTATGGCAGGCAGCTACTATCTCCCTGCCTGCAGTAATCTCAGCCAGGTATGGCAGGCAGCAATAAGGAGTGGACTGATGCACAAATGAAATAAAAAGTGTGGACAAACAAAAAAGATAGCTGTGCAGAAAGGAAGGAACAAGAGGATTTGTGCTTTGAAAAAAGCAGTTGGTTTGCACAGCGGCGTACACACAGCAATGCAGCTATCAGGGAGCCTTCTAGGGCAGCCCAATGAGCTACAGCGCTGAGGGGAAAAAAAAAAAAAAAAAACTTCCACTGTCCCTGCACACCGAGGGTGGTGTTGGACAGTGCAAATCGCTGCAGCACAAGCGGTTTTGTGGTTAATGGACCCTGCCTAACGCTATCCCTGCTTCTGACAAAGCGGCAGCAACCTCTCCCTAAGCTCAGATCAGCAGCAGTAAGATGGCGGTCGGCGGGAACGCCTCTTTATAGCCCCTGTGACGTTGCAGACAGCAAGCCAATCACTGCAATGCCCTTCTCTAAGATGGTGGGGACCAGGACCTATGTCATCACGCTGCCCACACTCTGCGTTTACCTTCATTGGCTGAGAAATGGCGCTTTTCGCGTCATTGAAACGCGACTTTGGCGCGAAAGTCGCGTACCGCATGGCCGACCCCGCACAGGGGTCGGATCGGGTTTCATGAAACCCCGACTTAGCCAAAAGTCGGCGACTTTTGAAAATGTTCGACCCGTTTCGCTCAACCCTAGTAATAGGGACACATACGGCAGCAGCGGCTCAGTATTGGAGTATCAGGTGGAGTAATAAGGACACATATGGCAGCAGTGGCTCAGTATTGGGGTATCAGGTGTAGTAATAGGGACACATATGGCAGCAGTGGCTCAGCATTGGGGTATCAGCAGGATAAGGAGTTTGTGCAGGTTGGGAATTGTCCCATTGGTGACAGTGTTGAAAATGTGAGAAGTGAAATGTGTTTTTGTTGTAATCTCTGCAGCCGAGTCGTGGCTGGAAGAAGTTGTCAAAGCAACCTGGGTTTCCATAACACCTCAGCAGTGCCACAGGCTGATCACCTCCTTGCCACACCACATTGATGGAGTAATTGATGCAAAATGAGCCCTGACAAAGTATTGCGTGCATTTGCTGAACATGCATACAGTAGGCCAACATTTCAGATTTTAAAATCATTTTTCAAGCTGGTGTTAGAAAGTATTCTAATTTACTGAGATAATGACTTTTGGGTTTTTATTGGCTGTAACCCATAATCATCAACATTTACAGAAATAAACACTTGAAATAGATCACTCTGTAATGACTCTATATAATACATGAGTTTCACTTTTTGCATTGAAGAACTGAAATAAATTAACTTTTTGATGATATTCTAATTTTATGAGAAGCACCTGTATATTGTACAGGTTATACAGTGATCAATGACATTATATACAGGAGCTCTGTATACAGTGTCAGTGTAAAGGTAATAAAGTGATCACTGGTGACATTATACACAGGACCTCTGTATATAGTATACAGTGTATAGTGTCAGTGTACAGATAAGACACTGACTCACCAGTGATGTTTCTAAGGCTAGGTTCACACTACGCTAGTGCAGTCAGTTCAACATATCCGTTAAATGGACTGCACTAACGGAAGTGCCGGCGCTTGCACAGCGCTAGCGCCGATGGAGCTTCTGCTAGTTCCATCTGCGCTAGCAGTGATGGACCCGGAAATGCTGCAGCCCGCGTCTCGGGTCTGTCACTCAAATGACGGCACATCACTAGCGCATGCCCAGTGTGGGCATGCGCTAGAGATGCGTCCGACACTGCAGTATATGGCGGCGTTAACGGACTACGTTACACCGCATTATGCCGCGAAGTGAAGTGAAGTCCTTCAGTAGCTAGGGAATTTGAACTCAGCTTCCCAAAGATGTGATAGACCACAGTTAATTTATGTTTTAAAAGGGAATGGGGCAATCACTTTTTCACACAAGGTCATCTAGTTTTATATGACTTGCATTTATTTATGAAAAAAAGGAAATTTGGCAAAAATTTTGAAATTTCTGTACCCTTAAACCAGAGAGTTATGTCACACAAAATAGTTAATAAAATGTCCAACAAGTCTGCTTTACATCAGAACAATTTTGGAACCATAATTTTGTTTGTTGTAAGTGTTAAAAGTTGACCAGCGATTTCTCATTTTTCCAACAAAATTCACAAAACCATTTTTTAGAGGCCACCTCATATTTGAAGTGACTGAGAGGTCTATATGACAGAAAGTACCCAAAATTGACACCATTCTAAAAACTGCACCCCTCAAGGTGCTCAAAACCACATTCAAGAAGTTTATTAACCCTTCAGGTGCTTCACGAGAACTAAAGCAATGTGGATGGAAAGAATTAATGTTTAGCTTTTTTCACAAAAAAATTATTTTAGACCCAAACTTTTTTATTTGCACCCTGTTAACAAAAAAAAATGGACCCCAAAATTTGTTGTGCAATTTCTCCTGAGTACGTCAATACCCCATATGTAGGGAAATACTACTATTTGGGTGCAGGGCTCGGAAGGGAAGGAGCACTTTTTGAATGAAAAAATTGGCTGGAATTAATGGCGGGCACCATGTTGCTTTAGGAGACCCACTAATGTCCCTAAACAGTGGAAACCCCCAAATCTGACCCCATTTTGGAAACCACACCCATCAAGGATTTTATCCAGGCGTATAGTCAGTATTTTGAATTCACAGGTATGACACAGAATTTGATAACATTAGATCGTCATATTGAATATGTCGTCATTAGTGTTCAGTGCAAGTGCTCACTAGTCCAGTTTGCATCAGGTGCTCGGGAATGTACCGAATATCACGGGTACTCGAGTGATATGCTTGAGTCTCTGCCCCACACGTTTTATGGCTGTTATACACCAAAAAAAACCATGTGGGATCTGCAATACTCTGTGCATTCCTGAGCACACAATACAAACTCAAGTAGCGAGCACTTGCACTCTACACTAGCCGTCAAATTGTCATAATTTTTTTTACTTTTGAAAAAACTCCAATTCTAACTCCCACCCTAACACATTCCTAACACAACCCTAAACCCAACCCTAACAAAACCCTAACACAACCGAGCCCTAACACCAACCCTTACCCTAACACAAACCTAAACTCCACTTTAACTCTAACACAACCCTAACCATAGCCCTAACCCCAACCCTAACTGCAAAGAATTGGAAAGAAATGTATTTTATAATTAGTATCCAACTAAGTGGGTAACAAAGGGGGTTTTGATTTACTATTTTTTTATCACTGTGATAGGGTCTATCACAGTGATGAAAAGAAGCCAATAGGAAAAATGTTTGCCGGGTACCGGCAGGCAGATCTTGGTGGACGCACTGCGCATGCTCCTGTCATTTTCTTCCAGGAAGATGACGTGGAGGGCCAGGGTATGGAGCAGGAGGGTCCTGGGATGGCGGAGGTATCGGGGATGCTCGGTGACCACATATGATCTGGCATATCAGAGGAGAGAGAAATGAATTGTAAATCAGACTTTTTTGTGATCATTGTTATTTCGTGAATAACGGTGATCATGTGACCGGGGACAGCAAAAAATGGCCCTAATCATGTTTTCCAGGGTCTCAGCTACCCCCCACAGCCAAGACCCCAGAGATTTTCCGATGATGGGGGGGGGGGGGGGCGCTATACCCTTATTTCTCAGCGCTGTTAAAAAGTGACATTGAGGAATAAGTACCCTTTACTGCCGCTGTTAAAAGACGTATCAGTGGTTGTTAAGGGGTTACTAATAAAGACCTTCATTTAAAAATTGCATTTTGTCTTTACTTGTGTTATCTTTGTCTAATATTTACTTTGGTTTGGTGATCGGAAACATTTAAGTGTAGCAAACATGCAGCAAAATAGGAAATCTGGAAGGGGCAAACACTTTTTTATACAACTGTCTGTATATATACTGCGTATATATATACAGGGCCGGCTCCAGGTTTTTGTGGGCCCCGGGCGAAAGAGCCTCAGTGGGCCCCCCTCTTTAACAAGTACCATGATTCATGATGCACAGATACAGCAGAGAAATATACCACAGCCAAGTAGCATATAACACAGCCCACGTAGCATATAACACAGATCACTTGGCATATAGCACAGCCATGTAGCATATAACAGCC
This sequence comes from Ranitomeya imitator, assembly GCF_032444005.1. NCBI lineage: Eukaryota > Metazoa > Chordata > Amphibia > Anura > Dendrobatidae > Ranitomeya > Ranitomeya imitator. The sequence goes on from NC_091282.1 coordinate 801,854,415, forward strand.
ACGTAGCATATAGCACTGCCACGTAGTATACAGCACAGCCCACGTAGTATATAGCACAGCCCACGGAGTGTATAACACAGCCCACGTAGTATATAGCACAGCCCACGCAGTGTATAACAGCCCACGTAGTGTATAGCACAGCCCACGCAGTGAATAACAGCCCATGTAGTGTATAGCACAGCCCACGCAGTGTATAACAGCCCGCGTAGTGTATAGCACAGCCCACACAGTGTATAACACAGCCCACACAGTGTATAACACAGCCCACGCAGTATATAGCCCAGCCAACGTAGTATATAACACAGCCCACGTATTATATAACAAAGGCCACGTAGTACATAACACAGCCACGTAGTATATTGCCAAGCCACGTAGTATATAGCACAGCCATGTAGTGTATAGCACAGCCACGTAGTATATTGCACAGCTATGTAGTATATAGCACAGCCCACGTAGTATATAGCACAGCTCACATAGTATATAGCACAGCTCACATAGTATATAGCACAGCTCATGCAGTATATAACACAGCCACGTAGTATATTGCCCAGCCACGTAATATATTGCACAGCTACGTAGTATATAGCACAGCTCACGTAGTATATAGCACAGCCCATGCAGACGCAGTATATAGCACAGCCCACGCAGTATACAGCACAGACTGCCAGCCATTTAGTATAGACAGTCTAGGCTAGGACTAGTCAGCCAGGCCTGGCTCACAGCAGGCTGCAATTACGCCCCCCCACCCCCGCAATGCATTGGGACCAGGTCCAGGTACTTGGAGGAAGACTCACTCACTCGCCGTTGCTTCCATTGTGGACACAGCCTGGGGCCAGGTGCACCGTCCATGCAGCTGACTGCTGCTCCTGCCTCCTGCTCCGCTCGTCTTTCTTCTTGGTGCTGCCACTGCACCTGCGCTGCCGCTGGACTCCTGGACGGTGGATGACAGCAGCAGGATCTCTTCTCTGAGCTCTTAGGATGACGAGCTCTCACGACCGGAAGTGACAGGACAGAGCGACCGCCGGCCCGGAAGTGACTCGTATCCATGGTGATGGCGGCGCCGGCGGTGACTGGTGAGTATTGCAGCTGAGTGAAACTCAGTCCCAGCAGCAGGCCTGGCCCGAAAGTGACTCTGGCTGCGTATCCATGGTGACGGACGGTCCCGACTCCCGGAGGTGAGTATTTCGGCTGCAGCTGCGCACCGTAAATGGGCCCCCCATCTCGCCAGGGCCCCGGCACTTGCCCGGGTACGCCGGGTGCTGACGCCGGCCCTGTATATATATATATATATATATATATATATACAGTACAGACCAATAGTTTGGATACACCTTCTCATTTAAAGATTTTTCTGTATTTTCATGACTATGAAAATTGTACATTTACACTTAAGGCATCAAAACTATGAATTATAACATGTGGAATTATAAACTTAACAAAAAAGTGTGAAACAACTGAAATTATGTCTTATATTCTAGGTTCTTCAAAGTAGCCACCTTTCGCTTTGATGACTTCAAAGAGGTAGTCACCGGGAATGGTCTTTCAACAATCTTGAAGGAGTTCACAGAGATGCGCTTAGCACTTGTTAGCCCTTTTGCCTTCACTCTGCGGTCCAGCTCACCCCAAACCATCTCGATTGGGTTCAGGTCTGGTGACTGTGGAGGCCAGGTCATCTGGCGTAGCACCCCATCACTTTCCTTCTTGGTCAAATAGCTCTTACAAAGCCTGGAGGTGTGTTTGGGGTTATTGTTCTGTTGAAAAATAAATGATGGTTTAACTAAACGCAAACTGGAAGGAATAGCATGCTGCTGCAAGATGCTGTGGTAGCCATGCTGGTTCAGTATGCCTTCAATTTTGAATAAATCCCCAACAGTGTCACCAGCAAAGCACCCCCACACCATCACACCTCCTCCTCCATGCTTCATGGTGGGAACCAGGCATGTAAAGTCCATCCGTTCACCTTTTCTGTGTCGCACAAAGACACGGTGGTTGGAACCAAAGATCTCAAATTTGGACTCATCAGACCAAAGCACAGATTTCCACCGGTCTAATGTCCATTCCTTTTGTTCTTTAGCCCAAAAAAGTCTCTTCTGCTTGTTATCTGTCCTTAGCAGTGGTTTCCTAGCAGCTATTTTACCATGAAGGCCTGCAGCACAAAGTCTCTTCTTAAAAGTTGTTGTAGAGATGTGTCTGCTGCTAGAACTCTGTGTGGCATTGACCTGGTCTCTAATCTGAGCTGCTGTTAACCTGTGATTTCTGAGGCTGGTGACTCGGATAAACTTATCCTGTTTTCCCTTGCTGGGGCGTTCCTCATGTGAGCCAGTTTCTTTGTAGCGCTTGATGGTTTTTGTCACTGCACTTGGGGACACTTTCAAAGTTTTTCCAATTTTTCAGACTGACTGACCTTCATTTCTTAAAGTAATGATGGCCGGCCCGCTTGTTTTTCTTTACTTAGCTGCTTTTTTCTTTCCATATTACAAATTCTAACAGTCTATTCAGTGGGACTATTAGCTGTGTATCCACAAGACTTCTGCACAACACAACAGATGGTCCCAACCCCATTTATAAGGCAAGGAATCCCACTTATTAAACCCGATAGGGTACACCTGTGAAGTGAAAAACATTCCCGGTGACTACCTCTTGAAGCTCATCAAGAGAATGCCAAGAGTGTGCAAAGCAGTCATCAAAGCGAAAGGTGGCTACTTTGAAGAACCTAGAATATAAGACATTACTTCAGTTGTTTCACACTTTTTTCTTAAGTATATAATTCCACATGTGTTAATTCATAGTTTTGATGCCTTCAGTGTGAATGCACAATTTTAATACTCATGAAAATACAGAAAAATCTTTATATGAGAAGGTGTGTCCAAACTTTTAGTCTGTACTGTGTATATATACATATAAACAGTACAGAGCAAAAGTTTGGACACACCTCATTTAAAGATTTTTCTGTATTTTCATGACTATGAAAATTGCAAATTCACACTTGCCGCGGCATGCTTTTCCATCCGGTTTGCATTTAGTTGGACCATCATTTATTTTTCAACAGGACAATGACCCCAAAACACCCCTTTAGGCTGTGTAAGGGCTATTTGACCATGAAGAAGAGTGATGGGGTGCTACGCCAGATGACCTGGCCTCCACAGTCCAGGAAGTGCTAAGCATCTCTGGGAACTCCTTCAAGATTGTTGGAAGACCATTTCCGGTGACTACCTCTTGAAGCTCATCAAGAGAATGCCAAGAGGGTGCAAAGCAGTCATCAAAGCAAAAGGTGGCTACTTTGAAGAACTTAGAATATGACATATTTTCAGTTGTTTCGCACTTTTTTGTTAAGTATATAATTCCACTTGTGTTAATTCATAGTTTTGATGCCTTCAGTGTGAATTTACAATTTTCATAGTCATGAAAATACAGAAAAATCTTTAAATGAGGAGGTGTGTCCAAACTTTTGCTCTGTACTGTATATATATGTGTGTGTGTATATATATAAATATATATATATTTATACACACATGTATATAAATATATATATGTACACATACTTATAATTATATACATGTGCATACATACATACATCAAGCTCTGACATGGGCATGCACATCTAGTCGGATCAATAGACCCAGCACCACCCTACATCTCCTCCCTCATCTCAGTCTACCACCCTTCCCGTGCCCTCCGTTGAGCTAATGACCTAAGGTTAACATCCCCAATAATTAGAACCTCCCACTCCCGTCTCCAAGGCTTCTCTTGTGCTGCACCAATTCTTTGGAATGCACTACCCAGGATAATTTGATTAATCCCCAATACCCACAGTTTTAAGCGTGCCCTAAAAATAAATTTCTTCAGACTGACCTACCGTCTCAACACAATGATCTAACTATCCCTGTGTTGCCCATTCAAACTTTTCTTCAGAACCAGGATCCTTGAATCATGTTCTCACATGCTTTATGCATTTAATAGCCCTCTGTGTCTGTACTTTTACAAATTCTGGCTGATAACCGACTCATGCAGCATTACATGAACATCCGATTTCTTACATTATGGCTGGTCAGAACAATTAAAGCAATTGTTACCATCCAACTTTCGTGTCTCCCCTATTTCCTCATAGATTGTAGCTTGCGAGCAGGGCCCTCATTCCTCTTGGTATCTGATGTTTATGTGATTATTGTTATCCTGTAATGTCTTTTATTATCTGTACAAATCCCCTCTAAAATGTAAAGTGTTTCGGAATATGTTGGCGCAATTGAAATAAATGTATTATTATAATTATTAATAGATGGTCTATGAGTCTGTATATCCCTCTGTGCTTTCACTCATGCAGGAGCTCAGGGTTTGCTGAAGTGACTGTGAACAATCTACTATGTAAACAGAATGTTCCCAGAACCCAGACTCCAGCTGATCTATAGGGGGGTGGGGGGTTTAAGTGCCTAAAATATATTAAATTATGATACTATCTTAAAAGTATACACCAATTTTGTTTTTATCTCCCACAAGAACCATACATAACAGAAGAACAGAACTTACATTCACACCTGTCAGTACTAGACTAGCAGTCACTTGTGAAGCTTGCGGACAGCCTTAAATGGCCAGATTACATAGATACACAAGACTGAGTTTATATGCACTATCAGCAACAAGGGTAAAATCAGCTGCCTTTTATTAAATACTAGATTGTGGCCCGATTCTAACGCATCGGGTATTCTAGAATATGCATATCCCCGTAGTATATGGACAATGATGATTCCAGAATTCGCGGCAGACTGTGCCCGACGCTGATTGGTCGAGGCAACCTTTATGACATCATCGTCGCCATGGCAACCATTATGACATCTACGTCGATACTGTGCCCGTCGCTGATTGGTCGAGGCGAATTCGCGGCAGACTGTGCCCGTCGCTGATTGGTCGATGCAACCTTTATGACATCATCGTTGCCATGCTGTGCCCGTCGCTGATTGGTCGAGGCCTGGCAGCCTCGACCAATCAGAGGCGCGGGATTTCCAGGACAGACAGACAGAAAAACCTTTAGACAATTATATATATAGATCAACTTTCTGAAAAAGAAGAGAGTCTGCCAAAATAGTTTCCAATGTGTATAGTGCCCAACTAGATATTTTTTGGGAACATTTTGTCACCATAAGAACTGAAATGCAATCAAATCTAAATTTGGCTGTGAAATCTTATGTAAGTCAGTGGGTTGTGATTTCATGACATAGCTTCCATGATTAATACTCGTCCGCAGAATATGAAGAGTTTGCGAGCCAAGCCGGTAAGTCCAGGAGTCAACGTACCCACAGTAAGAGCTTTCACATATATAAAACATCTGAAAATAAATAAAGGTTCCATCAGCAAATTCATATGTGCTTTGGCCACCTGCCGCCTGAGATTTATCCATCCAGGTCCGTGGTCATGTTTGGATGTCTCCCTGTGATATTTAGACACCAGTGAAGTCCCAGATCGTAGGAACCATCAGATCTTGATCACTGAATTATCACACCCATTAATAGAGGAGTTGCACAGAACGACCACATTTCACCTTTTATGTAACAGATCTCACTAGCTGATGTGAGTATTTCTCCATTTATAAGTTCTATACGTCTCCTTCACCATAAAAGTATGTCATCCTATGACTGCTGTGTAGCAAGCTTTGTCTACTAGAACCTGGCCAACCACTGTAATATCACTGTCTTCTGCTGTTTCCTACCGCTGACTTATGTAATTGTGCCTTTGATTGCGGGAGTTCCAGAGTCATCAAACTGCAATAAATGGAGATTTAGATAACAAATATACTGCACACGGCACTTCCGATATTATATGAATATTCATTTCCTCCATTAAAGACCAAAAGATTAGGCTCTGGAAATATTCATTCAGTGAAAAATGTAAAAAAAAGAGGAGATTAAATGAAACCCTGCTTCCATTGATCTATCTCGTATGATGATGACCCTTCGGCAATGAACTCTTTGTGCTGGAACCTAAAGTGGATGAAAATGTAGACTTAAGAGTAGGTATTGTACTTGTTGAGATTATCATCAATGGACAGCGGCCAATACATCAAGTCAGCAAAGGAACACAAAGGAGACCCAACATCGTGGAAAGATATCAAGGATTAAGAATTAAGATCCGAGATCCATCACTAGAGCTGTTAAAATTACATTTACTAATCTTCCTCATGCTGAAGCAGCCCAGAAAGTCCCGTGGTCCTCAGGAGGAAGGTAAAATATTCACCAACCTTCTCCATGATAGAAAATAGGCAATTGCTTTAGGGTCATTCATATGGTCAAGATAAGCAAAAACAAGTTGATAGTAGGTTCATAGATGAGACATAAAAAGTTAAGACAATAATGGAGCCTGCAAGTTCAAACCTATGGGATTGTTCACAAATAGTGTTTTTTGCATACAGGGGAGGCAGCTTTTTACAGTGGCAACAAAATAGATTAAATTTCTAAAATGTAATTTGATGTCATTTGCACAGTGCAGATTTTTTTTTATCTGCTGTGCATTTTTTTAGTAAATCTACAGCAAGTCAGTTCTTTCAACGTTTTTGCTGGGTTTTTTGTTGTTTTTATCCATTTAATTGAATGCATAAAAAATGGGTACAAAAATACACAATGCATGCAGCATTTTTCAAGACAACATGAATACTGCATAAAAGCACATGCTCTAAGGGGATCAATGTTCTAGGAATGCTCATTTTCCGAAAAAACAAGCAGTGTGAACAGTGTCCAATCACCCGACGAATGAGCAAAACACACATTCGCCAGGTGAAATTACTTTTACTCTTACTTAAAAATGATTGATGTTCCAGTGTAAAGAGGATCTGTGCTGCTGAGTACGATGACAGGGTATCGTTACTGATCATTCTGTGTGCATCAGAAGCACAGTTGGCCGGTCTATATACACTATTATATTTACCTCCGATCGGCTTCTATTGGGAGACAATGTAAATGAGCACGAAGATGTGAAAATACAATGACAAGCACAAAATACTATAATAACTCTATTGGCTATCACTTGGTAAAATGAGCACACTTGTACCAGGAAAAAATCTTTCTATAATTAGTAGAATATAGGACTACGACCGCCCCATCACCACCAGTGGTCACTGGTTTTTGAGCATTATCTGGAAGATCAGTCTATCTCTGTGCAGTAGACCCCTGACTTGTCAATAATATTGGATGGGTTTCAATGGTTGCGGCTTTAGTGAAGTTTACATTCAGTGACTCTTAAAAGGCGTTGTCCAGCTAACAAAAAGATTGTTAAGTGTTTAAACTTCACACATATACAACGTTTTATTACCCTGTCATCTTTCAGTGTGAGTTCTGGCAGCACCATGTCTCAGCTTTGATTTGGCAGTAGAAGGTTTCAGAGTTGGCACTTGACTTGCGATGTGTATGAAGGGGCTGACGAGCTTCTGAGCTAATCTTCTTTGTCATAGCAGACACACTGGCAAAGACATGAGCAAGATAGCTGGACCTCTTCATACAAATCGGTGGTCAAGTGTCCACACAGCAAGTTGTCTCCTGTGTCAGGCCCAATGCAAAAGTGGAGCTGAGGGAACTAGCAATGACGTCTGGAAATCGGTGGAGCTTCGATATTGACGATACATTACTAATATCCGTAAGTTGTAGATATTTTACACATATCCAAAAATCTTTTATTTTCTACTCTGAACAAATCTTTATACAACTAATGCTGTGTCTTACACTGCAATCCAGCGGGAGCAGTTCTCTACCTCGGAGACTTGTTGACCACTTCCAACACCTTATCTTTCTGGTTTGACATATACAGGTAAGGTACCTTCACACTGAACAATTTAACAACGATATCGCTAGTGATCCGTGACGTTGCAGCGTCCTGGATAGTGATATCGTTGTGTTTGACACGCAGCAGCGATCTGGATCCTGCTGTGACATCGTTGGTCGGAGCAGAAAGGCCAGAACTTTATTTCATCGCTGGATCTCCCGCAGACATCGCTGAATCGGCGTGTGTGACGCCGATTCAGCGATGTCTTCACTTGTAACCAGGGTAAACATCGGGTAACTAAGCGCAGGGCCGCGCTTAGTAACCCGATGTTTACCCTGGTTACCAGTGTAAATGTAAAAAAAAAAAAACACTACATACTTACATTCCGGTGTCTGTCCCTCGGCGCTCTGCTTCCTGCACTGTCAGCGCCGGCCGGCCGTAAAGCACAGCGGTGACATCACTGCTCTGCTTTACGGCCAGCCGGCGCTCACAGTCAGTGCAGGAAGCAGAGCACCGGGGGACACTTAGTAACCCGATGTTTACCCTGGTTACCCGGGGACCTCGACATCGTTGGTTGCTGAGAGCTGTCTGTGTGACAGTTCTCCAGCGACCACACATCGACGCTGCAGTGATCAGCATCGTTGTCTAGATCGCTGTAGCATCGCTAAATGTGACGATACCTTTAGTGTTGTGAGGCAGTGACAGGTATTATATCTGAGGGATGATATGTATCCTCCAGGATGCGCACAGAAGCGTATTGAGGCTGCGGGAGTGCATTGAAGTCACAGATCTAACTGTGATTGCCATGCAAAATAAAAGTAAGTTTGGTCTTGGGCAAGCTATTTGCCCAAGGCAGATTTAAGAAAACCCGGCATGGGCTTTCATTTTTGGACCAAACTACAGGATGGTAGTGGTGTGGCTCGCTACCTCCAGGTCGTGTCGTACAAGTGGCCCATGGCCAGATTCCATTTTAAAAACCCTGCAGCAAGGGTTGGATGTGTCAGTGTTTGCTTGCAATCGGAGAGCAGGTGGCTCTGCAAGGCTGAGCCTGTGTGAAGTAACACGGAGCCAAGGGAAGCGAACGCCTGACACCCCCCAGTGTGATACTGTGGTGCAGTCGCCCATGGAAACCAGTCTCGGATACGGACTGTCTTGATTCCCGGCTGCGATCTGGAGGATACCATTTTGTTTTCCATTTGTGAGTTCGTTGGACATTACAGACCCTTTGTTTTGAACTTTCCTGTGGTCACCGCTTGTTTGTCACACTGCACCAACCTTGCTGCACTACAGTTTCCAAAGGCCAAATTCTGAATACGTTGACAACATGACCTGTAGATTTCCTGCAGCAAACTGTCCGTTCTGACAAAGTATTTTTTATTACATTTCTTACACCATAATTAAGCATTCTTTTGCTTACTGCGCCATTGTGAAGAGGCCGGTCAAGTCTTCGCAGCATGCAGGGACTTGTGGTCCCACAAAAATTTCCTCTGATCTTACACTATTCCATATAGAATTCCACGTATGGTAAATTCACAGTTTTGAGTTACTACCCTTGGCAGAAATGTTTTAAGGATTGCTTAAATAAGCAGTACTGAAACCAGATGTCATTTGCTAAGAATATTTGAATGACCAAAAAATTTGCTGTTTGAGTATTTTTTTTCTCTCTCTTACTTTATAAAAACATGAGAGATTCTTTGGATTTATATCATATTAAACAGCTGTGAAACAGTGCTAACATCTGTTTGTACCTATAGGGAACTGACCCAATGGTTTGTTCCCTCTTAATCACCCAGCAACAAGGCAGGCTCTCCTGGATATTTTATTGTTTTTCTTTGAATTTTTCCTTTACTTCAAAGCTTCGACAGTCTTGTAAGCTATTAGGGGATACAGAGCAAATAAGTCATTCATTACAACAGCAGATTATTGGATGTTTTTCACTCTAGTAACATAAAAATACTATCAAATGCTGATCCTTCAACTTCAATGCTGAGAAAAGGGTAATATCATTTCTTGTATTTTTTTCTTTACACTTAAAAAAAAACCTTCCAAAGTTGTACAAGGTTTATGGTGCAGGCAGTGAATGTGGACACAGGATTTTTCTCTTCTGAAAATAGATAACCATGTATCAATGCCTCGAAACAATAATAATGTGATTGGACAAAGCTGGAGGAACGAGGTGATTTATTGAGCGGAAAGGGGAAAATATATTCACAGAACCGTCACGAGCTAAAAACCTCAGGGTAAGGGTTGACCCTTTTTGTCGTAAATCTTTTAGGTGAACTTGAAACATAAGGATATCTTATGTTCTCTGGCCGATAAGTGATGAGAAACGATCATAAAAGTTTTTTTTTTATTTAGAGAATTCAGAAAACAGATAATTTTCTTCGAAAAATGAGCCAGTCTTTCCTTACATGCTCAATAACAAACTTTCTCAGAACCCGACAGGTAGATGAAATGTGAAAGTACATTAAAAAAACATATTTCATCCCTAAATCAACAAACTAAAGGAAAGTATACAGTTGATATGATTTATGAGATTCATGCGACTTATGGGAACGTGTTCAGGGAACCGCACATACAATCTCTTGTTGACTTGAAGTCTTTAAATAAAACAAATTTTCGATCCCTTTGAACATTATTCCCTTGTACCTAGAACACTTTGTTATATGCAGAAATGTGCCGAGTGCGAATCACTTGCACAACAATCCAGGTCTCTGAATTCGTTACTACCACTTTGATTCTATACGTATCCAGCAGATGATGTCAGACATTACATCATGCACAGTCCTGCTTGTAGATTACTTTAAAGGGCCCGGAGAGAATTCATGATGTTTCCCCTTTGGTCTTGGCTGTGCCAGAGATCACAAAACATGCAGCTGTGTGCTGGTCTTTAGGTGAGGTGATGGAAACTCTCTTGAGAGCCAAATGGTACCATGACTAAGAATCTTCCATTTATACGGAATGACATTGTTCTGACACTGTCATGAACGTGCAACTTTACTGCAAAGATTCTTTCAAAATAAGTAAAATGACAGGGTTTTACATCAATTCTGTCATTTTATACTGATATGATTTAGATTTCATACAATCTAGGCTGGTTTTAGACAAAGTGTGGCAGTGGGCATAAGAATAATTACAAGTGTGGTGCCAAAAACTAAGATATTGCACATCATCCATAAGTCGGTTGTTAAACAAGCGCCAATCGACTATGCATAAGTAGATCGGCTCTAGTTTACTGGATTTAATGGAATAGGCCTGTGAACAATGATGGGGACAGAATGATCGATAATACGATTGTTTGGACTCCATAGAATATCATATTGACAGCGGAACATTCTCTATTTCCTGATGTGATGCCAATAAATATGTTTTGTATGAATGCATAAACAATCCTATAGCCCCCAAAATTGAGCCTTTTGCTCATATATTAGGTGATTTCCAGTATGTTTATACCAGTGATAATTACGAATAAACATTCCTATATTCCTATGAATGCTGTACCCCTCCCCGTCATCTCAGTGGAAACCATAATCAACCATGTGACACAGGCCAAAAATAAGGTGATTCCAGGAGGAACTGAGTGAAAATAAAGAAAGCCTTTACAGGTTCACACATCCATGAAAAAGGAAAATGGAGTTAAATGGAGTGGTGCTTTCATTCCACAGCCCCTCTGTAATGCAAGTTATGCTGTCTGTGCAATAGGCTCTGCTGTGTATGTGTGAGGAGACTGCAGGCATGTAGGATTCAGTAACGGACTGTACACAGACCAAGGGTGATAGGGGTTTATTATACAGCAGAAACTCCACGCAGGGAGAAAACAGAGGGATAATATTCTCTAATACAGAAAATGGCTAATGGGGATAACTTAAGAAACAAGGACAAATAAAGCAGACAATACAATTAAATATAACTTATCACTCAGACGCCAGTCACGGTCGAAATCCTGTCTGTGACTGGGGCCTCTTAGATTGCTTTACAGTGGGAGTCTGTCACAGTTCTGAGGAAGATGGAGTAGTTTCTCCTGACATTGGTGGTGTCCTCTCATGGTCCTGACGATGGCGGCGACTTCTTGGAATCCCGATGCGGGTCTTGGCTCCCCCAGATGAGGTGATGAAGAGGGAAAAGTCCTTATCCTCAGCGGTAAGTGTCCCAACACTATGGAGACCTGCAGCACTGCCCAAACACAGTTTACAACAGGCAGACCGGTTCGCTGTGCCATATCGATGCATGCCTAAGTCCCGTTCATGGACCTTGTCTCTCACGGTCAGTGCTGTCAGTGGAGGCGGCTGTGGCAGGGGTCTCAGTGAGGGCAACGCTGACAGTGGTGTTTGAGCGGTACCCAGTTGGTAGCCTCCTGTTAAAGCGCTTTGCCATCCCAGGCTCTGCTCTACTCTGCCCAGTTGCCTCACAGCTGATTTTACCTCACAGGTGTCTTGCGCACTCGACGTTCCTTGTTATGATCCGGTGACCTTGGAGCAGCATGAAAACTTTCACTGGAGTAGGTGGTAACTATACTGACCGCAAATCCTGATCTTAACACCGCAACTAGAAGTAGCCACGGGGTGTACCTAACAAACCCTAGACACCTCGTCACAGCCGGAGGACTAGATACCCCTATAGATGGAAATAGGAATACTACTCAGAGTAGTAGCCTCAGAGCAGAACCCCAAAGGATAGGCAGCCCCCCACAAATATTGGCTGTGAGTAGGAGAGGAAAGACAAACACAGGCAGAAAACAGGATTTAGCACAAGAGGTCACTCTAGCTAAAAAAGGAAAGGATAGAACAGAGTCCTGTGCAGTCAGTATTAAAACCCTTCCAAAAATATCCACAGCAGATTATACAAAAAATTCCTCCATCTAACTAAAGACGTGGAACATATATCTGCAACTCCAGAGACTCCTACACTCAGAGCAGGAATACAATCAAAACAACAAGCACACAGCTTGTGTGCCATAGAAAAAGAAACAGACACTTATCTTTGCTGAATTGGCAGCTAAGCAGGAGAAGCCAGACAGAGATCCAACACTTCCCAAGAAACATTGACAACTGGCAAGGACTAATGAGTCCTGTAAACCTAAATACCCCAGTCAGAATTGCAATCAGCAGATACACCTGTCCAGGACTGCAGGTCAGGGACAACTGCATTACCACCTACAACCACCGGAGGGAGCCCAAAAGCAGAATTCACAACAGTACCCCCCCCTTGATGAGGGGTCACCGAACCCTCACCAGAGCCCCCAGGCCGATCAGGATGAGCCAGATGAAAGGCACGAACCAAATCAGCGGCATGGACATCAGAGGCAAAAACCCAAGAATTATCCTCCTGGCCATAACCCTTCCATTTGACAAGGTACTGAAGCTTCCGCCTCGAAAAACGGGAATCCAAAATCTTCTCAACAACATATTCCAACTCCCCATCAACCAACACAGGGGCCGGAGGATCAACAGAGGGAACAACGGGCTCCACATATTTCCGCAATAAAGATCTATGGAAGACATTATGGATCGCAAAAGAGGCCGGAAGCGCTAGTCGAAAAGACACCGGATTAATAATCTCAGAAATCCTATAAGGACCAATAAACCGAGGCTTAAACTTAGGAGAAGAAACCTTCATAGGAACATGACGGGAAGACAACCAGACCAGATCCCCAACCCGAAGCCGGGAACCAACACACCGACGACGGTTAGCAAAACGTTGAGCCTCCTCCTGAGACAACACCAAATTGTCCACCACATGAGCCCAAATCTGCTGCAACCTGTCAACCACAGAATCCACACCAGGACAGTCAGAAGGCTCAACCTGCCCAGAAGAAAAAAGAGGATGAAAACCAAAATTACAAAAGAAAGGCAAAACCAAAGTAGCCGAACTAGCCCGATTATTAAGGGCAAACTCGGCCAATGGCAAGAAAGCCACCCAATCATCCTGATCAGCAGACACAAAGCATCTCAAATAAGTCTCCAAAGTCTGATTAGTTTGCTCGGTCTGACCATTTGTCTGAGGATGAAACGCAGAAGAAAAAGACAAATCAATGCCCAGCCTAGCACAAAAGGCCCGCCAAAACCTAGAAACAAACTGGGAACCTCTGTCGGAAACCATATTCTCCGGAATACCATGCAAACGGACCACATGCTGAAAAAACAACGGGACCAAATCCGAAGAGGAAGGCAATTTAGGCAAAGGCACCAAATGAACCATCTTAGAGAACCGGTCACAAACAACCCAGATAACCGACATCCTCTGGGAAACCGGAAGATCGGAAATAAAATCCATAGAAATATGCGTCCAGGGCCTCTCAGGGACCGGCAATGGCAAAAGGAACCCACTAGCACGGGAACAACAAGGCTTGGCCCGCGCACAAGTCCCACAGGACTGAACAAAAGAACACACATCACGCGACAAAGAAGGCCACCAAAAGGACCTACCAACCAAGTCTCTGGTACCAAAAATGCCAGGATGACCAGCCAACACGGAACAGTGAACCTCAGAAATCACTCTACTAGTCCATCTGTCAGGAAGAAACAGTTTCCCCACAGGACAGTGGTCAGGTTTGTCAGCCTGAAATTCCTAAAGAACCCGTCGTAAATCAGGGGAAATGGCAGAAAGGACCACCCCTTCTTTCAGAATACCGACCGGTTCTAAGACCTCAGGAGAATCAGGCAAAAAACTCCTAGAGAGGGCATCAGCCTTAATGTTCTTAGAACCCGGAAGGTACGAGACCACGAAATCAAAACGGGAAAAAAACAAGGACCATCGAGCCTGTCTAGGATTCAGCCGTTTGGCAGACTCGAGGTAAATCAAATTCTAATGATCGGTCAAGACCACAATACGGTGCTTAGCTCCCTCAAGCCAATGTCGCCACTCCTCAAACGCCCACTTCATAGCCAACAACTCCCGATTGCCGACATCATAATTGCGTTCAGCAGGCGAAAGCTTATGAGAAAAGAAGGCACACGGTTTCATTAAGGAACCAACAGGATCCCTCTGAGACAAAACGGCCCCTGCCCCAATCTCAGAAGCGTCAACCTCAACCTGAAACGGAAGAGAAAATTCCGGTTGGCGCAACACCGGAGCAGAAGTAAATCGACGTTTAAGCTCCTGAAAGGCAGAGACAGCCGCAGAGGACCAATTCGCCACATCAGCGCCTTTCTTCGTCAAATCGGTCAAGGGTTTAACCACGCTGGAAAAATTAGCAATGAAACGGCGATAAAAATTTGCAAAACCCAAAAATTTCTGAAGGCTCTTCACGGATGTGGGCTGAATCCAATCATGAATGGCCTGAACCTTAACCGGATCCATCTCTATAGGCGAGGGAGAAAAAGTAAAGCCCAAAAAAGAAATCTTCTGCACCCCAAAGAGACACTTAGACCCTTTCACAAACAAAGCATTGTCACAAAGGATCTGAAATACCATCCTGACCTGTTCCACATGAGACTCCCAATCATTGGAAAAAATCAAAATATCGTCCAAATATACAATAAAGAACTTATCAATATAAGTCCGGAAAATATCATGCATGAAGGACTGAAAAACAGATGGAGCATTAGTGAGCCCGAATGGCATCACAAGGTATTCAAAATGGCCTTCGGGCGTGTTAAACGCAGTTTTCCATTCATCATCCTGCTTAATACGAACAAGATTATATGCCCCCCCGAAGGTCAATCTTCGTAAACCAACTAGCTCCCTTAATCCTAGCAAACAAATCGGTAAGCAAAGGTAAAGGGTATTGAAACTTGACCGTGATTTTATTCAAGAGGCGATAATCAATACAGGGTCTCAAGGAACCATCTTTTTTAGCAACAAATAAGAACCCCGCTCCCAAACGGTGAAGAAGATGGCAGAATATGCCCTTTCTCCAAAGACTCCTTAATATAGCTCCGCATGGCGGTATGTTCAGGCACAGACAGGTTGAAAAGTCGACCCTTAGGAATCTTACAGCCTGGAATCAAGTCAATAGCACAATCGCAGTCCCTGTGCGGTGGAAGGAAACTGGACTTGGGCTCATTGAATACATCCTGAAAATCAGACAAAAACTCTGGAATTTCAGAAGAGGAAGAAGAGATTGACATCAAAGGAACATCATTATGAACCCCCTGACAACCCCAACTAGTCACAGACATGGACTTCCAATCCAACACAGGATTATGTACCTGCAACCACGGAAAACCCAGCACGATAGCATCATGCAAATTATGCAATACCAGAAATCGACAATCTTCCTGATGGGCTGGCGCCATGCGCATAGTCACCTGTGTCCAAAACTGGGGCTTATTTTTAGCCAAGGGTGTAGCATCAATGCCCCTTAAAGGAATAGGGTTCTGCAAAGGCTGCAAGGGAAAACCACAACACCTGGCAAACTCAAAGTCCATTAAGTTCAAGGCGGCGCCTGAATCCACAAACGCCATGACAGAAAATGATGACAATGAGCAGATCAAGGACACAGATAACAGAAATTTAGGTTGTACAGTACTGATGGTAAATGAACTAGCGATCCTCTTTGTCCGCTTAGGGCAAACTGAAATGACATGAGAAGCGTCGCCACAATAATAACACAACCCATTCTGACGTCTGAATCCTAGTCGTTCCGTTCTAGACAGAATCCTATCACACTGCATTGGCTCAGGAATCTGCTCTGAGGACAACGCCACAGCGTGCACAGTTCTGCGCTCCCGCAAGCGCCGGTCAATCTGAATGGCCAGAGACATAGAATCACTCAGACCGGAAGGCATGGGAAACCCCACCATAACATCTTTAACGGATTCAGAAAGACCCTTTCTGAAAATTGCCGCCAAAGCATCATTATTCCATTGAGTCAACACAGACCATTTTCTGAATTTCTGACAATACAATTCTGCCGCCTCTTGACCCTGAGACAGGGCCAACAAGGTCTTCTCAGCTTGATCCACAGAATTAGGTTCATCATATAATAATCCTAAAGCCTGAAAAAAGGAGTCTACATTAAGCAAAGCCGGATTCCCAGATTCCAGGGAAAACGCCCAATCCTGCGGGTCGCCACGCAGCAGGGAGATGACGATTTTAACCTGTTGAATGGAATCTCCGGAGGATCGAGGTCTCAAAGCAAAAAACAGGTTACAGTTATTTTTAAAACTCAAAAATTTGGACCTGTCACCAAAAAACAAATCAGGAGTAGGAATCTTCGGTTCTAAAACAGGAGTCTGAACAATATAATCAGAAATACCCTGTACCCTAGCAGCAAGCTGGTCTACACGAGAAGCTAATTCCTGAACATTCATGCTAGCACTAGGCTCCTCAGCCACCCAGAGATAAAGAGGGAAGAGAAGATAAAGCAGACTGAAGAAAAAATATGGCTCAACACCTTTCTTCCCTTCTTCTGAGATGCATTTAACTCATTATGGGCCAGTTGTACTGTTATGATCCGGTGACCTTGGAGCAGCATGAAAACTTTCACTGGAGTAGGTGGTAACTATACTGACCGCAAATCCTGATCTTAACACTGCAACTAGAAGTAGCCGCGGGGTGTACCTAACAAACCCTAGACACCTCGTCACAGCCGGAGGACTAGATACCCCTATAGATGGAGATAGGAATACTACCTTGCCTCAGAGCAGAACCCCAAAGGATAGGCAGCCCCCCACAAATATTGGCTGTGAGTAGGAGAGGAAAGACAAACACAGGCAGAAAACAGGATTTAGCACAAGAAGCCACTCTAGCTAAAATACGAAAGGATAGAACAGAGTCCTTTGCGGTTAGTATTAAAACCCTTCCAAAAATATCCACAGCAGATTATACAAAAAATTCCTCCATCTAACTAAAGACATGGAACGTATATCTGCAACTCCAGAGACTCCTACACTCAGAGCAGGAATACAATAAAAAAAACAAGCACACAGCTTGTGTGCCATAGAAAAAGAAACAGACACTTATCTTCGCTGAATTGGCAGCTAAGCAGGAGAAGCCAGACAGAGATCCAACACTTCCCAAGAAACATTGACAACTGGAAAGGACTAATGAGTCCTGCAAACCTACATACCCCAGTCAGAATTGCAATCAGCAGATACACCTGTCCAGGACTGCAGGCCAGGGACAACTGCATTACCACCTACAACCACCGGAGGGAGCCCAAAAGCAGAATTCACAACAGTTCCTGCCCAAACTGTTTGAATCCTCACGTGCGAACGTCCTCTCAGCTTGACCACGCCCCCTTCTCTTGAGTACAAGAAGCGGTCCTGTGCTTTAAGCTTTCCCCCTGTAATTTAGGTGACAGCACCGATGGTTCTGAACCCGTTACGGAGGGGACATGCCTAGTTGGTTTCTTCCCCTTACATATGCATGATCCATGCTATGTACACTCAGTGACCCTGCCAAATATACTCACAGGGGCCGATCCATCCAGCAGTTTTCCACAGACTCATGATGTAAAACTATTTAAAGTTTCTTAAAATGTTTGTGATTTTTGGTGTTTTGAACCAGTCCAAGTAAGCACTACCCCCTTTTTGACAAATGAGTGAAGCTTGGGCAGGGGGAGATATAGTTAAAAGCCGCCAATAAATCCATCATCACAAAAGTAGCTTAATTATGGCTGAACTGTCCACCAGCACAGTATGGAGCACATTTTTGGAGGTGGTGCATGGCAGCTGTAAGATGCACCATATTAATTAAAGAAGCCCACGCCTTAATGAATTTGGTACAGCGTTCTCTTCATTAAATTGGTGTACAAAATGTCAGCTTTAAAGAATCAGGGCCTCAGTGTCTACTGTACATATATAATCCATGCTAGATACATAGGAAAAGTGTAGATTATACCAGTCTCTCTCCGCTTCTTCAGTTCCTCCAGACTCTAACAGGATTAAGAACCTTTGGTCACATGACCACAAAGTCCTCAAAGAGCCTTCTATATTTCTAACCTCGGAAACTGCAGAGATAGTGCAGACCGGGGCTGACATTGTCAGTGCAGTTACTGGCGGACGGTCATAGGCTGACCAGCTCATGGAACTCACAGCTGTTTAGAAACTCGTAGGGGGCCTCTTTGGGGTTAGGGCCCTGGGCCCTTGGGGTTTCTTTGGGATAGGGTCGTGGGCCCTTAGGGCTTCTTTGGGTTAGGGCCCTGGGGCCTCTTTGAGGCTATGGCTCTGGACCATTGGCTGGTTTGCAATCTTAACATATCCAAAAGTAGATTGTCACTCACACGCTCATGTGTTGTATCATGAAAGGTTCTGGTAGTACAAGGTCATGAGTCTTTCAAAGTGACAAATGTGTTACCTTGGGGTATACAAAAACACAGAACCCCCTCAATTCTGCCCAATTGCCCCAATTAGGCAAAAAGGACATGGGAGATCTATGTAAGGTGATCCTATTGGACAACATGTGCATCTGGGTGAAACAGACAATTTCAGAATGGGTTTTGAAATTCTTTCGGTGGCATTTTTTCATGCTCATAGAAGTTGACACTGATTTAACTTTCTCATACTACTATCCCTTATGGAATTGACATGAAAGAGAGGGAGAAAATAAAGCTTTCCTTTTAAATCCACGGATCTGCTCCACAGCCATTGGTAGAATTAGTTTTGAGTTTGAGAGATTCCTGCAGTTGCAGTTGGCTGCTTGAGAGGAAGCAAAAATGAAGTATCCGTCCCATTAAGGCTCATACACACTCATATTTACCAGTCAGCCCCACGACAATCAGCTCCTCGGGAGCTGCAGAGATAGTGCAGACCGGGGCTGACATTATCTTATTAGCTTAAGGTCTTAAGGCCTGTCGTCTTGGATATTTTGTAAGAAATATGTGCAATGTGGTTATTTTAAGCAAAGAGGCAATTGCTTGCTGTGCCATGTTTTGGTGCCCAGAGAGCTGGTTGATTACCATTTCTTCAGACAGAAGATGTATAGATTTTTCATAATCGCATTATGCATGTTGGTGTATAAATTAAACATATGTAATAAAGTGCACATGAATTTGGTACTTTGTCTCTAGGAAGGTCCGCACTTGCAGAGCTGCACAGGCTGGATATGTTTGAAACACTTCATATACACGTGGAGAATTGCTCATTCACTCTAAAAACCATATGGCCCAGTGTAATAATACTTAATGAAACCATAACTCTCCAAGGATCACTCTCATAGCCTCCCTGTTTTTAATGCAGTAACATTAAGCTTGAGTTGGTTTAGACCACTAAGTAATAACAACCCGGGAGGTGGTAATGGCCTCATATCTGGTGTGGTCAAGCAGCCCACAGGGCATAGGCTTTACTGTGTCCCGGCTGCATTCCTGGCCTGCTCGCACTGGTACAGGCCTCTCTAGTAGCTACTAAAGTATTTCTATCAAAATGCGTTTATTTATTTAGAGGAATTGTTTGTTTTACTGCCAAGGAAAATGGCAAAGTGTGCAGGAGGTTTATTTTCACATGGTGTAAAACAGACTGAAAAGAAGTCCATATAATCCTGCTAAAGTGAAGGTTCACCAGAACGCCAGCTCCGAGGCGGGAACGCTGAGAATATATTATTTATTTTACGTCTGCTTTTATTATGCCAGCTGCACTGAAATGACTGGCACATAATATACAATGTAAACACTAATGGCAAGTGCTAGATAAGTGGCTGCT
Organism: Ranitomeya imitator; assembly: GCF_032444005.1. Classification (NCBI taxonomy): domain Eukaryota; kingdom Metazoa; phylum Chordata; class Amphibia; order Anura; family Dendrobatidae; genus Ranitomeya; species Ranitomeya imitator. The sequence goes on from NC_091282.1 coordinate 801,874,739, forward strand.
TTCTTCCACATTTATTGTGCATTTTACTTATTTTTATGTGTAAGCTTTCTTTTTATTATGTACTGTGGCATGCATTATTGCTAAAGATATAATACAGTTTCCTTTATTTTTAAAGATTTAATGCTTTGCCTACATTTATACAGAACACCCTTCTTACATACACGATGTATCATATACAGTGGGGCAAAAAAGTATTTAGTCAGTCAGCAATAGTGCAAGTTCCACCACTTAAAAAGATGAGAGGCGTCTGTAATTTACATCATAGGTAGACCTCAACTATGGGAGACAAACTGAGAAAAAAAAATCCAGAAAATCACATTGTCTGTTTTTTTAACATTTTATTTGCATATTATGGTGGAAAATAAGTATTTGGTCAGAAACAAAATTTCATCTCAATACTTTGTAATATATCCTTTGTTGGCAATGACAGAGGTCAAACGTTTTCTGTAAGTCTTCACAAGGTTGCCACACACTGTTGCTGGTATGTTGGCCCATTCCTCCATGCAGATCTCCTCTAGAGCAGTGATGTTTTTGGCTTTTCGCTTGGCAACACGGACTTTCAACTCCCTCCAAAGGTTTTCTATAGGGTTGAGATCTGGATACTGGCTAGGCCACTCCAGGACCTTGAAATGCTTCTTACGAAGCCACTCCTTCGTTGCCCTGGCGGTGTGCTTTGGATCATTGTCATGTTGAAAGACCCAGCCACGTTTCATCTTCAATGCCCTTGCTGATGGAAGGAGGTTTGCACTCAAAATCTCACGATACATGGCCCCATTCATTCTTTCATGTACCCGGATCAGTCGTCCTGGCCCCTTTGCAGAGAAACAGCCCCAAAGCATGATGTTTCCACCACCATGCTTTACAGTAGGTATGGTGTTTGATGGATGCAACTCAGTATTCTTTTTCCTCCAAACACGACAAGTTGTGTTTCTACCAAACAGTTCCAGTTTGGTTTCATCAGACCATAGGACATTCTCCCAAAACTCCTCTGGATCATCCAAATGCTCTCTAGCAAACTTCAGACGGGCCCGGACATGTACTGGCTTAAGCAGTGGGACACGTCTGGCACTGCAGGATCTGAGTCCATGGTGGCGTAGTGTGTTACTTATGGTAGGCCTTGTTACATTGGTCCCAGCTCTCTGCAGTTCATTCACTAGGTCCCCCCGCGTGGTTTTGGGATTTTTGCTCACCGTTCTTGTGATCATTCTGACCGCACGGGGTGGGATTTTGCGTGGAGCCCCAGATCGAGGGAGATTATCAGTGGTCTTGTATGTCTTCCATTTTCTAATTATTGCTCCCACTGTTGATTTCTTCACTCCAAGCTGGTTGGCTATTGCAGATTCAGTCTTCCCAGCCTGGTGCAGGGCTACAATTTTGTTTCTGGTGTCCTTTGACAGCTCTTTGGTCTTCACCATAGTGGAGTTTGGAGTCAGACTGTTTGAGGGTGTGCACAGGTGTCTTTTTATACTGATAACAAGTTTAAACAGGTGCCATTACTACAGGTAATGAGTGGAGGAAAGAGGAGACTCTTAAATAAGAAGTTACAGGTCTGTGAGAGCCAGAAATCTTGATTGTTTGTTTCTGACCAAATACTTATTTTCCACCATAATATGCAAATAAAATGTTAAAAAAACACACAATGTGATATTCTGGATTTTTTTTTCTCAGTTTATCTCCCATAGTTGAGGTCTACCTATGATGTAAATTACAGACGCCTCTCATCTTTTTAAGTGGTGGAACTTGCACTATTGCTGACTGACTAAATACTTTTTTGCCCCACTGTATTTATTTTCCCCACTGTATACACACTGCTCAAAAAATAAAGAGAACACTAAAATCCCACATCCTAGATATCACTGAATGAAATATTCCAGTTGTAAATCTTTATTTATTACATAGTGGAATGTGTTGAGAACAATAAAACCTAAAAATGATCAACGTAAATCACAACTAATATCCCACGGAGGTCTGGAGTAGGAATTATGCTCAAAATCAAAGTGGAAAATGAAGTTACAGGCTGATCCAACTTTAGTGGAAATGCCTCGAGACAAAGAAATGATGCTCAGTGGTGAGTGTGGCCTCCACGTGCCTGTATGACCTCCCTAGAACGCCTGGGCATACTCCTGATGAGGCAGTGGATGGTCTCCTGAGGGACCTCCTCCCAGACCTGGACTAAAGCATCTGCCAACTCCTGGACAGTCTGTGGTGCAACGTGACGTTGGTGGATGGTGCGAGACATGGTGTCGCAGATGTGTTCAATCGGATTCAGGTCTGGGGAATGGGCTGGCCAGTCCATAGCTTCAATGCCTTCAAATGCCTTCATCTTGCAGGAACTGCTGACACACTCCAGCCACATGAGGTCCAGCATTTTCCTGCATTAGGAGGAACCCAGGACCAACTGTCAAACAGTGTTGCTTCCTAAGTGGACAGTTTGATTTCACAGAAATTTGATTTACTTGGAGTTATATTCTGTTGTTTAGGTGTTCCCTTTATTTTTTGAGCAGTGTATATATATAAATATATATATATATATATATATATATATATACTTGATGGTGGCCCGATTCTAATGCATCGGGTATTCTAGAATATGTATGTACGTCGCACTGTGAGTGGGGGTCAAATTCTGTGCCAATATCGCTGATTGGTCGCGGCCGTCCGGGCACGACCGATCAGCGAAGCATGGTTCAAATCCTGCGCCAATTCGCGGCGGACTGCGCCTGTCACTGATTGGTCGCAGGATGTCGGGGGTTCGGGGTGCAGGATGTCGGGGGTCTGGGGTGCAGGATGTCGGGGGTTCAGGGCGCAGGATGTTGGGGGTTTAGGGTGCAGGATGTCAGGGGTTTGAGCAGCCTGTAGTGCAGTTTGCATCACCGGCTTCCTTCGGCCTGCAGGGGTTGCTCTGGAGGCGCCGCCCGTCCTTTCCTCGCCATAAGTCCCAGAAGCCTGTGATCCCAGCCCGGCCTGGCTGTGCTGTGTGCGGCCGCCCCTCTCCTCCTGCGAGCAGCCTCCCACCGCCTCCCTATCACGGAGCCACGGGGCCTGAGCTCCAGACCCCCAGCCTCAATGCCAGGCCCACAGGCCAGGAGCAGAGCCCGTGTGTATGCCGATGTGAACCCAAACTGGGGGTAACCGGGGGTGCAGGGGTCCGGGATGGGGCGACACATTGCCTTACCGTGGGTCGCTGACTGGAGGGGAGTATGGTGGGGGCACGGACAGGAGGGGAGTAGGGAGGGGCCAATTCATGGCCGGACTGTGCCTGTCGCTAATTGGTCGCAGCCAGGCGCTAGACTCTTAGGTGATTATATATATAGATATATACATGCACATATAGGCTGTGCAGCTACATGGATATTAACGGAATATAGCTCTATATGGCTGCGTAGTAGATAACACAGCCCACACAATAGTATACAACACAGCCCACACAGTAGTATACAGCACAGCCCACACAGCAGTATATAGCACAGCCCACACAGTAGTATACAGCACAGCCCACACAGTAGTATACAGAACAGCCCACACAATAGTATACAGCACAGACCACACAGTAGTATACAGCACAGCTCACATTGTAGTATACAGCACAGCCCACACAGTAGTATACAGCACAGCCCACACAGTAGTATACAGCACAGCCCACATAGTAGTATACAGCACAGCCCACATAGTAGTATACTGCACAGCCCACATCTCCCCACCTCCCCCTCCGAGAATGGCACCATAGTCCAGTAAAAAAACAACACATTCCTCACCTCTCCTCGTGCCCGCGTTGCTCCCTGCTCCTGTCTCGGCAGCTGCTGCTGCATTTCCTGGGACACAGTGAGTGCGCGATGATGTCATCGCGCACCCGCAGTGTCAGAGGCAGAGCGGGAATGATGGGAGAGGGAGGGTCAGGTGATACTCTCTCCTCCATCATTGAATTGAACTGTACCGGCAGATGGTGGTATAGTTCAATGCTGTGGAGGAGCTGGGTCCCAGGCTCCCTCTCCCTGGGTGCCCGCACACAATAGGTTGTCACAGGCTGACATCCTCGCAGCCCCCATTGCTCTCCACTCTTTGCCCTCTCCCACTCCCCAGCTTCATCCCCGCCTCCCTCGCTCACCCGGGCCAGTACACGCACTGTCCAGGCGCCTTCATGTTCCCTCCTGGTCGGTACACTCTCCTGCTCCTCTCTACTGTACATCGATAGTGTTGGTCGAGACCACACCCCTTCACGGGAATCAGCGACGTGGGATTTCCTTTATAGACAAACAGACAAACAGATGGAAATGGACCTTAGACAATTATATATATATATATATATATATATATATATATATATATCCAATTATATATACATACATATATATATATGAAAAAATAAGAAGCAGCACACCATAAGCTTAGTACAAAAAAAAGCTATTTTAAGAACCCAATTGTGCGTGACGTTTCGGCTCTGTTTGTGAGCCTTTCTCAAGCAGTGGGGAAAATTCAAGTTAATTATATGATCACCGACCAACCAACAAGAATTCTCACTCTCAAAGACCTGTTAATTTCTTCTTAAACAAGCCATCCTACTCTGCACTCATTAGCTGTATTAATTGCACCTGTTTGAACTTGTTACCTGTATAAAATACACCTGTCTAAACACTCATTCATTCACACTCCAACCTCCCCACCATGTCCAAGACCAAACAGCGGTCTAAGGACATCAGGGACAAAATTGTAGCCTTGCAGAAGGCTGGGATGGGATACAGGACAATAGCCAAGCAGTTAGGTGCGAAGGCGACAACTGTTGGTGCAATTATTGGAAATTGGAAGAAACACAAGAAGACGGTCAATCTTCCTCAGTCTGTGACTCTATGCAGGATCTCGCCTTGTGAGGTAAAGTTGATTCTGAGAAAGGCCAGGAATCAGCCCAGAACTACATGGGAGGGCCTGGTCAATGACCTGAAGATAGCTGGGACCACAGTCTTAAACATTTCCATTATGAACGCACTACGCCATCATTGACTAAGATTCTGCAGGGCGGGCAAAGTCCCCCTGCTCATGCCAATAAAAAAAAAATCAAACCTACACATATTTGGTATCACTGCATTCAGAATTGCCCGATCAATAAAAAAAAAGATAAAAAAACCTCAAAATGCCAGAATTACGTTTTTTTGGTCGCTGCGACATTGCATTAAAATGCAAAAACGGTCGATAAAAAGAATGTATCTGCACCAAAAATGAACCATTAAAAACATCAGCTTGGCATGCAAAATATAAGTCCACACCCAACCCCAGATCATGAAAAATGGAGACGCTACGGGTATCGGAAAATGGCGCTTTCTTTCTGTAGCAAACTTTGGAATTTTTTTTCACCACTTAAATAAAAAAGAACCTAGACATGTCTGGTGTCTCTGAACTCTTAATGACCAATGGTGTAGTTCAAAAGTACACCTCATCCCGCAAAAAAAAAAAAGCCCTCACATGGCCATATTGACCGAAAAATAAGCAAGTTTCTGGCTCTGAGAAGAAGGGGAGCAAAAAACGAAGACGCAAAACCGAAAAAAGTTGGGGTCATGAAGGGGTTAACCAAGTTTCCTGTGCCTTTGTAGCTCACACATCCCCAAAACATTACCGATCCACTTCCGTGCTTTACAGTAGGAATGGTGTTCCTTTCATCATAGGCCTTGTTGACCTCTCTCCAAATGTAACATTTATGGTTGTGGCCAAAAGGTTCAATTTTGGTCTCATCACTCCAAATTACCTTGCTCCAGAAGTTTTGAGGCTCGTCTCTGTGCTGTTTTGCACAATGTAGGAGAGATACTTTGTGGCATTTGCTTAGTAATGGCTTTCTTCTGGCGACTCAACCATGTAGCCCATTTTTCTTCAAGTGCCTCCTTATTGTGCATCTTGAAACAGCCACACCGTTAGTTTTCAGAGTCCACTATTTCAGCTGATGTTATTTTTGGGTTTTTCTTTGCATCCCGAACAATTTTTCTGGCAGTTGTGGATGAAATTTTTGTTGGTCTACCTGACCGTGGTTTTGTTTTTACAGAGCCCCTGATTTTCCATTTCTTAATCACAGTTTGAACGCTGCGGAATGTTGTGCAGATTTTTCCATACTGATTTTGGTAAATCCGCAGGAAATCCGTACTGCGGATTTACTGCGGAATTACCGTGTTTTTTTGCGGTTTTTGTAAGGATTCCACCTGCAGTTTTACACCTGAGGATTCCTATTATGGAGCAGGTGTAAACCTCTGGGGAATCCGCACAAATAATTGACATGCTGCGAAAAATAAACCGCTTCGTTTCCGCGCGTTTTTTTCCGCAGCATGTGCACTGCGTATATTGTGTGTTCCATAGGTTTACATGGTACTGTACAATGCATAGAAAACTGCTGTGAATCCACAGAAGCCAATCCGCTGCGGATCTGCAGCAGAATCCGCAACATGTGCACATAGCCTCAGTGGTATATGAGTAACAAGTGACTGCAGGATAAGACTACAAACGGAATCTGTAGAGTTGGTAACACTCTTCTGCAAAAATTGGGACATTTTTTGAAACAGAGACATGATTACATACTTTGACATCATTTTCTGGTACTGATCATGAAAATTACATTGAAAATGTGAGATAAGTTCTTGCTTGTAATACATAGAGCAGGGGTGTCAAACTGCATTCCTCGAGGGCTGCAAACAGGTCATGTTTTCAGGATTTCCTTGTACTGCACAGGTGATAATTTAATCACCAACTAATTATTTGTGTAGGTGATTAAATTATCACCTGTGCAGTACAAGGAAATCCTGAAAACATGACCTGTTTGCAGCCCTCGAGGAATGCAGTTTGACACCCCTGAGATAGAGGGAAGAAGTAAAAAAGAGGCTGAACAAACCCCTCAGAAAACTGCAGTATTTTGTGGATTTAAACTTTTCCCCCTATATTTATTACACATTTGTAATACATATCTGCATATACTATTACAGCCATATCCATCTCCCAACTTATTATGTTTTGACCCGGCAAAGAGTCATTGTCGCTGAACTTTTGGTTCTGGTTGATATTCTGACTGACATACTAGTTTGAATATAAAGTGTTTATTCTTGAATTAAAACCTCACCCCTTCTTTTTTTTTACATTGGAGTATCCTGCTTCTCTAGTGAAAGCGGAGGCAGCTTCAGTACAGGGGCTGTGCTTGTGCTTTGCTTGTGCTGAGCTGTGCTTGTGCTCTGCGTGTGCTGAGCTGTGCTTGTGCTGTGATGTGCTTGTGCTGTGATGTGCTTGTGCTGTGCTTGTGCTGAGCTGTGCTTATGCTGTGATGTGCTTGTACTGAGCTGTGCTTGTGCTGTGATGTGCTTGTGCTGTACTTGTGCTGAGCTGTGATGTTCTTGTGCTGTTCTTGTGCTGAGCTGTGCTTGTGCTGTGATGTGCTTGCACTGAGCTGTTCTTGTGCTGTGATGTGCTTGTGCTGTGATGTGCTTGTGCTGTACTTGTGCTGAGCTGTGCTTGTGCTATGATATGCTTGTGCTCTGCTTGTGCTGAGCTGTGCTTGTGCTGTGATGTGCTGATGTGCTGTGATGTGCTTGTGCTGTGCTTGTGCTGAGCTGTGCTTGTGCTGTGATGTGCATGTGCTGATCTGTGCTGTGATGTGCTGTACTTGTGCTGAGCTGTGCTTGTGTTGTTATGTGCTTGTGCTGAGCTGTGCTTATGCTGTGCTTGTGCAGTGACATACTTGTGCTATGATGTGCTTGTGATGTGATTGTGCTGTGCTTGTGCTATGATGTGCTTGTGCTGAGCTGTGCTTGTGCTGTGCTGAGCTGTGCTTGTGCAGTGATGTGCTTGTGCTGTGATGTGCTTGTGCTGAGCTGTACTTGTGATATGATGTGCTTGTGATGTGCTTGTGCTGTGCTTGAGCTATGATGTGCTTGTGCTATGATGTGCTTGTGCTGTGCTGTGCTTGTGCAGTGATGTGCTTGTGCTGTGATGTGCTTGTGCTGTGATGTGCTTGTGCTGAGCTGTGCTTGTGCTATGATGTGTTCGTGATGTGCTTGTGCTGAGCTGTGCTTGTGCTATGAGGTGCTTGTGCTGAGCTGTGCTTGTGCTGTGCTTTTGCTGTGCTGTGCTTGTGCAGTGATGTGCTTGTGCTGTGATTTGCTTGTGCTGTCATGTGCTTTGTAGGGTGGAAATAATAGTATCACCTCGCTGAAAATTTGAGAGTCACTAAAGGTACCTTCACACATAACGATATCGTTAACGATATCATTGCTTTTTGTGACGTAGCAACGATATCGTTAAGGAAATCGTTCTGTGTGACAGCGACCAACGATCAGGCCCCTGCTGGGAGATCGTTGGTCGCTGAGGAAAGTCCAGAACTTTATTTCGTCGCTGGACTCCCTGCAGACATCGCTGGATCGGCGTGTGTGACACCGATCCAGCGATGTCTTCACTGGTAACCAGGGTAAACATTGGGTTACTAAGCGCAGGGCCGCGCTTAGTAACCCGATGTTTACCCTGGTTACCAGCGTAAAAGTAAAAAAAGACAAACACTACATACTTACCTACCGCTGTTTGTCCCCGGCGCTCAGCTTCTCTGCACTCCTCCTGCACTGGCTGTGAGCGTCGGTCAGCCGGAAAGCAGAGCGGTGACGTCACCGCTCTGCTTTCCGGCCGCTGTGCTCACAGTCAGTGCAGGAGGAGTGCAGAGAAGCTGAGCGCCGGGAACAGACAGCGGTAGGTAAGTATGTAGTGTTTGTTTTTTTTACTTTTACGCTGGTAACCAGGGTAAACATCGGGTTACTAAGCGCGGCCCTGCGCTTAGTAACCCGATGTTTACCCTGGTTACCCGGGGACCTCGGGATTGTTGGTCGCTGGAGAGCTGTCTGTGTGACAGCTCTCCAGCGACGCTGCAGCGATCGACATCGTTGTCGGTATCGCTGCAGCGTCGCTGAGTGTGAAGGTACCTTTACCGTGATTGCTGACAGTGGTAACAGATGAAATCATTACAAGTACGGGCCTCGCTGATCATTTACCCTGGGCCAGAGGACTGTAATATATCAGCCATTTGTCACTCTGGATGAGGTTATACTTCTACCTCTATACGGTAAACTCTGACTCATGAAACACTTCATATAGGCGCTCAATATCAATGGTGATACATTTACCTAATTGTGTCAGCTATTTTTGGTGATCAATACGGAGAAAAGCAAGGAGAAAATATTTATTGATCCTCATATCAGGCAACTGCAAAATGATAAGACATATGAGACTCTGTTGAAGGACAGTGAACAACAATTATGGAAGGCTTTTAAAGTTGTGTCAGATAGATTGTTAGCAAATGTCAGAGCCGAATATTCCCATCAGCTTGTGGGTGAATTCCCAACGGCATAAAAGAAAATGTCCCTGAAACAGCATTTGTACTATTACCGCTTAGAGGTCTTCTCCATTAATCGCAGTGCACTCAGTGATGAAAATGAGCAGCATTAGTATCAGGATATCGCAGTCAGTGGGAAGCGATACAAGTGTGAAGTGTGAAGTGCCCTGTAATGCTGGCAGAATACTGCTGAATGATCAGAAGAGACACTCAAGAAACAGCACAAGAGGCAAACGCATTTCCTTTCTAATAAATCAAAATCTCATTAAACTCTACTTCTTTCTTTTTTTGCTCTGTAACTTCCATTTTTTTATTTCAGCATTTGAGAATTATGTGTCATTAAGTATGTCTTGGTTAGGCTATGTTGTCACGTTGTGTGTTTTTTCAAGGTGCTTTAATGCGTTTTTATGCAAATTTTCAGTATGTTTAACAGTATCAGCAATGGGTGGTGCAAAAAACGCTGCGAAAATGTATCAGGTTTTGCTGTGTTTTTGGTGCCAAAACCTGATGAAGTAGAATCAGACTTTCTTTTATGCATTAAACTTTATCAGCATGAACAAGAGACAAATGTACCCTGACAAAAACGCAGCAAAAATGCAAAAAAAAATAAGCAAAACCTGCTTTGTTGAAGCAAGTTTCTTACTGCCAAGAGAGCAGGTTTTGCCTTAGGAGAAAAAAATGTAGAAAAAAGGCAGTGTGAACATAGCCTTTGTAAACCTGTGTTGAACAGTGCATGGGCGACACATGCTAGAGCAGTGTTCCCCGACTCCGGTCCTCAAGAGCCACCAACAGGTCGAGTTTTCAGGATTTCCTTAGTATTGCACAGGTGATTGAATGCTTGCCTGTCCAGGTGATGCAATTATCACATGTGCAATACTAAGGAAATCCTGAAAACATGACCTGTTGGTGGCTCTTGAGGACCGGAGTTGGGGAACACTGTGCTAGAGTATAACTATTATGGATGCAGGGACTGCAAATGTACTCGGATGCTGGATTTTAGGGGGCACCAAGTCTGTTTAACAAATATGAGAAAACCAATTCTATTAAGCAAATGTGAGAGCTAATGTTGGAGACTTTGCATTGGGACCCACAGACATCAAGTTAAACCACTAGATACATGAATTTGCATAGGAGCGGTGTACATAAACCTGTAGGAGAGTTACAAAAATGTATTCCTTACATTTTTCCCTGTCCATTATCTTAGCTATACGCTGCAAAGTAGTTCATAGCAGCCAACCCGGAGAGCCACCTGTAGACCGCACTGTTTCGGGCTTTTTGCCTTTCATCAGTACAGAATGGTGTATACTATTTGGCTAAAAGAGATGTTCAGACATAGCTCAGGGGAAAACTCTCTTCTAAGAGACTCAGCTGGGTAAGGAGATGTTTTTCAAGGCAAAACTATATGGGAATGTCCAATTTGTATTGAAGGCAACCAGTAACATGCTCTGTGAAGATGAGGGCATGAACCCCAAGCAGTGCGGTCTACAGAGAGGTCTCTGAATTTAGCTGTTATGAGCTACCTGGCATAATTACACTTATTTTTACAGTGGAGTATTTCCTTGAATATAAGTCTGCAAACCAAGTAGTAACCCAATTTGCCAGTGTAAAAAGGAATCAAGTCTGACAGCTACATGCAAAAGATCCTGAATGAGCATGCATTGGGGTGGGGGTGGTGTGGATTTGATGCATTTTTGGGTTGGCAGTGTCTTGAGATCCCCAAAGCACTTTCAAGCTTAATTTCTCAGCAATGCACATTGGATTTCTACAAGTCTGTTCTAGGATATAGTTTACCAAATTCCAGTCCTCATGGCCCCCAACAGATCATGTTTTCAGGATTTCCTTAGAATTGCACAGGAGATGGAACCATTATCAATGTCTCAGAAATTGCAACAGGTTCTCTCATCTGTGCAATACTAAGGAGATCCTGAAAACATGGTCTGTTGGGGGCCGTGAGGACTGGAATTCTCTGTTCTGCGATCCATACTGCCATACCACCGGTTTCAGTTGTAAATTCACACGGACAGCTGTCAATTGGCAATTCACATGTGCACAGGCAGGTAGGGGTTCTGCCAGAACTTGCATAATATTCACGACCTTTCCTTTAGAAAATAAATTGCATGGACCTCTGTAGTGGTGCGATATTCAGCTGCAGAAAGCAACAGGGAATGTTTGGTCAGGAAAAGTTTAGGCGAAGCAGCAAGGACACTGTGTTTTCTGAGCTGAACTTTGTGCCACATGGAAGTGTTTTTACTCTTTAGGTATGTCATCACCCTTGAGATATTACAAGTGCAATGCAGCTTTTGGTACGAGTTCCTGTTATTTCATGAGTACATGGTGTAGGCTGCCATGTATTAAAACTTTGCTAACGGAAGCTGAAGAGCACGCTTGACAATATACAGATGACCTTTCTTCTGATCTCTGCTGATGTTATTAAGAAAAAAGTAAAAAGGTATTATGTAGAAACATAAAAGAAAGCCAATTAGGGCGTTCAGGTCTGATACAAGCACAGTACAAACACAGACACGTGCCTCGAGCAAATAAATCACTGAAGATTCTGTTATACCTACTGGCCTCATGTCCTGTGCACCTGCCCTACAACTAAAGCCCATAAAGGAAACAATCTGTGGTAATACCTAAAGTCATAACCATTTGTTCACTTACAAGGAATGTCGGCCCTTCAACACCTTGTGCTTGTCTTATGAAAAATATAATTCCATAAATCTAACAGAGGTCAGATCTGTTTGTCTATTACAGAGCTTCAAATATGTTTAACAAAGTTAAGAGGGTTGTCCACGACTTAGATATTGATAAATTATCCTTAACATAGGTAATCGATATCAGATAGATGGGGATCCCACACCCACATTGATCAGCTGTTTGCAGCTCCTGCAGCGGCCAGATTCAAATAATGTACAAAGTCAGAACAGCACAGCTCCGTAGACTGTGTAGTGGCCATTTTTGAGGACCTACAATCATGGGCAAAAGTATTTGCACCCTTAAAATTGTTCCAAAAATGAAGTATTTCTCCCAGAAAATGATTGTAAGTTCTCTGACAGTTCTCAAATGCTCAGACAGTTCTGTTTCTGTTTTCCATGCTTAGTGTGTCACACACAGACACACAATGCAAAGATTGAGTCAACTTCTCCCGTTTTTATCTGGTTTCAGGTGTGATTTTCATGTTGCCCACACCTGTTACTTGCCACAGGTGAGTTTAACGAGCATCACATGCTTGAAACAAAGTTGTTTATCCAGAATTTATGAAAGGTGCCAACAATTTCATCTGGGCCATTTTTGGGTATTTGTGTGAAATTATATCCAATTTGCCATTTTTTCTGTTTTTTTTTTTTCTGTTGTTTCAATACCCACAAAGAAAATAAAGGTGTATAACAATACATGTGTAATTGCCATAATTTTCTAGGAGAAATACTTCATTTTTTAGAACAATTTCAAGGGTGCCAACAGTTTCAGCCATGACTGTAAGCCACAGTACTTAAAAATAGCCACTACACCTCCTGCAGAGCTGTGCTATTCTGGCTGTGTTCATTTATCCTCCATAGGAATTGCAAAGTGATCGATGTGGATGCCGATTGTTGGACCTAGAATCTGAAGGTGATGACCTATCATGAGGAGAGATCATCAATATCCAAATTTTAAACAAACCCTTTAGTGCAGGAGTGGGGAATCTTTTTCTGCCAAGGGCCATCCGGATATTTATACCATCCTTCTGGGGCCATACAAACTCCGCCCACAAAGTACATCCTGACTGGCACTAGTTTCAGGACATAATCTTTCATTGCATGCCCTTCAGTGTTCAGTAGTGAACACTACATGTGTGTGCTAACAGAGCAAGAAGAAATTAATGAGCTTGTGGCAATCAAAATACAGCTCCCGGGCCCAGAATAGGGTCCCTGATAATCTGCTTGGGGGCCTGATAAAAGGTCATCAAGGGCCATAAATGTCCCTTGAGCCTGAGGTTCCCCACTCCTACTTTAGTGGGATATTCTTATTTTAGTCATTGATGGCATATCCATCAATGGATATGTAATGAATGTCTAATATGTGGGGATCCCACTGTTAGGACACACACCTATCTCGGGTGTGCTTGACTGTTTTTTGAAATTCCAGAGATAGACGAGCATGCGCAGCCACCTCCTTCCTTACAGTGGCCATGGCACTAGGTGGGAAAGGGTTTTTTGGAACCTTATTCTTGATAGATGTGTGAATCTACTATATAATTGTCTAAGGGTCACTTCCATCTGTCTGTCTGTCACGGATATTCATTGGTCGCGGCCTCTGTCATGGAATCCAAGTCGCTGATTGGTCGTGGCAAAACGCCCATGGACCATTGCCACGACCAATCAGCGACGGGCAGAGTCTGGAAGAAAATGACCGCTCCTTACTCCCCACAGTCACTGCCCGGTGCCCGCATACTCCCCTCCCGGTCACCGCTCACACAGGGTTAATGCTGGCGGTAACGGACCGCGTTATGCCGCGGGTAACGCACTCCGTTACCGCTGCTATTAACCCTGTGTGACCAAGTTTTTACTATTGATGCTGCCTATGCAGCGTCAATAGTAAAAACATCTAATGTTAAAAATAATAAAAGAAAATAAAAAATCATTATATACTCACCTTCCGCCGACTTTCCTGCTCCTCGCTACGCTCGATGCAAGCGGCAGGTTCCGGTGGTATGGGAGAAGGACCTGCCATGACGTCATGGTCATGTGACCGCAACGTCATCACAGGCCCTGCGCGCCTGTGCGAGAACGACCTGCCGTGATGTCACGGTCATGTGACCGCGACGTCATCACAGGTCCTGCGCGCCTGCGCGAGAAGGACCTGCCATGACGTCACGGTCATGTGACCGCAACGTCATCACAGGCCCTGGGCGCCTGCGCGAGAAGGACCTGCCATGATGTCACGGTCATGTGATCGAACTACAAATGGCCCTCGGAAGGTGAGTATATGTTTATTTTTTTATTTTTTAACCTGTGACATACGTGGATGGGCAATATACTATGTAGCTGGGCAATATACAACGTGGCTCTGTGCTGTATAGTACGTCGCTGTGCAATATACTACGTGGCTCTGTGCTGTATACTACGTGACTGGGCAATATACTACGTGACTGGGCAATATACTACGTGGCTGGGCAATATATGACGTGACTGGGCAATATACTACGTGGCTGGGCAATATACTACGTGGTCTGTGCTGTATACTATGTCACTGGGCAATATACTACGTCACTAGGCAATATACTACGTGGCTGGGCAATATACTACGTGGCTGGGCAATATACTACGTCACTGGGCAATATACTATGTGGCTCTGTGCTGTATACTACGTCACTGGGCAATATACTACGTAACTGGGCAATATACTATGTGACTGGGCAATATACTACGTCACTGGGCAATATATTACGTGACTGGGCAATATACTATGTGGCTGGACAATATACTACGTGGCTGGGCTATATGCTACGTGGACATGCATATTCTAGAATACCCGATGCGTTAGAATCGGGCCACCATCTAGTATGTCATAAACGTCTATGATATGAATAACTCTACACAATACAATTCTTTCTAATTGTGGCCACTACTATAGAGACCTTTCTCTATACAAGTTATACATTAGATATATGAAAAATCTTGCAGTAAGCTTCCCTAGTGATGACTGGCGACTGTGAGAACTTTATCTTTTAGGCCTCTTTCACACTTCCATGTCTCTGGTACGTGTGGTGAGTAGTTTTCACACGTACAGGAGACACGTACACACGTAGACCCATTCCAATGAATGGGTCTGTGCACATGTCAGTGTGTTTCCACGGACCGTGTGTCCCCACACGTAGACAAGTCTATTTTTTATCATCAGCACGGACGGCAAAACATCCCGCACACATGCACACGGAAAACACACATTGATGTCCTCCGTGTGACACGCATCTGCACCAGGGAAGAAATGCTACAGTAAGCGTGGTTCCCCAGTGCCGGGTGCTGAAGACGGCTCTCATCATTCTCGCCTGCTCTGCCGGCGATTAGCAGGTGAATGCTGGTGAATGATGCTGCGCTCTCAGCAGCTCATTCACCAGTGGTTTTCAGCCAAGACGGTCGCATCTTGGCACCGTCCAGGAACTATTTAGCCCCCAGACATGGATTACAGCATGGGACAGAACAATGAACAGGTATGTTTTTTTTTTATTTTACTTTTATTACAGGAGATGGAGGGCTTCAGTGGGATTAGGTGTTGCAGTTAGTATGGTTTAATTGAAGTTAATAAAGGAGACTGTATAATTTTTTCAATTAAAGGATTTTATTCTGGCTGTGTCTTTATTTAACATACAGTATAACTATAGGATTAGTAATGGATAGGTGTCTTATGGACACCTCTCCATTACTAAGCCGTGGGCAAGATGTCACCTGACAATACAAAGGTTACATCAACCCCACAAATATTAACCCCACTTGCCACCGCTACAGGGCATGTGGGATGAGTCAGGCAAAGTGTCAAATTCTCCCTTGCTTGCGCTGATCGCCGGCAGAGCAGGGGAGAATGATGAAAGCTGTCTTCAGCACCCGCGACCGTGGAACAGCGCTTACTGTAGTGCTTCCCCCCGGCGACCGTCCGTGTGGTACTGATGTGGCACAACACATGGACACAAGGACACAAATATCTCCGGTACTGGTTTTTCCGGTACAGGAAATAAAAGGACGTGTGAAACTGGCCTAAAATATATTTTAAATGGAACATCATAATTAGTGGGTGACATCTTCACTTTGACAAAAGTAAAAAAAAATTTAATCACTATTATCACCTCCAATGTGAACAAGACACGGCGTAGAACAGCACAGCTCCATATACTGTCTATTGACTGTTCTATGGTAACCTGCAGCGGCCACTCAACAGTAACAGAGCTGTGGTATCCCACTGCATGCGCGGTCATATCTGTCAACCACTGGAGGTGGTATCGGCTGAGTGGTGAGGGTTCAGGACCACCACTCATCTGATTTTAATCACCTACCCTATGGATGGGTCATTGATATAATAGCGGGAATCCTCTTTAACAGGACCTAGAAATATGTTTGTAATGTTCAATAAGAGCTTCCCAGCGCATACGCAGAACGTGAACTACAAAGCTAAGTGTGAACATAGTCTAGTGGCCACAAAGTAATAGTAAATCGGTGGGATCCAGAGTTTAGCTGAAGATGAAGCTGCGACGCCTAGAAACCAGTATTTTTTATAAAAAGAAAGTGAATTGTAGGTAATCATATAGAAAACACCAAAACAGTGTGGTGTATTCTAAGGACTTCGCTGGAATGTATGTAAGTTAATCCAAAGTCTCAGGAGACGAATTTAACATTTGCAGACAAGACGATGGGAATATGTTGTAGATTAGTTTTATATGTGCAGTACCTCATTGCAGAAAATGCGACTCAATACTGATCATATACAATGACATTACAAAGAAAATCCAGGTGTCTGTCATGGAGTCATCAATAGTTAGACTGTGAAAACACCAGAACCTCATTACGAGCCTCTGCCGACCTTCTCAGTCCTAATACTTAGAAGATTTTTAATGCCGCTAATTACAATTAGTTCACGCACAGTCTGGAAGTCAGTGCCAACCAGACGTACCTAGACATAACTGCTTATTAACCAGTCTGGACAAACAGCTTCCAAAGAGCCCCGGAAATTTCTGTATTTGAGAGAACAGTGACTGATGTTAACTCTCCACACCAGTTTCCTGTGTTAATTCCCAGTACTTGCTTGACCGTGTCAGGGTGGGCACAAGTAAGGGGGACACTTCATATGGTGAGTTATCGCTAACAGTAATTTTGGGAAAGAAAGACACCCAGGACATGACCCTTTACACTACAATGCAGGAACATATCTTTCTGACTCTTCCCATTAGGAGAAATCCTCTCATTCAGTTTCTCTGCCGGCATGCAGCATTGTGAAAATATGATTTACAGGGAATGTTCCTGAGAATTCAAGCCCTTCTAAGGACAATAGATCCGAGAATACGATGGAAAAAAATCTAACGCAAAACCATTGATCTTGCATATAATGCACAGCTCCATTAAGACGTCGGCATGTTGAGTTCTGCGGTCGTCCTAAATCCATTCAAGCTGTATGATTCCATAGTTCATTATGCATTTATGTTTTACTAGTTGCTTCGGGTGTTATCCTTTCCCAGATCTTCATAAGACCCTTTCATATATTTGCAACCTTTGATCTCTCCTAAATTACCTTCCCTTTCTTCCTCCTTATTGTCAAATCTGTTCCATGCCCTGGAGGAAAAAACTTAGAACTCTTTTTTTTAAGGATCATCTTGTTCATCACAGTATTCCGGTCAGTTCCAAGGAGTCCAGTGAAGTTAGGAATCTTTCCAATATTGAACCATAAAAGAGTCACAGGGACATTAAGACTAGGGGAAAAAGGACAGGACTAAATATAGAAAGTTTCCCACAACCTTTAACCTGTCTTTGAATAATGCAGATCCACCTTACTTCATACTGGACTTTTAATAAAAGCAGCTTAACTGCTTTAATGCCAGCCGAGCAACGAATGGCAATCATATACCAAAAATAAAAAATATGGTACTGATGGGCAGCAGGATGGTACTGATGGGCAGAGGGATGGTGCTGATGGGCAGAGGGATGGTACTGATGGGCAGAGGCATGGTACTGATTGGCAGAGGGATGGTACTGATGGGCAGAGGGATGATACTGATGAGAAGAGGGATGGTACTGATGAGCAGAGGCATGGTACTGACAGGCAAAGGGATGATACTGATCGGCAGAGGGTTAGTACTGATGGGCAGAGGCATGGTACGGATGGGCAGAGGGATGGTGCTGATGGGCAGAGGGATGGTACTGATGAGCAGAGGCATGGTACTGATGGGCAGAGGGATGGTACTGACAGGCAAAGGGATGATACTGATGGGCAGAGGGTTAGTACTGATGGGCAGAGGCACGGTACGGATGGGCAGAGGGATGGTACTGATGGGCAGAGGGATGGCACTGATGGGTAGAGGGATGGTACTGATGGCAGAGGGTTGGTACTGATGGGTAGATGGATGGTACTGATGGGCAGAGGGATGGTACCGAAGGGCCACAGGATGGTACTGATGGTCAGCGGGATGGTACAGATGGCAGACGGATGGTACTGATGGCAGATGGATGGTACTGATATCAGAGGGATAGTACCAATGGGCAGCGGGATGGTACTGATGGGCAGCAGGATGGTACTGATGGGCAGACGGATGATACTGATGGGCTGAGGGATGGTACTGATAGCAGAGGGATGTTACTGATGGGTAGAGGGATGGTTGCCTCTGCCGTTTTGAGATTTATTCAGTCCTGCTTCTTGCTGTTTCAAATAGGAAAGCAACTGATCCTAATCGATTGTTTTCCTTTTTTCCTTCTTTTTAGATATACAAGCAAGTCATTTATGTTGCACTCAAGCATTAAAGGGTCATTCCATTTTCAACAAAGTATTAAAATACTTATATATATATTTGTGTATATATATATATAGTGACAGGGTCACTGGCACAGTATATGATGGGAGATATGTGTCACTGCACGTAAGGCTGGGTTCACACTGCGCTAGTGTGACCCATTAAACGGACTACGTTACACTGTGGCATAACGCGGTGTAACGTAGTCCGTTAACGCCGCCATTACATTCTATTGCAGACACATCGCTAGCGCATGCCCACAATGGGCGTGCGCTAGCGATGTGCCGTCATTGAGTGACGGACCCAAGACGCGGGCTGCAGCGTTTCCGGGTCCGTAACTGCTAGCGCAGATGGAGCTAGCAAATGCTCCATCTGCGCTAGCGCTGTGCCAATGTCGGCACTTGCGTTAGTGCCATCCGTTTAACGTATATGTTGAACGGACTGCACTAACGCAGTGTGAACTTAGCCTAATGGCGTCAATGATGTGAAACCAGAGTATTTTCCTTCAGCACACTACGTGTTGTGAGGGTTAAATTATAGTTGCGTACAATGGCTGGTTTTATGTTGACAGCTATAGAGTAGGTGGAAAGATGTCCACCTTATCTCCACTGGCAGAGCTGGCACTGGCTTGTCCTGACAGGACCTGTGTGATGTCACAGTCATGTGATCAGTCACATGGTCTGGGTTTAAATAGCTTGACTTGAGAGGTAGTCTGTGTGTTGTGTGTTGTGGTTTGTAGAGGGAAGACTCCAGACATGGCTCCAGGTGGAGCTGAAGACACATGGTGGTCTGAGCGGGCAATCCCTCAGACATATGGACTTTGCTATTCGTTATCTTTTTTTACTTTGCTGAACCCTGCTATGGTTTATGCTGTTCCACAATAAACCAGCAGGTGCTTTACCACGAGAATTGTTCCTGTGTCTACCTTGGGAAGCAGCTGAGTGAGTCAACCCCTCACAATATATATATTACCACATTTTGCTCTAATTATTGTATTGTTAACATTTTTACTTATGACTGTTGTGTTTGAAGCTGTTAAACTGTAAAGCGCAGCGGAATAAGTTGGCGCTATATAAATAAAGATTATTATAAATATTATTATTTTCATGATTTCTGTAGCTGCTGAATGGAAATTTTCATGGTTCACTTCCAGAAAGAACAAATAGGTACCTAGCCAGATCATAACTAACGGGGTAGAAGACATAGGGCCCAACAACTATGGTGGGGTCATTTGTCCAAAGGTGCAGTTAGAGAGGATTATAGAAGGGGGCATGCATAATCAAATGCAGACCGTGCGTTATCCCTTTTCTGTGGCTTACTTTTTGCATCAATCATATGCTGCTATGTTACTCCATTATCCCTGCACGGTGATATCATTTTGCACATTATCTCTAAATTATGACATCACTGTACACTTATCGAGACCATAATAATCATTATACTTTCCATATTCTGAATTTGCGTGATCTCAGGAAAGTGGACCCCCAAGTATGGGCCCACACCATTGATTGTTACCCCTGTGATGTGTGAAAATTCCCTCTATGTTGTCCCCTGTACTGAAGACTTGACTTTGTTCTCCATCCTCATGTTGTATCATATATAGACACTGCACAGGTGAATCCACTCATCTGACTCTCCCAGATTTGGGGTTGTATCATGTTTTTATTTATTTCTTTTACAAAAGACAAACTTCACAGCATTAGTAATAAAACCAGGTAGTCACCAATTCTGTGTAGGTTCCAAATGCACCAGCCAGAAAAAAATCTCATGAAGTCTGAGTTATGTGAAAAAAGAGTGAAGAAAAAAAGCACTGAATTCTTGAGATCATAAATGGGTAATTAATCACAAATTCCATTTACGGGCCGCTGGATTGTACATTTCCTTTGCACTGAAATCCTGGATACAGAACAAATCAAATGCCAAAAATAAAATGAATTGTTCCTGGCCCCTGCCAGTAGACCAGTATGTGAATGGGATTATCGATCTGAAGGCTCAGGCATGCTGCACTGCGTTAACTCTCTCTGCTTGTGTGACAATAAAGTGGGAAAAATTGGTCAGAGCAGTCTGATTTCTAAGTTTTTATTACATTGACTAAACCCGCATCAGAACCTTTTATACACAATAGCACACATATAACCAGGAATTTCTCTCCCCAACAGTTTCCTCTAGATTACAAAAATAAGCTTGGGTGTTACTCACACTCCCCAGGTCCAGCGTTGTATCATACGTGCATAAAAATTAAACTCAGAAAAAGGTAGGAAAGGTCCAACGGCCAGGTGTTCTAAAGAACAGAAATGTCCAAGAAGGATGGGAGATTTTGCTGAGTGAAATTCTCAAAGCACAATCAGTAACAATCCGGAAAAGAAGGAAGAAATGGAAGCATTTCAAGAGACCAGGGTGGATGAACACAGAACTTATCACTTGTTAAAGAGGAAAAAAGAAATATATATTAAATGAAAAGATGGGCCATATCTAAAGAAGAATATAATGCTGTCTGCAGGGAATGCAGGGTAAGAGTGAGAAGAGCTAAAGCCAGTAATGAAGTGAGGCTTACAAAGGAGACCAAAAGCAATTAAAAAGGATTTTGGGGTATGTCAAAAGCAAAAGAAAAGTTAAATGTGCTATAGGATTTTTACAGGATAAAAAGGGACACATGGTAAAAAATGATGTTGAGAAGGCCGAACTTTTACATTCCTATTTTGCATCTGTGTGCTCTAAGAAAGCAAATGTAACATCAACTGATCTTCACGGTGCCATCGAAGGAAGAAAAGAATCCACACTCTCTATAAACAGAGAGATGGTGAGGGAACACTTAGCTAATTTAAATGAATTTTACATCTCCTGGTCCAGATGTATTACATCCTAGGGTACTAAGAAGTATTGTTTCTCCTTGCGGAGAGTGACATGATAAGCATGTCGAGGTGAGGAGACTTAAAGCCGCAATGCTCCTCTGGGAAATATGCAAATTGTCTCTGCAGAGAGGAAGAGGACTAGAACTCTACTGTCACCTATTGGAAGTAGCAATCCTAAGGCCGGCGTCACACTTGCGAGTTTTACGGACGTAAGAGCGCAGAAACTACGTCCGTAAAACTCGCAAAAAATACGGCACAATTATTCTCTATGCCCCTGCTCCTATCTGCCGTATTTTACTGATCAGTATTATACGGCTTTCTACGGCCGTAGAAAATCGCAGCATGCTGCCTTTGTCACCGTATTGCGCAAATAAAATGCCAATGAAAGTCTATGGAAGCCCCAAAAATACGGATTACACACGGACCAGCAGTGTGACTTGCGAGAAATACGCAGCGCTGTTACAGAGAAAAGCCGGCAATTCAGTGCGGTGTACAGTAAAATCACACTGACAGCTTACAGTAGAATAGGTAGAATAAATATGTACACATAGAATAGGTATATACAGTGGGGCAAAAAAGTATTTAGTCAGTCAGCAATAGTGCAAGTTCCACCACTTAAAAAGATGAGAGGCGTCTGTAATTTACATCATAGGTAGACCTCAACTATGGGAGACAAACTGAGAAAAAAAAATCCAGAAAATCACATTGTCTGTTTTTTTAACATTTTATTTGCATATTATGGTGGAAAATAAGTATTTGGTCAGAAACAAAATTTCATCTCAATACTTTGTAATATATCCTTTGTTGGCAATGACAGAGGTCAAACGTTTTCTGTAAGTCTTCACAAGGTTGCCACACACTGTTGTTGGTATGTTGGCCCATTCCTCCATGCAGATCTCCTCTAGAGCAGTGATGTTTTTGGCTTTTTGCTTGGCAACACGGACTTTCAACTCTCTCCAAAGGTTTTCTATAGGGTTGAGATCTGGAGACTGGCTAGGCCACTCTAGGACCTTGAAATGCTTCTTACGAAGCCACTCCTTCGTTGCCCTGCCGGTGTGCTTTGGATCATTGTCATGCTGAAAGACCCATCCACGTTTCATCTTCAATGCCCTTGCTGATGGAAGGAGGTTTGCACTCAAAATCTCACGATACATGGCCCCATTAATTCTTTCATGTACCCGGATCAGTCGTCCTGGCCCCTTTGCAGAGAAACAGCCCCAAAGCATGATGTTTCCACCACCATGCTTTACAGTAGGTATGGTGTTTGATGGATGCAACTCAGTATTCTTTTTCCTCCAAACACGACAAGTTGTGTTTCTACCAAACAGTTCCAGTTTGGTTTCATCAGACCATAGGACATTCTCCCAAAACTCCTCTGGATCATCCAAATGCTCTCTAGCAAACTTCAGACGGGCCCGGACATGTACTGGCTTAAGCAGTGGGACAAGTCTGGCACTGCAGGATCTGAGTCCATGGTGGCGTAGTGTGTTACTTATGGTAAGCCTTGTTACATTGGTCCCAGCTCTCTGCAGTTCATTCACTAGGTCCCCCCGCGTGGTTCTGGGATTTTTGCTCACCGTTCTTGTGATCATTCTGACCCCACGGGGTGGGATTTTGCGTGGAGCCCCATATCGAGGGAGATTATCAGTGGTCTTGTATGTCTTCCATTTTCTAATTATTGCTCCCACTGTTGATTTCTTCATTCCAAGCTGGTTGGCTATTGCAGATTCAGTCTTCCCAGCCTGGTGCAGGGCTACAATTTTGTTTCTGGTGTCCTTTGACAGCTCTTTGGTCTTCACCATAGTGGAGTTTGGAGTCAGACTGTTTCAGGGTGTGCACAGGTGTCTTTTTATACTGATAACAAGTTTAAACAGGTGCCATTACTACAGGTAATGAGTGGAGGAAAGAGGAGACTCTTAAAGAAGTTACAGGTCTGTGAGAGCCAGAAATCTTGATTGTTTGTTTCTGACCAAATACTTATTTTCCACCATAATATGCAAAAAAAATGATAAAAAAAACAGACAATGTGATTTTCTGGATTTTTTTTTCTCAGTTTGTCTCCCATAGTTGAGGTCTACCTATGATGTAAATTACAGACGCCTCTCATCTTTTTAAGTGGTGGAACTTGCACTATTGCTGACTGACTAAATACTTTTTTGCCCCACTGTATATATATATATATGTCAGTGAGACACATATATGTATATATATTCTTACTTCATACAGCCGCGATATAGCAAAAAGCCGGTAATTCAATTACCGGCTTTTGCTTTCTCCTTCCTAAAACCCGACATGATATGAGACATGGTTTACATACAGTAAACCATCTCATATCACCATTTTTTTTGCATAATCCACACTACTAATGTTAGTAGTGTGTATCTGCAAAATTTGGCCGTTCTAGCTCTTAAAATAAAGGGTTAAATGGTGGAAAAAATTGGCGTGGGCTCCCGCGCAATTTTCTCCGCCAGAGTAGTAAAGCCAGTGACTGAGGGCAGATATTAATAGCCTGGAGAGGGTCCATGGTTATTGGCCTCCCCCTGGCTAAAAACACCTGCCCCCAGCCACCCCAGAAAAGGCACATCTGGAAGATGCGCCTATTCTGGCACTTGGCCACTCTCTTCCCACTCCCGTGTAGCGGTGGGATATGGGGTAATGAAGGGTTAATGCCACCTTGCTATTGTAAGGTGACATTAAGCCTAATTAAAAATGGAGAGGCGTCAATTATGACACCTATCCATTATTAATCCAATTGAATGAAAGGGTTAAAAAACACACACACACATTATTAAAAATTATTTTAATGAAATAAAAACAAAGGTTGTTGTAATATTTTATTTAACGCCCAATCCAATCACTGAAGACCCTCGTTCTGTAAAAGAAAAAACATAATAAACCAACAATATACTTACCATCCGCAGATCTGTAAAGTCCAACGATGTAAATCCTTCTGAAGGGGTTAAAACATTTTGCAGCAAGGAGTTCCGCTAATGCAGGCTGCTCCTTGCTGCAAAACCCCAGGGAATGAAGCTAAATATAGGTCAATGATCTATATTTAGCTTCATTTGCGGTGAGGCGCCCTCTGCTGGCTGTTCATAGATCGTGGGAACTTACCTAGAAAGCCTGGGAGCTTTCTAGGTAAGTTCCCACGATCTATGAACAGCCAGCAGAGGGCGCCTCACCGCAAATGAAGCAAAATATAGCTCATTGATCTATATTTAGCTTCATTCACCGGGGTTTTGCAGCACGGAGCAGCCTGCATTAGCGGAACTCCTTGCTGCAAAATGTTTTAACTCCTTCAGAAGGATTTACATCGTTGGACTTTACAGATCTGCGGATGGTAAGTATATTGTTGGTTTATTATGTTTTTTCTTTTACAGAACGAGGGTCTTCAGTGATTGGATTGGGCATTAAATAAAATATTACAACAACCTTTGTTTTTATTTCATTAAAATAATTTTTAATAATGTGTGTGTGTTTTTTTTAACCCTTTCATTCAATTGGATTAATAATGGATAGGTGTCATAATTGACGCCTCTCCATTATTAATTAGGCTTAATATCACCTTACAATAGCAAGGTGGCATTAACCCTTCATTACCCCATATCCTACCGCTACACGGGAATGGGAAGAGAGTGGCCAAGTGCCAGAATAGGCGCATCTTCCAGATGTGCCTTTTCTGGGGTGGCTGGGGGCAGGTGTTTTTAGCCAGGGGGGGGCCAATAACCATGGACCCTCTCCAGGCTATTAATATCTGCCCTCAGTCACTGGCTTTACTACTCTGGCGGAGAAAATTGCGCGGGAGCCCACGCCAATTTTTTCCGCCATTTAACCCTTTATTTTAAGAGCTAGAACGGCCAAATTTTGCATATACACACTACTAACATTAGTAGTGTGGAATATGCAAAAAAAATGGTGATATGAGATGGTTTACTGTATGTAAACCAGGTCTCATATCATGTCGGGTTTAGGAAGGAGAAAGCAAAAGCCGGTAATTGAATTACCGGCTTTTTGCTATCTCGCGCTGTATGAAGGAATAATATATATACATATATGTGTCTACTGATAGATATATAGATATATATATATATATATATATATATATATATATATATATATATATATATATATATATACAGTATATATGTTTTTAATTTTTTTTTAACACATGGATCCCTTGTATAGGCGTATGTCGGTTTGGCAAGCCTGCGATAAAAACACGCAGTACGGCTGCCATACGGATTACATACGGAGGATGCCATGCACAAAAAACGGTGACACACCCTGCCTACGGAGGAGCTACGGACCACTATTTTCGGGACTTTTCAGCGTATTACGGCCGTAATATACGGACCGTATTTTCATACGCTGTGTGTGACGCCGGCCTAACAGTCAATGTTGTCTCTTTAACGAGCCTTGTCACATGACTTAGGATAATAGCCAAACCAGATCTCCACTTTGCACTGATGAGGGGCAGTACCCTAAAACACAGTGTCTGCAAATTGAGATTCTGGTTTGGCTATTATCCTAAGTCATGTGACAAGGCTCGTTAAAGTGTCGACATTGACTGTTAGGATTGCTACTTCCAATAGGTGGCACTAGAGTTCTAGTCCTCTTCCTCTCTGAAGAGACATCCTTGGGTACTGAAAGAGTTGGCAGAGGAAATTGCAAAACCACTAGCCAGATTCTTTGAAAAATCCTGGAGAACAGGAGAAGTCCCAAAAGATTGTGGAAGGGCAAATGTTGTCACTATCTTCAAAAAAAGAAAGAAGACAGAGCCAGGAAATTACAGGCCAGTGAGCCTTACTTCTATACCTGGAAAGATATTTGAAGAAATTATTAAACAGCATGTAAGTACTTGAATAAGATAACAGTAATTAAACAGAGCCAGCATGGGTTTGTAGCAAACAAGTCATGCCAGACTAATCTAATTTCCTTCTATGATGGAATCACTTACTGGGTAGATTTCGGAAATGCGGTAGATATACTATATATTTACTTCAGCAAAGCATTTGACTAAGTATCTCATACTATCATTATTGAAAAAAATGGCCAAGTATGGGATTGTCAACGCTACGGTTAGGTGGATTCATAACTGGATAAGTGATCATACTCAAAGAGTAGTAATAAATGGTTGCATATCGAATTGGAAGAGTGTTTCAAGTGGAGTACCACAAGGCTCTGTCCTGGCCTCAGTGTTACAAGTGGAGACCACAGGGCTCTGTCATGGCCTCAGTGTTACAAGTGGGGTACTTCAAGGCTCTGTCCTGGCCCCAGTGTTACAAGTGGGGACCACAAGACTCTGTCCTGGGCCCAGTGTTGTTCAACATTTTTTAAATGATCTAGATAAGGGAACTGAAGGTAAACTAATCAAATGTGCAGATGATGCAAAGATAGGAGGGATAGCTAACACTAGAGAGGGATCTAGACTTGAACAGTAGGCAGCGACTAATAGGATGTGTGAGGCAGCCACCATGTCACAGGTAGGGGTCGCTGTTTGTTCTCCCCAGGATGTGCACAGAGGCGTATTGGAGCAATGGGGGGGCACTGCCAGCGCAAGGCGTAGCTGTGATTGCAATGGTGAAGCAGTGACCGATGTCAGAGGTAGGGGTCGCTGTGTGTTCTCCCCAGGTTATGCACAGAGGCGTATAAAGGCCATAGGATTGCAAGGCAGTCACAGGCGTAGCTGTGACTGCAATGCAGACTATAAATAATAAAAATAAGTGTTAGTCTTGGACATGCTAGTGTCCAAGACGTTGGGAAAACCTGCTCTGGGATATTGTTTTTTGAAACTGATTGCAGTATGTTAATGGCGCAGTCTGTTTCATTCCCGGCTAGGTTTTCCATGTGGCTGAAGGTCACAGGTTTCTATGTTAAAAGCCCTGTAGTACAAGGTAGGGTGTGTCAGGTCCAGCCTCTGTGAGGTCCAGTGTCAGGGCCAGAGAGAGTTGGTGCTTATTACTGGGCAGAGCAGTTGGTGTTGCAGAGCATGGACTGTGAGCGGAGCTAATAGGCCTGGCACCCACAGCATACACAGTGGTGCTGCCGTCCACGGTGACTGGTCTCGGAGGTGGATGTCCTGTGCCTGGAGGTGAACCAGAGGTGGATGTCCTGTGCCCAAAGAAAGGACTAGCATGTTTAATGGCTGCAAAAAGGAGGATATGGTTCCCAGCTGCGATCTGGAGGAGGATATCAAGTACTGTGTACGGCTGTGTGAGTAAGGCTAGTTTCACACTAGCGTTTTGAGGAGCTGCGGACTTCCTCTGTGAAGCCCCGCCCTAGGCCGCTAGCTCCGCCTACTTCTGCATGCAGCGTGCATGCGGCCTGTGTACCTATCTTTAACATTAACATCGTTTTGACAATGCGGAGAAAAAAAAATTGCTACAAGCTGCGTCCTACGCTGGTCGCTGCATGGTCAGAAGCATCCGCATACAGCAGCATGACCTGCGTACCAAATGTTAAAGATAGGTACGCAGGCCGCATGCAGAAGTAGGCAGAGGTGCGGCCGAGGGCGGGGCTTCACAGAGGAAGTCCGCAGCCGTACGCAGCTCCTCAAAACGCTAATGTGAAACCGGCCTTAAGAGACATTGACACGGTGCTGCAGTCACCCACGGAAACTGGAGAAAGGGAGGTCCACCATGTTTAGTGCCTGTGCAAACTGTAGGAGATCGTGTCTTGCGAAAAGCTGTGAGTAAGAGACTTTAATACAACGCTGCAGTTGCACATGGTTACTGGACAAAGGGAGGTCCAGTGTGTTTAGGGACTGCAATCTAAAGCCATGTAGTGTGTAGTGTTATGAAATGGACACTAATATTATATGCATTTGTGTGAAGCGGACAATGAGTTGATATGCACTTGTGTGAATTGGCCTTCTTTAATGCTGTGAAGTGACACATTAAAAAGACTTTGTGTTTGAACTTGGTGGGTCACTGCTTCCTCACTGAATAAATGTGTTACTGCTGCACTACAAATGGTATTTAACAGGGAGAAATGCAAGATTCTACATCTGGGCAAGAAAAACAAAAAGGACGTCTATAGAATGGGAGGAATAGAACGAAGCAACAGCACTTGTGAAAAAGACTTGGGTATACTAATAGATCACAGACTGCACATGAGTCAATAGTGTGATGCAGCAGCAAAAAGGGCAAACACAGTTCTAGGATGTATTAAAAGAAGCATAGAGTCTAGATCACATGAAAGTAATTACCCCTCTCTACTCCTCCTTGGTCAGGCCTCATCTGGAATACTGTGACCAGTTCTGGGTTCCACATTTTAAAAAAGACATTGAAACTGGAGTAAGTTCAGAGAAGAGCTACCAGGATGGTGAGCGGACTGCAAAGTATATCCTATGAGGAATGGTTAAAGAATCTGGGAATGTTTAGTTTACAAAAAAGAATGCTAACAGAAGACTTAATAACTGTCTACAAATATTGAATGGCTGTCATAGCATAGAGGGATCATCATTATTCTTATTTGCACATGGAAACACGAGAAACAATAGAATTAAACTGAAAGGGAGAAGATATAGAGTAGATATTAGAAAAAACTTTTTGACAGTGAGGGTGATCAATGAGTGGAACAGGTTGCCACGAGAGGTTGTGAGTTCTCCTTCAATGGAAGTCTTCAAATGGAAGCTGGACAGACATCTGTCTGAGAAGGTTTAGTGAATCTTGCATTGAGGAGGGGGTTGGACACGAAGATCCTGGAGGTCCCTTCCAACTCTAACATTCTATGAAACAGATATTGGTCAATAGATAAAATTTTAATTTGCTTTCACTGTTTATGCAGCAGAATTCCAGATTTACAACAGACATAGGTTGCCCAAGCATATTACAAACTGACTTGAAATACTGTCTTCCATCTGGGGCTACAGCACCAATTACAGGACACTCCCTGTGAAATTAATATTAACAAGTGTGCAATTAGATTTTATGTTGAGATGGATAGATCAGGTTATTAATGATTCCTGGAAGGTCACTGCCTTTGTGTGTCACTTTTTCCATTAGATTCTTAGTTTCCTCAGGGCAGCGGGAAGCTATCCTGTAGAGCAATGACTTCCGAACCTAGTCCCAAATCCTCCGAGGGTCACATCATGTCCCTTACCCTGAGAACATGTTCATCTGTCGTAATCTAAATTTACTTGGGTAAGTTTATCTTTTAGAACAGAACTTCAGAGATCCTTTGGGAGGTGACTGCGTCCAAAATATTAATTACATAAATAACACAGCTTTCCATGGAGTGAGAAATCCTAGCAGCAGAACACAGCAAGAGGGCGAAAAAAAATAACAAAATCTCCGGTTTCTTAAGCGCAAACCTGTAAAACATTTTTTTTTTATTTGCATAAAAGAAGTTGCAGTCCCCAAAACAAACAAAGAATGTCTATATCAGAGTCTTTATGCAACTCTTTTGTAGCATCCATTAAACGGGGGGGCCTCAAGTGAACTTTAGATATAGCACAGTGCAGGCTGCTACTTCAGAGCTGGGCATGTATTGCCATGTGTCAAGGTTAAACAGTGCCATGGGATGCCATCTTAGATGTGTCCCATCCACCGTTCCTATAATCCCAATCCCTATTCCCTACTTTACACTAATGTGTATTTGGTCCTTGCCAATAAAGCTTCTGTGAATTTAAAAATTGAATTGAATACAGGGCTGCACTGGCTAAGTTTTTGCAATTCACTATCAATTCACTATCATTTTTAATGTTTCTTTCGCAGATTAATGTATTCGCTACAGAAAATCTTTACCATTTAGTGCTTACGCTACCCACAATAATCTTGTTTCCTTCTTTACTGACACATTGGCTGCCAAAATAAGGCAATCAGAAGCCTGCCACTATGTTGCCAATAGGGGCAATAGAAGAAAAAGCTAAATATTTTTTGTTACATTATCCCATTTATCAATATTTCCCCATAAACACAATATTAAAAGATATTGCCATGATCCATGTTTGGATTTGTGGCAGCTCTGGTTCAACTCAGTGTAAAATGTTTGTCCTTTTGGACCATCAGGGGTTAATGTCAGTTTTTACTCTACTACTACAGTCTCTCTCTCTCAGAAAAAAATGCAAGTAATCCACATCAATTTTGCTGTAAAACTGCAAGTGTTTTACCCTGTGTTTTCTGCCAAGAGATGCAGATTCTCTGCAGAAAAATCTGCAGGCTAATCCGCAACATGTGCACATACCCTAAAAGGTCACCTGATGCATCAACTGACTGTTGGTGATAGAGTTCCTTTCTAGAGACCAGCCTAACAGGAGCAGGAGCATCTGGTGTTTGGAGTCCAGTTGCTGTACTTTTCTGCGGTGTGGAACTTAGCAGCGGTATACATAAGCTAAGTGTGGTGTTTTTGTTACCTTGTCCCTTTGGTATTTATCACTTCCCCCTGTGTGTATTATCTGTAGAGGTGAGGCTAATGCTCCTTGCCAGCCAGTGAACTAGCGAGAGCAGTAATAGGTGACCACTAGGGACGAGGTATCCTGACGGCGGTGGGGGGAAGGACCCAAATAGGGCATTAGGGGAGTGCAGGGACATCCTCATGTTTTGAACTCAGGTGGTGATCATTCCCCATTCCCTATGGGTAGGGCCTTCCTCTCACCTATATCATCCCCGTTGTATGTATATTGTGCCGTTAGCTGACCGACTATCAGTTGGGTTGAGTCACACCGTGACAGATTTAATGTCAACAGTGTTGAGTCACTTCACATACAGTATATCCATTCGTAATATTCTTGGACTGGAGTGTGTCTGCAGGAGTCATGGGGCACACAGTCATAGCCGTTTATAAAGTGGCCAGAAGTGGTAGCCATAACCGAGTGCTAAGTAAATAAGGCAGCACACTGCAGCGCTAAAACATGCAAAAAGTTTGCATGTTTTAGCGCTGCAGTGTGCTGCCTTATTTACTTAACTATATGCGAGTTGGCGACTCTAGGTTCAGCACCTGTTCACACTGTGTCTATGTTTGGATGTGCAGGTCAGGTTTTTGAAATGTATTCTCTAGCCTTCTGATCGTGCACTCCGCCCCCTAGCTTCAGGTGTTTTAATTACAGCAGGTCCAATACCCCTCCACAGAGAGAGAGAATTTTAGTCTAAGAAGAGGTTTCACATGCACCCATTCAGATGGAGACGTTTATTCTCAGCGAGGAAGGCAAGCGTAGGACCTGGTATAAGAGAGATGCCGTACAGAGGCTACCAGGTACACATAAAATTGGCAATTTTTATGCACTAAAAGCTCTCATTTTTCATATTTCTAGTGCAGTAATGCAGTTCAAATTTCGTGTTTTCAAGTTTGCATGTTTTAGCGCTGCAGTGTGCTGCCTTATTTACTTAACCCTGCTGTTCTGTTGGTCAAAAATGACCGACTTTGAACTTCAATATTCTTTAAAATATTCAAGATGCGGCTCTGAAACCCGTGGCCGACCGACCCATCCTCATTTAAGTCAATCAACCACAAGTTTCAGAACCGCATCTTGAACACCCCAAAAAATACCAAAGTTCAAAATAGGCCTCCCCAGACCGAACAGAACAGCAGGGTTAACTATATGCGAGTTGGCGACTCTAGGTTCAGCACCTGTTTACACTGTGTCTATGTTTGGATGTGCAGGTCAGGTTTTTGAAATGTATTCTCTAGCCTTCTGATCGTGCACTCCGCCCCCTAGCTTCAGGTGTTTTAATTACAGCAGGTCCAATACCCCTCCACAGAGAGAGAGAATTTTAGTCTAAGAAGAGGTTTCACATGCACCCATTCAGATGGAGACGTTTATTCTCAGCGAGGAAGGCAAGCGTAGGACCTGGTATAAGAGAGATGCCGTAAAGAGGCTACCAGGTACACATAAAATTGGCCATTTTTATGCGCTAAAAGCTCTCATTTTTCATATTTCTAGTGCAGTAATGCAGTTCAAATTTCGTGTTTTCAAGTTTGCATGTTTTAGCGCTGCAGTGTGCTGCCTTATTTACTTAACTATATGCGAGTTGGCGACTCTAGGTTCAGCACCTGTTCACACTGTGTCTATGTTTGGATGTGCAGGTCAGGTTTTTGAAATGACCGAGTGCTGTCCGGATACACTCTGGCACTTTACAGGAAAACAGTGTCCCAGTCCCAGTGCGCTGTCAGGTGTGGGGTGCATCACACTCACTTGTAGGCTGCATGCTTTCACTGTATTCAGGCCTTCATCTTCAGGAGCTGCAGCACACAACTCAGGGGACACCAAGTTCATTTCAACAAGCAAACTTTTACTGGTCAGTTCAAGTTCATCAGGTTGTAACATGTGGGATAGGGCACAACACTTCATACTTACTTCCTAAGCACAACACCTCTTCAGCCTTACCAGTTACCACTCATTCATTCTGGACTATCCCCAAGCCCACTGACTCTTTCAGCCTCAGGGATTTCCTGTCCACTGCAGCAGTGCACTTGGGATCCACCATCTTCCATCTACACAGGACCCTGTCCATCTTCTACTGCACACCCGAGGATACAATGTGCCCGGAAAATCCTATGCCAGATTGTGGGCTCCGGACATGACCGGAGCGTCCGCTTAGAATTCCAGTATGGCATCCCTCTGCTTTGAACGACGGGTATATGCTGGCCCTAGCTAGCAGCCCACTGTTCTTAACCTTTTCACTGTACTTCCCTATCTGAGTCACTTACAGGAAGTGCCCACTTTTTACTAACACTAGTCCCTACCCACTGGACTAGTTCTATACATTAACTACACTGCTCGAAAAAATAAAGGGAACACTAAAATACCACAATCTAGATATCACTGAATGAAATATTCCAGTTGCAAATATGTATTCATTACATAGTGGAATGCGTTGAGAACAATAAAACATAAACATAACATAATGTAGATTGTGAGCCCCATCGGGGACAGCGAGGATAATGTGTGTAAACTGTAAAGCGCTGCAGAATATGTTAGTGCTATATAAAAATAAAGATTATTATTATAATGTAAACCAAATTTAGGGTATGTTCACACGTTCAGGATTTCAATCCTTTTTTTTTCAGGACAGTTTTTTTAAAAAACTGCAGCTCTTGGCAGAAAACGCAGGTCCTTTTTTTGGTCCTTTTTTGATGCGTTTTTTGATGCGTTTTTTGATGCGTTTTTTTATCCTTTTTTTATGCAGTTTTCTATGCAGAGACTGTGTTTCCTAGGAAGCTTTTTAGGGCTAAAATGGCTGAAAATACCCTACCCCTACCCCTACCCCTAACCATACCCCTAACCCTAACCCTACCCCTAACCCTACCCCTAACCCTACCCCTAACCCTAACCCTACCCCTACCCCTAACCCTACCCCTAACCCTACCCCTAACCCTAACCCTACCCCTAACCCTACCCCTAACCCTACCCCTAACCCTAACCCTACCCCTACCCCTAACCCTACCCCTAACCCTACCCCTAACCCTAACCCTAACCCTACCCCTAACCCTAACCCTACCCCTAACCCTAACCCTACCCCTAACCCTACCCCTACCCATATTCTAACCTTAGTGGGAAAAAAAAAAAAAATTCTTAATTTTTTTATTGTCCCTACCAATGGGGGTGACAAAGTGGGGGGGGGGTGTCATTTACTATTTTTTTATTTTGATCACTGAGATAGGTTATATCTCAGTGATCAAAATGCACTTTGGAGCGAATCTGCCGGCCGGCAGATTCGGCGGGCGCACTGCGCATGCGCCCGCCATTTTGCAAGATGGCGGCGCCCAGGGAGAAGACGGGCGGACGGACACCGGGACGCCGGGTAAGTATAAGGGGGGGAGATTAGGGCACGGGGGGGGCATCGGAGCACTGGGGGGGGCATCGGAGCACGGGGGGGGCATCGGAGCACGGGGGGGCGGGATCGGAGCACGGGGGGGCAGCCACACTCCGCCCACGCACTTCCGCCCGCTCCCCCGCACTTCCTGCTGCAGCGGTTCTGCACATCAAATCGCAGTAAAACCCGCAGATATATTTTTGATCTGCGTGTTTTACTGCGATTTTGACCTCACAATGGAGGTCTATGGGTGCAGAACCGCTGCGGTTCAGGAAGAAGAATTGACATGCTCCTTCTTTTTTCCGGGAGCTATTCAGCGCGGCTTTTTTTTTACAATTTCCGGACCATGTGCACAGTGTGTCCTGTTTTCCATAGGGTACAGTGTACTGTACCCTGCATGGAAAACAGCTGCGGAACCGCAGCGGCAAAACCGCCGCGGTTCCGCGGTAAAAAACGCACTGTGTGAACATGGCCTTAATATCCCATAGAGGTCTGGATTTGGAATGATACTCAAAATCAAAGTGGAAAATCAAATTACAGGCTGATCCAACATTAGTGGAAATGCCACAAGACAAGGAAATGATGCTCAGTAGTGTGTGTGGACTCCACATGCCTGTATCACCTCCCTACAATGCCTGAACATGCTCTTGATGAGGCGGGTGGTCTTCTGATGGATCTCCACCCAGACCTGGATTAAAGCATTAGGGTACCGTCACACAGTGGCATTTTGATCGCTACGACGGCACGATTTGTGACGTTCCAGCGATATATCCGTGACGTTCCAGCGATCTCGCTGTGTCTGACACGCTCCTGCGATCAGGGACCCCGCTGAGAATCGTACGTCGTAGCAGATCGTTTGAAACTTTCTTTCGTCGTCTAGTGTCCCGCCGTGGCGGCATGATCGCATGGTGTAACAAAGGTGTGCACGATATTGTATACGATGTGCGCATAGTAACCAATGGCTTCTACATCGCACATACGTCATGAAATTATCGCTCCAGCGTCGTACATTGCAAAGTGTGACAGCAGTCTACGACGCTGGAGCGATATTGTTACGATGCTGGAGCGTCACGGATCGTGCCGTCGTAGCAATCAAAATGCCACTGTGTGACGGTACCCTTAGTCAACTCCTGGACAGTCTGTTGTGCAACGTGGTGTTGGTGGATGGAACGAGACATAATGTCCCAGATATGCTCGATTGGATTCAGGTCTGGGGAACCTCAGGTCAATCTATAGCATCAGTGCCTTCATCAGGCAGAAACTGCTGACACACTTCAGCCACATAAGGCCTAGAATTGTCATGTATCAGAAGGAACCCAGGGCCAAGTGCACCTGCATATGGTCTCACAATGGGTCTGAGGAACTCATCCTGGTACCTAATGGTAGTCAGGGTACCTTTGGTTAGCACATGAAGGGCTGTGATGCCCTCCAAAGAAATGCCTCCCCACACCATTGCTGACCCACTGCCAAAAGGTCATGCTGGAGGATGCTGCAGCAAAACATTCTCTATGGTGTCTGTAGACTGTGTTTGTCTGTCACATATGGTCAGTGTGAACCTGCTATCATTAGTGACTGAAGAGTACAGGGCACCAATGTTAAATCTGCTAATCTTGGTGTTCTCTGGCAAATGCCAATTGCCCTGCATGGTGTTGGGCTGTAAGTACAATACCCACTTGTGGACGTTGGGCTCTCATACCACCCTCATTGAGTCTGTTTCTGACAGTCTGAGCAGACAAATGGAAGTTGGTGGTCTGCTGAGGTCATTTTGCTGGGCTCTGACACTGCTCCTCCTATTCCTCCTTACAAGGAGGAACAGGAGGAGCAGTGACAGAGCCTGCAGAATCACTCTTTTATGGGGGGTGTCTTGCTAATTGCCGGTCATTTCTACCATTTGCACAACAGCGGGAGAAATTGATTCACCATTGGTGTTACTTCATAACTGGACAGGTTGATTTCACAGAAGTGATTGACTTAGAGTTACATTGTGTTGTTTAAGTGTTCCCTTTATTTTTTTGAGCAGTTTATATCCTATCTTATAGACTAAACCTATCATCCTTATCTTATTCCCTACACTGTTGCTACTCACTGAACTGTTGTGAATTCTGTTGTCGGGCTCCCTCCTGTGGTCATGAATGGTACTTCGGCTGGTTCTGTCCATGGACTTCCTCTGGTGGGTGTTTCTGAGTTTCCTTCCACAGGTGACGAGGTTAATTCGTTAGCTGCTGCTCTATTTAACTCCACTTAGATCTTTGCTCCATGCCACCTGTCAATGTTCCAGTATTGGTCTAGTTCACTCCTGGATCGTTCTTGTGACCTGTCTTCCCAGCTGAAGCTAAGTTCCAGCTTGTATTTCTTTGGTTTGCTATTTTTCTGTCCAGCTTGCTATTTTTATTGTTGTCTTGCTTGCTGGAAGCTCTGGGACGCAGAGGGAGCGCCTCCGCACCGTGAGTCGGTGAGGAGGGTCTTTTTTGCGCCCTCTGCGTGGTCTTTTTGTAGGTTTTTGTGCTGACCGCAAAGTAACCTTTCCTATCCTCGGTCTGTTCAGTAAGTCGGGCCTCACTTTGCTATTTAATCTCTGTGTTTGTATTTTCATCTTTACTCACAGTCATTATATGTGGGGGGCTGCCTTTTCCTTTGGGGAATTTCTCTGAGGCAAGGTAGGCTTTATTTTTCTATCTTCAGGGCTAGCTAGTTCCTTAGGCTGTGCCGAGTTGCATAGGGAGCGTTAGGCGCAATCCACGGCTATTTCTAGTGTGTTTGATAGGATTAGGGATTGCGGTCAGCAGAGTTCCCACGTCCTAGAGCTCGTCCTTTATTATCAGTAACTATCAGGTCATTCCGTGTGCTCTTAACCACCAGGTCCATTATTGTCCTGACCACCAGGTCATAACACTCAACTATATGAACAGTACTTATACCATCCCAAGTCTCACCCTGTGCTTACCAGTGTTACCACTATACACTACTACTATTGTACATTGACACTTTAGATTACTTATACGCTGTACATTGCCATCATACCATATAAAAGATGCACATCACTATTCACATTACATGTAAAACCGCATGACACTGTACACATAGTACAATTGTTGTCTTCAGGGGTAGGAGTGCAGCAGATCAGTCCACCACCCTTACATTTTGACAATACTTGAGTACCTGATACACAAATGATGAGCACAGTAAGGGTTGAGTGCTGGACTATAGCTGGATTGTCACCAATATAGTAATTACATATGTTTCTTTATAGATCGTTTTCTGCCTATAGGACAGTTACGGACATGATGTATCATTTAGACAGCACACAGATATGTTTCACTGCTCAGCCATGACTCTAGGGTTCAGCCAAGATTACTTCAAGCTCTTATACAAACCAGTTGGTGCAATCCTTGAATGTTAAGTGACCCCATGGATCAGATATGAGTAGGTACTGCAGTAAAACCTGAAACGTGTTGGGTGTCTTGTACATGTCGGAGTGCTGGAAGTGTTTCTAATAAAGTACAAACATCTACCCATGATTCAACATGGCAATTAGGACTGACTGGTCTAATGTGAGACACGGCACAGACCATCAGGCTCAGGAATCTCAGATGCTATAACCTGTTACGTTTCCTATGTCTATACTCTACAAAAAGTTAAGATTTATTATTAGTCCTATATTTGATCTTGCGTGCTAATTATACTACAGTAGATCTATTAGATCTGGATGCTTGGGGTTTTCCATTCTCTGTGCCCATGTTCGGCCACAGGCTTGGACTGGCCCACAGGAGAACAGGGGAATGCTCCGGTGGGCCCCCCTGCAGGAGTGGGCCAGCACCCTCATATGAGCAGTACGTGGCGCAACTTGATTCACTATATACAGACAAAGGTGGTATCTTATTGCTACACAATTTTGTGAATGGGGGGATAAAGGGATATTTTGCATGTAGATGAGAGGTGGGCCCTGGAGCTGATGTTATTGGTGGGCCATGGGCAACACAGTCCGACACTGTACGGCCATGTTCCAATATTCAGCAAATGCTGCATCTCATTGTGCAGAAAAACATCAACATTTAACAGTCCAAGCAAAGTGGATGTGATTTCATGAAAACTCTTGGCCAATATTCATGTAAAGGTACGTGTCCATAATCAGGAGATAGCAGCACTTTGGATGCAACATATTTTCACTGCATTCAGTCACGCAGGTAAATCCGTATGTGATCACTGAACAATGTGGATTTAACGCATCCAATACATTCTATTGTGAAAATTTCTGTTGCGGTGACTTGCGCCTCCACAGCAGTAATTGACATGCTGAGGCTCGTAAACTCGCGCCGCGGGTGAGTTTACGCCGCGTCAAATAGAAGCATGGTGGGCGTGGGAAGGGTAAATGCTATCTTTCTTTTCATATACATACACAAGTGACACCTCAATTTTTCTTGTTTATGCTCCGCTCTTCATTGTAATAATAGAGGTTGAAATTTAATAACAAGTGTCTTCTTACACTGGTGAAAATGGCTTCAACCCTTACATGGATAATTTCTATAAATCCATCCACGGTGCTTGTATCGTAGAACACAGCGGTTTGTACGCAGCGCAGGTGAGCTGTGTCCAAAACGCTGCTATTCCAGATCATAGGCACGTACCCTACAGATACTGTTGAACTTTTTTGAGTGTTTTTTATTTAGACTTCTATGAGGAGCCAGAAAAACAAAATCACATGTAAAAAACACAATTGCTTTTTAAGCGCAGAATCCCAACGTTTTAAGCTATAAATCTCATTGCAAAATGCTGCATTAAATCTCTACCAAAAATGCATCAAAAAGAGGAGGAAAATGCTGTAAAAATCAAAGCAGATTACTATTGTGTATTTTGGTGCCAACACGCAGCAGAAAAGAAAGGCAGGGTTTTCGCATGTGGGAACAAGGCATAAGTTATTTCTTAACTCTTTTTTAATCAAGGCAACAGGAAAAGTTTGACCAAACGCTCCGGGTTATACTGTTGTTCTACATAGGTCCATTTTTTATATTGAGGCCAGGGTCACACTTGCGAGTGCGATGCGAGAAACTCACGCATCAATGCCAGGCACTGCCGCTGGCACTTGGACCGCAGCGTTCAGATGCATAGAAATACATGGAGCCGCACACTCCAGTCCCGAGTGCCGGTGGCAGTGCCGGTTATTGATGCGTGAGTTTCTCGCATTGCATTCGCAAGTGTGACCCCAACCTAAAGGTAAGAGGCAGCAGCTATAACAACGGCTCTATATGACCGGGTGATGATCAACCTAAACTCTGCTATTTGTTCAGTAAATCATTTTTAGGAACCATCAATGTGCCTGACTATACTGGAGCACTAGATACCATACACTTATAATATTTATCTGACGACACTTTAAAATCCCTTCTGACAGATTACACTTTAGCCAGACAACAGTTTTCCATGCAAAATGTTCTTTGCATATAAATTTCAAATGATTGTCAGCAAAAATAGGTGAAATCAGCCATTTGTATCGTGAATATATACGGGAAGCTCACTAGTCATTTACATTTCAGTAAGGCCATATTCCCACGATGAGTTTTTGGTGAGTTTTTTTTTTACAATGTTTTTTTTTTAAATCCAAGTAATCTATTTTACTTAATGAGTGCAGAAACTCTGCAACATTAAAAACTCCCCAAAAGTTCGTGGTGGGAACGTAATACATCTATACGGGATACGTATTCATCTAATACATCTATACGGGATCATGTATTACAAGGCAGGGAACACTGTCCATTCTATAAGTCTCCCTAAACTGACTGTCTGCTTTACTCAAGGAGAAGCTCCCCCCCAGGACCTTTATCAAAGGCCTGTTCACCAAAAGAGTCTCCTATTTTGCATTGATGAGGGGCAAGAATCACAAAACATCTGAGCAAATAGAGTTCTTTTCATTTCGGAAAATATTTAGATTTTACATCCTAAGTTGTGAGGGACATCACTTTACAGGGTCTATTTCGATTTGTACCACCAATAGGTGATACTAAAGACCCTGTTGTTTTCCTCTTTGAAGAGGCTCTTGCCTATCTGCCTCCTTTGGCTTAATGCCACTGATTTTGATTTACCAAGCAAGAACCATGGATTGTTCTCCCTTGTAAGGGCAGACCAGTCACCTGAATAAACTATTTTACATTACAATGATTGCCTTTAAGCAATTTATAAAACATGGATGGAACTGAGAATACCATGTCTCACTTCTATCCTATAAAAAGTAATTACTTTTCTGTGTTCAGCTTAAATGCAAGATAAAGCATGCAAATGGGGAATTCCTTGTATTGATACAAATTCCTGTCCAGAGGTGGCTAGTTAATTAGTGATGGAGCACAAAAATAAAATCAGTTTAATGCGGTTGTCCAGGGAGGGGAAATATATTTTTAAAGGGTCTGAGCCGGATAGAAAAAATAAAAAAAGTAATATTCTCCTATATTGGAGCAAGGGCTTGGTGGAACTTCTTTGTGACAATCACCTAAAATTGCATTAAGAAGTGGGGGTTGTCTACCTAATGGAGACTTTTGAAGTGAAAATTTGTCACAGAAAATTTGGTCTTTATACGTGGGGGTCTTCTTACAGGAATGACCTTTCGGAAGGTATTTACTACATTTGTAAGACCAACAAATTTACTTTATTCTGCTCTCACTTCCCTTCAAATATTCATCTTCAAAGCTCATAAGTCAGGGGTGGGCAATTCATTTTCTTGAGGGGCCAAATGAGAGACCGTGACTGTTCTGGAGAGCTGAACAAATATGCTGAACTGAGTTATGCTCAATATAAACATTAGAATTATTATTTTATATTACTATTAATGGTATCACTTAATATTAAGTATTCTGACATCCCCTTAATTACTGTGTAACACAGACACAACCCCCTATATACTGTATGAGTCCACGCATAGCCCCCATATACTGTGTGATATCCCCAGCATCCCCTATATACAGAATGAGCCCTCATATAGTCCACTATATACAGTATGAACCCCTACATAGCTTTCATATATATACAGTATAAGCCTCACATAGCCTCCTATATACAGAATGAGCCCTCACATAGTCCCTTATATACAGTATGAGCCCCTACATAGCTTTCATATATACAGTATAAGCCTCACATAGCCTCATATATACAGAATGAGCCCTCACATAGTCCCTTATATACAGTATGAACCCCTACATAGCTTTCATATATACAGTATAAGCCTCACATAGCCTCCTATATGCAGAATGAGCCCTCACAAAGTCCCTTATATACAGTATGAACCCCTACATAGCTTTCATATATACAGTATAAGCCTCACATAGCCTCCTATATGCAGAATGAGCCCTCACATAGTCCCCTATATACAGTATGAACCCCTACATAGCTTTCATATATACAGTATAAGCCTCACATAGCCTCCTATATACAGTATGAGCCCCACATAGCCTCATATATACAGTATGAGACCGCACATAGCCCTCCTATATACAGTATGAGCCTGCACATAGCCTCCTATATACAGTATGAGCCAACACATAGCCCCTATATACAGTATTAGACCGCACATACTCCTCCTATATACAGTATAAGCCCACACATAGCCTCAATATACAGTATGAACCCTCACATAGCCCCTATATTCAGTATGAGCTCATACATAGCTTTTGTATATACAGTATGAGCCCCACATAGGCCTCCTATATGCAGTATGAGCCCCCACATAGGCTCCCGAATACAGTATGAGCCCCCACATAGCCCTTCTATATACAGTATGAGCCCCACATAGCCCTTCTATACACAGTATGAGCCCCCACATAGCCCTCCTATATGCAGTATGAGCCCCCATATAGCCCTCCTACTGTATATACAGCATGAGCCCCCATATAGCCCTCCTATATACAGTATTAGCCCCAACATAGCTCTCATATATACAATGTGAGCCCCCCACAAAGCCCTCCTATATACAGTTTGAGACCCCACATAGCCCTCCTATATAATAATAATCTTTATTTTTATATATAGCGCTAACATATTCTGCAGTGCTTTACAGTTTATACCGTATGAGCCCCCACATAGCCCTCCCATATACAGTATGAGCCCCCACATAGCCCTCCAATATACAGTACGAGCCCCACATAGCCCTCCTATATGCAGTATCAGTATGAGTCCTTACGTAGCCCCCTGTGGAAAATATGAGCCCCCATATAGCCCTCCTATGTCAGTATGAGCCCTCACGTAGTCCACCTAAATACAGACACGCATTAATAAAACCACAAAAACACATACTCACCTTGCTCCCATTTCCCCAGCGCTCTACTACAGCCTTTGCTGTGTGCAGTGAATCTCCCCACAGCAGCCATGATGTAGTGAATCAATGTTATGGCATCTGCTGTTTCAGTCAAGTAAATTCACCACACACTCTTATGTTGAGTGCAAATCCTTTTCAATTGCAAAGTACAGGTACTCATAAGCTCAGATTGAGCATATAGGGAAGGCTTAAGTTGTGAATCTAGACTTTTAGACCAATTCTGGATCTTGTTCACAAAGTTGTTCTTCATGTGTTGAGCTTGTCCAAAGTTGCTG
The DNA here is from genome assembly GCF_032444005.1 of Ranitomeya imitator. Lineage (NCBI taxonomy): Eukaryota > Metazoa > Chordata > Amphibia > Anura > Dendrobatidae > Ranitomeya > Ranitomeya imitator. The sequence goes on from NC_091282.1 coordinate 801,917,723, forward strand.
GGAGTCCCTGGAGGGGTACAAGTAGAGGGCTTCTCCTGGATAGTGTTTTCATACTGTGCACATCCGCGCCTCCAATGTGCATGTGGGTCGAAACATCTGGGTCGCATTCACACCCTACCCTACATGCTTAACCTGAGCTTATATTTACCTGTACTTTGAAATAAAAAAGGATTGCACTCAACAAAAGAGTGTGGGTTGATTTACTTCACTAGTTGTCCCAGGGGTTCACTACCCCCTTCCACTAGCACCTCGCCTCGACCACTGTGTGAACGCCTGTTCTACTCCTTTACTGTTCCAGTCACACATGCTGAATGGTGGAAGAAGGAGCCGGCAGCTCCTTCCTCCAACATTATATTCACTGCTATCTGCATCCCTTTGCCTGTGTCTGTCCGTGTGGCGGACTAGAACAGCTAGAAGGCCGGATGAGGCCTGGGGCCCACATTTTGACCAGGTCTGTGCTAAATACATTACTATGTAGGTTATGATAATGAATGCATTTATAATGCATCCAAAAGCAAGATGGGAGAGGCATGCCATTTTTTTTATGTCTAGATAATATTTCCTACTGTGGCATTGATGTCAGTCATGACTGGAGATTTTCCAACAAATGAACCTTATAGACCTGATGTAACAAAACCTGGTTGTGCAGGAGATGCTGATACTTCATGAGTATGTGTATAAATCTACAGAAATGTGTCAACCGTTCCATCCAAGTACACTTGTGCTGTTTCCTAATGGAAGTACCGCACCCAGCTTTTGACTTATGGCAAGCTTCATTGATGCCTACATGAATCAGTGACTCACAGGCAGAAATCTTGGCCCACGGGCCCTCTAAATGGGCAGCTCTGACCTTTCAGAGCAATGTTGTCCAAACTCCACGGGGCGTACGCCCAGGCTGCTGTACTCCAATATCAACAGAGCAATTTGTACTCATTCACACACAGTGAAGCCTTCATCCTGACTCGGGGCTGAACTCTCCCCGACATCCTGCTTGATACGTGGACTTACATAGAATTGAGCCTGTGGTGCGCCAATGAAGACATGTCAGGTTTCAGCTCTGATTTCAGTAATAGCCGGCCAAATGTCTGTAATTCCACTAGCAATTATCAAATAGATTTACATATTATGAGAATCAATTGCTGCAGTCTTCAGGGCCCGTATCCAACCATCCAACGACGGAGACCAGAGCGTTGCCTGGGCCATACACCCGGTTTGGCACAAAAGGCTTTAGACATAATTTGATAATGTTTGTGGCCCTGTTTAACCCCTTCAGGTCTTCGGGCAGAACATTATTTGATGCTTATGTAACACAGGAGATTTTGTGCTAATTACAATTCCTTACAGGAATATTAGTTGTTAGGGGTAGGATATCAGGAACAGTTGCTATAAACTGACCTAGTGTAATACATCAAAACCACATTGTACATAGGAGATGCTGCTTACTTATTAACCCTTTTTTCACTGCATTTCTGTTGCTTATTTATTCTGACACATTCCAAAGCACCACAGATTCTAGTCATTCACATAAGTCCAGGTCCCTAACAGGATTCGCAATCATACTTCCCAATATTAGACCCATATGACACAAACTGACGGAAAATCTATTTCATAAAAAATTACTTAACCTTTTGTCCATTTTTTTTAAATTATTAGACTCCTGTCTGTCATTGGCAGCAGGCGGAGAGAAGCCGCTATTGATCAGCCTTTTGGACTAGTCACCCGGCCAGCTTGTAATGATTATGTTTTTCTGAAACGCCACAGCGGTGTACAGTCAAACATGACTGAAATCCTCCAACCAGCTTATGATACATGCTGCCTGTGGATCAACCGTCACGTTCCCTGTAAGCATACTTTCACACCCAACATTTAGAAAAGTATGACTTTTTTTGCCGTCATCCTCCATAAATGAAGGCTGCATCTGGTGCACATACCAGTCTAATATGTACCGGAACTGTCCCTATTCTTGTGCTTTTTAACTTTATTTTCCCAGCTAATTTTTGTTCCTCTACATCAGTACTCTGCCAGTGCTACTAGGGCTGGAACGTCCTTTTTTTACATGCCAGCATAGATTGCTCCTGCCATTGTCCTTGTCTGCTATGTTTAGGGATTCAGAAATACACCCACTACAAGAACAGATATGAATTTTAATGGGAATACAACACAATTTTATGTAGTGGTAGTATTATAAAGAGAGTTGGAAATTGTCTATATCATTATAAAATGAAAACAAAATTAAAGTACAGGGACCATCTAAACAGATGGAGTTAAGGTCACTAATCAAAGCTGAAAATCTACTCGTTTTAAATCCTTTTGGTTATTGATTGCTATCTGATTCAGTCATTAATGTAACATTGTTTATTATTATTATTATTATTATTATTATTATTATTATTATTATTATTATTATTATCATATTATAATACATATTATATATTACATCATATATGTTTTGATAATTGCATCCTGTCTTGTGAACTTCACTCCACATAAATGTGTTCTTACAGGTGATGTTACCATGACAACCCCATTATACTTCAATTATGGCAGCAGGTAGGAATTGAGAAATCACAAAATGAAACATATCTTGTTTATATAGATACATATACATTTTTGACTAATGATTAATGTTCTCATGGCTACAATTTTAAAGCACAATAACGATTTAATTATGTGGGACTTGTCCCTACTACAAAGTTATGTGAACAGTATTGAGTATTTCCATTAAAATGTGTTTCCGATGCTAAAGAAAAGTTATGATGAATGAATGGAAAAAGGACCTGTCTACTATAGGATTCCCCACTGTGTCATATAATACGATAACATACCAATCAGAAGCTTTAGAACATTAGACTCTCTCGAAAAAAAAATTATTAGCAATTTGCACAAAACTTTAAAAAATCCCCCCCGATGTTCGGGGTCGCAGGTGTGGCTTCATTGTCGGAGTACCTGTGAGAATTTTCCAATTCCCATAATGTAATTAGAGACAATGGATTCTGAGGTTACACTATTTGCCTTTACTTTTAAGCACAGAAGAAGTAACCTCTTGTCTGTTTAGATAGCTCGGGATACTCATGTCCTTGTGTTTGTCACACTACAGGAAAGGTTTTGTGACTTGCCCGGCTCAATGCAAGATCAAAGCCTCGAACCACTCACAATAAAACAGGAGGGCTAGTCCTAAAGAATCAAAGACACAAAGGAAACGTTTAAAAGATAAGCATCAGTCTGAGATATGACATTTCATTGAGATCAGATCCGGTGCAAAAGTTCAATTCAAAGTTCATAAGACAAAAAAAAATACAAAGAGATAGACTTTAAGGCTTTGTCAGTTAGAGGACACTATCATCGCATGAAAAAGATCTGTGCTTTAAGATATTGATGGAGAATGGAACAAGCCGTACTGATAGCTTCAGAGATTACTCAAAACGGAAAAGAATAGACTGCTTTAAAAAAGTAATCCATGAAATTCATATCACCTTTCCTTTTGGAAACTCTTTGTATCTACAGTGCTGATATTCAGTGACCTTGAAAAGATGACTGTGGATGAATCCATGAGATTTATAGAAGGCAGTTAGGGCTCACACACAGTAAGATACAACTGTAATATGGCCACTTGTTTCTCTACATTCTACTGAGCTCATTTGCAGGTATTGCATGCTCCTACGGACGCTGTATCAGGGAGGTATTCTCATCTACAAGCATTGTACTGAGCCCATATAGAGGCATATGGGGCAGTGCAGAAACATAGATGCCCTGTGTGCCACCATACGGTGTCTGTAGACTACAGGCCATACGGTGTCTGTAGACTCTACAGGTTCTTCACATTAAATTAGAATATCATCAAAGTTAATTATTTTTTTTTTTACAAAAAGTGAAACTCATATATTATGTAGAGTCATTACAAACAGAGTGATCTATTTCACGTGTTTATTTCTGTTAATGTTGAGGATTATGGCTTACAGCCAATGAAAGCCCAAAAGTCATTAGGTCAGTAAACTAGAATAAATAACAAACACCTGCAAAGGCTTCCTATGCGTTTAAAATGGTTCCTGTTATGACCTGGTGGTCAGGACAATAATGGACCTGGTGGTTAAGAGCACACGGAATGACCTGATAGTCACTGATAATAAAGGACGAGCTCTGGGACGTGGGAACTCTGCTGACCGCAATCCCTAATCCTATCACCCACACTAGAAATAGCCGTGGATTGCTCCTAACGCTCCCTATGCAACTCGGCACAGCCTAAGGAACTAGCTAGCCCTGAAGATAGAAAAATAAAGCCTACCTTGCCTCAGAGAAATTCCCCAAAGGAAAAGGCAGCCCAACACATAATAGATGAAAATACAAACACAGAGATGAAATAGATTTAGCAAAGCGAGGCCTGACTTACTGAACAGACTGAGGATAGGAAAGGTTGCTTTGCGGTCAGCACAAAAACCTACAAAAAGACCACGCAGAGGGCACAAAAAGACCCTCCGCACCGACTCACGGTGCGGAGGCGCTCCCTCTGCATCCCAGAGCTTCCAGCAAGCAAGACAACAATAAAAATAGCAAGCTAGAAAGAAAAATAGCAAACCAAAGAAAAACAAGCAGGAAACTTAGCTTCTGCTGGGAAGACAGGTCACAAGAACGATCCAGGAGTGAACTAGAGCAATACTGGAACATTGACAGGTGGCATGGAGCAAAGATCCCAGTGGAGTTAAATAGAGCAGCCAGCTAACGAATTAACCTCGTCACCTGTGGAAGGAAACTCAGAAACACCCACTAGAGGAAGTCCATGGACAGAACCAGCCGAAGTACCATTCATGACCACAGGAGGGAGCCCGACCACAGAATTCACAACAGGTTCCTTAGTCTGTTTCAGTAGGCTCCACAATCATGGGGAAGACTGCTGACTTGAGAGATGTCCAGAAGGCAGTCATTGACACACTCCACAATGAGAGTAAGCCACAAAAGGTCATTGCTAAAGAAGCTGGCTGTTCACAGAGTGCTGTATCCAAGCATATTAATGGCAAGTTGAGTGGAAGGAAAAAGTGTGGTAGAAAAAGGTGCACAAGCAACTGGGATAATCGCAGCCTTGAAAGGATTGTTAAGAAAAGGCCATTCAAAAATTTGGGGGAGATTAACAAGGAGTGGATTGCTGCTGGAGTCATTGCTTCCAGAGCCACCACACACAGACGTATCCAGGACATGGGCAACAAGTGTCGGATTCCTTGTGTCAAACCACTCATGACCAATAGACGATGTCAGAAGCGTTTTTCCTGGGCCAAGGAGAGAAAGAACTGGACTGTTGCTCAGTGGTCCAATGTGTTGTTTTCAGATTAAAGCAAAGTTTGCATTTCATTTGGAAATCAAGGTCCCAGAGTCTGGAGGAAGAGTGGGAGACACACAATCCAAGCTGCTTGAGGTCTAGTGTGAAGTTTCCACAATCAGTGATGGTTTGGGGAGCCATGACATCTGCTGGCGTAGGTCCACTGTGTTTTGTCAAGACCAAAGTCAGTGCAGCCGTCTACCAGGAAATTTTAGAGCACTTCATGCTTCCCTCTGCTGACAAGCTTTTTGGAGATGGAAATTTAATTCTCCAGCAGGACTTGGCACCTGTCCACACTGCCAAAAGTACCAATACCTGGTTTAAAAACAACAGTATCACTGTGCTTGATTGACCAGCAAACTCGCCTGACCTTAACCCCATAGAGAATCTTTGGGGTATTGTCAAGAGGAAGATAAGAGACACCAGACCCAACAATGCAGACGAGCTGAAGGCTGCTATTAAAGCAACCTGGGCTTCCATAACACCTCAGCAGTGCCACAGGCTAATAGCCTCCATGCCACGCCACATTGAAGCAGTAATTGATGCAAAAGGAGCCCTGAACAAGTATTGAGTGCATTTTCTGAACATACATTTCAGTAGGCCAACATTTTGGATTTTAAAAGCTGGTGTTATAAAATATTCTATTTTACTGAGATAATGACTTTTGGTTTTTAATTGGCTGTAAACCATAATCATCAACATTAACAGAAATAAATGCTTGAAATAGATCACTCTGTTTGTAATAACTCAATAGAATATATGAGTTTCACTTTTTGCATTGAAGAACTGAAATAAAATAACTTTTTGATGATATTCTCATTTAGTGAGAAGCACTTGTATCTGCATTACTCTTTAGGTCTAAGATGGGTGATCTTTGCAATAAAGGTGAAAAATAATTAATCTTGGCAGAATCTGAGCACGAATGTTTTGCATCTCTGATACTTTTCATCATTAGTCATCAATACAATGATAGAATTACAACAATTATCTGAGATGTTGGCAATCTACTCATTTTTGGCATATAACCCTGCATTAGGAATTGAATGTCTGTGGATCTGCAATCCCCATTAGTGGCCACTAAGCAATATACTGAGCTGTGGTGTTTCTCTACGTACATTACTTACTTCCCGGTACTGCTGAAGATATCATCTGAACTGTTGGGGTGTTAGACGCCTACTAATTTCACATTCATGACCTATCCTATGGCTCGGTCATCAATATGTAAGTACCAGACAATCCCTTTAATACATTACTGATGACAGTATACCTACAGAAAGGTATCCTTTCCTTGGCCTCATCTACACAATACACATGCACTGGCTGATGATTGCTCTATCTCCCGCTCTATTGTAATTGTCCTTTTATGACCTAGTGCCAAAACCGCTGCATAGCAATATGCCGGTGGTTTAACAGCCCCAGGTTCCAGTTTAAGATAAACTAAACCTTAGGGGTATATATATATATATATATATATATATATATATACACACATATATTTTTTATTATGATATATTTTTTTCACTCTTCTAAGCGCAAGCAGATCAGTAAGGCTCCAGTCTTGAGATCCTCCACCAATTGCTCAAAGAACCTAATTGAAGTGCTCAGCGAAGGAGATGAGAGTGTACATCTCCAACCTGAGCACACAGAGTACAGTATGGGTTCAATAGAAAGCACAGTCTTTGTAGATTTAGTTACTCTTTAATTGGGTTGTGCCCTTTCAGAAATCTTTGAGTAATGAGCGGTAGTTATAGAGAAAAAAAAAACACTGACTATTACGTTCCCTATCCAGGTCCAGCACTGAGTCTCTGTTTGTCTGCAGCGCTGACGTCACGTCGTCAGCGCTGCAGCCAATTAGTGAGCTCAGTGGCTTGTACCGTCTACATGGGCAGAGCTGCTGAGTTGAGATGCAGCAACAGAGTCTTACTAAGTGATAAGTGTTAATAATATTTACCTTGCCTTTAAAATTAGCTAAAATAATATTAACGAGCCACAGAATGTAATATGTATTACTGACATTATTAAAAAGTTGAACTTTCCACGACTCATAATTACGCCCTGCAATAAACAACGGAGAGTACTGCCTGACCACTATGCCTGACCATACATCCTCCACATCTAAGTGTGCTTACATACGTAGTAGCAAACCATCACCACACAGTGACGTGTAAGGGCTGCAGCCTGCTCCTCCTAGGAAATGGTTTATTTCCCAGTAACTATTTGAGTGTGGATGATTTAATTATTAAACATTTTGAAGGTTTTGTGAATATAGTGGTCATAGCTTCCATCTGAGGTCTACGTATACGACTTATATGTCTGATGGAAACCTTTGCCATACAGTCGTATCCATCACCCATAGGGCCTGAAGGTGTTTAAGAACCAAAAATAAGACAAACCCCACATAGTTGCCCTCTGTGTAAGGAAGTAGAGACCACCTCACTTTACTAAGTAGTTGAAAAAACTACATCCTGTTGCGGCAGGGCTAATGGAAGCCAAGAGGACACGCTAAATATGTTTAATATATATGCCGCAAACTTTTCCCAGGATATGCATTAAACCAAGTGGCTTAATACAGTGTCCCTGAGGCTAACTCTAATTCTAAGGCTAGGGTCAGACAAGCATATTTTTTGTCATCCTAGAAAATTGAATCAATTATGCTGATCATACTGCGATCAGTGTGTGAGCCGATTCTCTCATACGAGAAGATGGAGAAAAAATGTCTCCATCTTTTGCATTGTGCCAGTCTGAATGACAGCTGAGTGCGATCTGATGGTTTCCACGGACTCACTGACTTGCGATCCGAATATCAAATCAAACTCAGGCATGCTGCAAGGTTTTTCCTCGGACTGGCTGAGTCTAAAGGTACCATCACACTCAGCGACGCTGCAGCGATATAGACAACGAGCCGATCGCTGCAGCGTCGCTGTTTAGGTCGCTCTAGAGACGTCAAACACAGCAGCTCCAGAACGATGCAGGAGCGATCCAGTGACGTAACGGCGACTCACTTATCGTTCTCGCTGGTTGTTAGCTCCATGTAAAAACATTGCTGGCATCGTTGCTTTTGCTGTCAAACATGACGATACACGCCGACCTGATGACCAAATAAAGTTCTGGACTTCTAGCTCCGACCAGCGATGGCACAGCGGGATCCAGATCGCTGCTGCATGTCAAACACAACGAGATCGCAATCCAGGATGCTGCAACGTCACAGATCGTTGACGTTCTTGTTGTAAAGTTGCTGAGTGTGAAGGTACCTTAAGGAATAAAAATCTGACATAGATAAGATTGGTCCGAGTGTGATGCAATGTTTCGCCAGATCACACCCGGACCGATAACACGGTCAATTGCACGAGCCCTAAAGGACCAAACCTTGCTAACATTGAACCACCATTAAAATAAAATAAAATAAAAGGATAGTCTTCATGAGGGGTATTCACCAAGTAAGATTGGGCATCCTAGATTTGAACAAATAGCCGTATGAGACCCATAACCAGCAAGAGACTTGTTGAGTGAGGTGGCTTCATGTATGGTCTTTGGCTGCATCCTCCCATAGGATCATCGGTCTCCATGGGAGATTCTAATTATAATTATGTATTATTATGCCATTACAAGTCGTAAGTCAGTAACTATACACTGCTCTTATGATCATGATGATTATGATCATGAAACCCCATAACATGAAGACCCATGTATTACAGCTGCACTGCCAAGCCTGGGAGAAATCCGTAAGTGTGGTGTTATACAGTGACATGTAATGGAAGAGGACTTCCTGTGCCATATGGTTCTGGGGCCAGATAAATACATAAAGTGCCCCTTACCGGCGAGTGCAGTGTGTGTGATCTGTGTGTATTTACATGACATATCCCATTGCATGGTGCAGAGCTTAGTGGTGGTTAAGTGATGATAAAATAGAGAAAAAGTAAACTGTTTGAAAGGAACAGATGTACCTCCTACTGGAAAGTTTTAATTTAACTTTATGAAATCAGCGATCATTATACAGCTTCCAGTAAAAATATATTAAATGTAATGTAAAACGAAGGAAAGCTTTAAGCTACTGTGGTCTGGTGAATGTTCCCACAATGTTCTACCGCTGAAAATCTGTGTTTACTTTAATGCTTTACTTAACCAATTCCTTTATGACATCAGTCGGTGAGGCACATACAGCAAAGTGCAGGCCTGGAAAAGAGGGCAAAATTCATTTCTCTTCCCCGATCCTACATTTTTGACTGCAGTATCATTGCGGTTCAATTAAGCTATGTGACCTAATGTGCTCATTTACGAAAAGGAAGGTGCATCATCCTGAGACCAGATCCAAGCTATGCCCCTCCGGGCTGCATGATGGTGTTTGTCCACTGGACGGCAAAGGCCCTGAGTGCTCTAAACCAGTAAAGTCTGACATCAAAAAGATATTGGTTGCCAACTTTCTCAATCATTGCGGAGTTTGTAGTAATAAAAAAGGCTTCAAGGGGTTGTCCATTACAACAGCCCACTGTATTCAATGGTGGTACGCACATGTCAGGTTTTTCACACTTAACTAATAAATAAAGAAGCACTCTGTAGCGCTATAGCATGCAAATATGAAATATATGACATTTGAATTGCAGAACTATACTAGAAAATAAGAAAAATTCAGAATACTTGGCGCATAAATTGACCAATTCATGTGTACCCGGCAGCCGCAATGAGAGGATCAATGCAATTCAAAGTTCATATATTTCATGTTTACATGCTGTAGCGCTACAGAGTGCTACTGTATTTTGTGGGAAAATTAGGTGCTCGCGGTGATCTCCTTGAGATCAGCACAGTTCATCGGGCCGCTCACAGTGTGGGCATGCAGCTTCAATGATATCTATCACATCACAGCCCGTCACTGAATCTGTGCTTGCACCACCTCATTATATCCTGCTCGTCAGCATGGAAGGTTGCATCTTGGAAACGTCCAGGTTATAAAGCAGTTATCGCTCAGATGGATTACGGCATTGGACTGTATGTCAGACAGGTGAGGGATATGGTGGTTTATTATTCGTTGTTTTTTTTTACAGGGAAAAGGGCTTTGATGGAATGGGAGTAAGGTGAGTACCGTATATGGTTGTTTATTTTATTTCTGTTTTTTACAGGGTATGAGGTCTTCAATGGAATGGCGTAAGGTGAGTATAAATGTGTTTTTTATTTTTAAATAAATGTGTTAAACAGGATATTTTATATTATTTCAAATAAAGGACTTTATTCTGGCTGAGTGTTTATTTACAATATGACTATTGGGTCAGTAATGGACAGGTGTCTTATAGACGCCTCACAATTACTAACTCCTGGGCTTGATGTCACCTGAGAATGCAAAGGTGACATCAACCCCATAACTCTGTCACCCCACTTACCACCACTTCAGAGCAAGTGGGATGAGCAAAGCTGAGTGCCAGATTTGGTGCATCTTACAGATGCTCCATTTGTGGGCTGCTGAGGGCTGATGTTGGTAGCCCTAGGGGGAGGGCAATATCTCTGACCTCTTCCCAGGTTATTAATATCAACCCACATCTGTCTGTTTAGCCTTTGTTGGTTTAAATTAAAAGGGGGACACTACATTTATTTCTGAGGTCCCCTTTAAATTCTCCAGGAAAGTCTGGGAACCTTACGGAGTATTGTCCATTGTCCCAGATTATTATCATCAGCCCCCAGTTGTGGACTTTCCCTCTGCTGGTTATTAAAATTGCTCTGGAGCCCAAGATGTTTTTTTATTTCATTATTTATTTTACACAGGAGGTACACAGCGTGGGCTGAATACAACTCCCATCAATGTCTCCTGGTCGTTCTGATCTCCATGCAAATAGGAGACAATGATGATTGCCAACTGCACCGCTTCTTCCCCGGGGCCACAGACACACAGACAGCACACGGATGTAACACATGGACATACAGACAGCATACAGACAGCACACGGATGTCACATACGTACATACAGACATTGATCACGAATCTCACCAGTACTGGGTTTTCCTGTACAGGACATTTAAAGGAGGACTTAGGACAGAACGAGTGATTGCGTGCCATTTGGGTGTGCGCTGTGATTACGAACCACGCAATGGGGTGTAACCATGCAGCAGCCTGACCTCACAATGGGCTGTACCCACGCACCAGACTGGCGTATGTGCAGACTAATAGCAAACATAAATACCTGGTGTACCTCTCCTGCCACTCCTACCTTGTGTATGAAAAAGCTCTGTAGTTAATACTGTTCGGGTAGAGCTATCCGATAGCACTATCCATGAAGAAAGTGAACAGGTAGAGATATCCCATAGCCCTATTCCTAAATTAAATGAATGGGTAGAGCTATCCGATAGCGCTATTCCTTAATGTTCCTGAGCGTAAGCTATTTCAAATGGTTGAGCGCACTTGGGATCTGCCCCCAAAGCCCTGCCCATGCCCAATATTTGGTCAGTAGACCGCGGCTAGGAGTTAGTCCCGCTTTTGTGTACAACATTTTTTGGCTTTTACAATTGTTAAAAAGCTTAATAAAAGACTTATTTGTACACACAGTTGACAGTAAACCATTTGTCAACGTTAGGAATAAGTTTACCTTGCTTCTGTGTCTCAAATATTTTGACCCTTATTTGTTGACTTTTCCTTCCCCTGGAGAAAACCACATATAACTGCCCATGTGAAAACACTGGGAGAGGCAAATAAATTCCTACAATATAAAGGACTGTTCCTGAGATTTATTGATGGTCATTGCAAAAGCCAACATGACAGGAAACTGACGCCTTCGCATCTGGACTGGCAAGTTTTTATCTTTGGAAATCAGGTCAATTCTTGGAATAAGAACTATTTGACCCTTTGCTTTTCCATTTAAATGTTTGCTTTTAAGTTTTTCACATAAAGCCTTGTGCCATTACAAAAGCCACGCTTTCTGTTAAGATTACGCAGGAGCATAATTACAGCTCCTGGTTTCAGCTTTAGTTTATGAGGAGGCATCCTGGTGGGAATCAAAGAGTTAAGAAACTCTATAGGGTAATCTGTGAGAATCACACCCTCCCCTTCCGCAATTGTGTTGATGGAGCGATATGTTGAGCATTCACCTTAAACTTGACTAAGAATTTTGTCGTTCAAGGCGTGAACATCATCATTCAATGGCGTAAGAATTGCTTTATTGGCAATTGCCTCTACCGTTGCATCGGTAATCTCAATTAGGTCGCCAAAAATAGCTGTAATTAAATCATCCTCTTCATTAAAAGAATTCAGGATTTTAATTGTTTCTTCTGGTAGACCATATACATTTGACAACTCTCCATTGCCAAGTTTCAGTAACCATTAGTTGTACTCAACTTCATCCTGAGATGTTCTCATACTGGCAATTCTACTTGAGTAATACGTAGGGGTTGTAAGGAACTACCCATCTATTGTCGATTTCTCGCATTCCTTGTCTGGTTTTCCCAGTATTGCATTGACAGTTCTGTGGGTAACCATCAACATTGGGGTTTGCCTCTGTATTAAATTCCTTTGGGAATTTTTTTTACGCATTGACCATTTGTCATGCATATAGCACCAGGTTGATCTTCGCCACATGAGCCATGAATCATGTGCTTCATCACGGTCTCATGCAGTTTTGGATTTGCTATCTCATTTGGGATTTCAGCAGAGACCAATTCGTCAATTATTTCTTTGTCCCTCGGTCTATCTTCCTCTCCGAGGAATAAGAGCATGTGAGCGTGTGGTAGTCCATGCTTTGGAAATTCTATTATATGCACATAGGCAACTACACGGCCAAAAATGTGTTTTTTCAAAATCTCATTAAGCACGGCTTGGAGTTTGATTTTAAATACTCGTGCAACCAAGTCTGGTCTGAACTCTGGTCTTTGCCATGGTTCTAAGTTTTCAGTAATTTCTTTCCACTCTGGGTTACAGGTCATCGTAACAAAAACATCTGCCTTTCCGAATTTTCGGACTATTGTCTTGGCGTCTTGGTAATTTTGCTGTATAGCTCTTGGGCTTCCAATGAAAGTGGATGGTAAAATTACTGGTGTCCCAGCTTTTAGCCCTTGGTGTAATGCAGCCTTTTGGACGTGATCCATAATGCCAGCATAACTGTTGATGCGTAATACCTTTTGATTTTGTTTGATATATTCGATCCTGTCGGATTCAATTTTGACTTAACTGTCAACGATAAATTGTTGCGTCAACTTCCCAGCATTTATAAGAGGATTGAACTCTTCACAAATGGCAAGCCTGTATGCATAGTACTGCAACATGGTGATTTTTTCTTGTTGATCTTGATCCACTGGTATGGATGGTAGATGAATATCACCAATTCCTTGATGTTGCACACTTAGGGTACCGTCACACTGAAACGACGCTGCAGCGATACGACAACGATGTTGATCACTGCAGCGTCGCTGTGTGGTCGCTGGAGAGCTGTCACACAGACAGCTCTCCAGCGACCAACGAACCCGAAGTCCCCGGGTAACCAGGGTAAACATCGGGTTACTAAGCGCAGGGCCGCGCTTAGTAACCCGATGTTTACCCTGGTTACCAGCGTAAACGTAAAAAAAACAAACACTACATACTTACCTTCAGCTGTCTGTCCTCCGGCGCTCTGCTTTCCTCTGCACTGTCAGCGCCGGTCAGCCGGAAAGCAGAGCGGTGACGTCACCGCTGTGCTTTCTGGCTGGCCGGCGCTGACACAGGATGCAGGAGGAGTGCAGAGAAGCACAGCGCCGGGGACAGACAGCTGAAAGTAAGTATGTAGTGTTTGTTTTTTTACGTTTACGCTGGTAACCAGGGTAAACATCGGGTTACTAAGCGTGGCCCTGCGCTTAGTAACCCGATGTTTACCCTGGTTACCAGTGAAGACATCGCTGAATCGGCGTCACACACACCGATTCAGCGATGTCAGCGGGAGATCCAGCGACGAAATAAAGTTTCAGACGATCTGCTACGACGTACAATTCTCAGCGGGGTCCCTGATCGCAGTAGCGTGTCAGACACAGCGAGATCGTAACGATATCGCTGGAACGTCACGGATCGTGCCGTCCTAGCGATCAAAGTGCCACTGTGTGACGGTACCCTTAGGGCAATTGGAGTTGTCAAATTTATTGTCCATCCACTGTCCCCATATGGGAATAGAAGTTGATATGTCATTGCATCACACTTTCTGTGAAGAAAGCAGATTTGAACAGTTTGGTTTTCACTTTTGAGGTGAACTCTGATGTCCCTATTAATTGGTGGTTCACCCATTGCATTATGATAAATCATAGCTACTTCATTGCACCTTGGTGAATTGTAGCGCCTCTGGTCATCATTGTAGTCATTTATATTTGACATTGTTATTTCGGGTGGATCGCGATTTTCTAATTCAGCAGTCCTCTCTTCCTCTATTTCAAATTCCCTCATCATTGTGAAGGCTCTTGCCAGTGGGTTAATTGCTTTCATTTTCTCGCCAAGAGATGATAGCAGTGCTGGGAGGCACTTTTTATTTGCTTGACTTCTTGTACTTATTGCTTCTTCACTGTCCAAGATATAAATCTGGGCAAACTTGGGAGTACTACCCACAGCGGGATGCAATGGGGCAGTTCTGTGGTAAATTTGTCCATGAATTTGAAAACAGTATGGACCATGCCCAGGAGGTGGCGCTATTTGTGCTCCCTTGATGCCAAAGCAAGTGAGCTATTGTATTGCCTTATATTAGCCATAAAGTTATTGGAGTGCTGATGCTCTCCTTTCATCAACTTGACTAATTGATCATCCATATGAATGGGACGTAATTGGATGCGCCCTCTCTTGCAGCAGGAAGGGAATGTTTTGTCCTGCACCATTTCGTCTTTGAAATTTTTAGATTGGCAGAACTGACATTGAAATGTCGATTCGCCAGCATAGTGCTCTTCAATACGTTTCTCATCAATTTGATTGAGAAGTCCTCAAGCGCCAAATGTAACTTGCCGTCGTCAAGTGGCTCTTGCATTTTGGACACGTATTCTATCTTGTTCTCTTTTTTGTGAAACATGTGTATCACTTTGTGCATTGTGAGTTGCTCTTTGTTGTGCAGCATTAGATGCTCTACGTGATTCAGTTACTTCATTCATTTCTCTTGCTCTGGCCGCCCTCTGTCGGGCTGCATCAGCAATTCTTTGACAATTTCGTTCACCTTCTGTTTCATTAAGACGCGGGTTATGCATCCGTATGCAATTCGCTTCTCTACGTGCAGCAGTGCGCTCAATTTGATCCATCTTTGCAGTGTTGCCTCACACTGTTGCCTCACAGGCTAACGTTCAAAAAAGGCTTATGCCTTAACTCGCCACCTCTCCTTAGGTATCCATGGTTACGCCCAGGCCGTTAGCTGCTAGTGGTAGTAACTATGGATACCTAAGTTACTGTTCAGCTGTGGATGACTCATTGTGCACAGACACACGGACACATCCAAATTAGGTATATTGATTTACAAACAAAGGGACCAACAGAAACATTAAATTAAAAGTATTTGGATATTTTTGACTTAAGCAAATAGAATAAGAACAAAAAAATATTTCTGTACCTGACTTCAAATACCTTCTTTTGGCAATTGCAATGGATAGGACAAGAGCTGCTGTTGCTAACAGTTCTATATATATATTACTCATACACTTGAAAAAATTGAGAACGCAGATGGTTATTATACTGGATAATGAATAAACTGTCTGCCAAGCGACAACTGTGAATCCAAATGGTGCATAACCTGCAGAAGGAGTATGCTTTTATGTATGTGCTGCCGTTTATACATTTCACATATACAGTACATTCCACATGCTATAAAACTATGGTTAAGTAAATATCCAGAAGTCAAGATCTACTGGAAAATACTCTGCATAATGTAACTTCTACTTTGTGTGTGATTAATCTATACAGGCATGAATGTATTCCTTGACATCAAGTCGTATATTTCACGGACTCGCTGTCTGAATGATCACAAGTACTGGGATACAGACTATCATTGTGTCGTTGTTGACTTTCTTACCATTTGCCAGTATCACCTCAAAATGGATTTGCCACCAGATTTCACAACACAAACTGCATATATTATTATTAAATAAAATCTTATACCTGCTGAGAATGGACTATTTGATATAGTCTGCAGTGGTTCGGCTATGGATTGAAGTGTTTTGTCTTTTTTGTGTAGTTTTAGCATATTTACAAGGGTCGATGATAATGAACAAATGCTCTTATAAACATTAGGCTGTATAAATTCACCTTTATTGAACGTAAAAAATTAGTACTTAAAAATAAATTGTTAAAACGGAACAATTAATGTTATTCGAAGGGTGCTGGGTACCACTTTTGATCCACTGGAGAACCTAGAAGCAAGTGTTCAGTTTTCCTACTGCGCCACCACAGGAGAAATGAAGAATTACACAGGTCAGTGGAAATCAATCGTTTTTCCATGCAATATGTGGACATAATGGGCCCTCCCGTGGGAGCTGCTCTTTTTCTAGCTAATTGTTAGGTGTCCTGAATGGGGGCTCAGAGTTCACTAATAGGGTAGGATGTCCAGACAACTCCCAAGTAAAATCTTGTCTTTGGTGCTATAGGTAATGTGATGAATGAGTACCTAAGAGATAGATCCCGATTCATTATTGTTTCTGTGCCTGTTTTCCGAAGTAAAAATGGTTGTAATAATTCCTTATATGTTTGCACCATATTCATTATTTCATTTGTGCATTTTTAGTTAATGTTACTTGGTTCTGTCTGTGTTTTTTATGTTCGGCATTATAGGCATGGTTTACCTTATCCAGATGTTTGTGCATTCATTACTTGCAAATTTTCAGAACATCGCAGCAAATGAACCCCCGGTGCCCAACTGGAGAATCAAATCTGTCTTTTTTTTTGCCTAGCTGCTAAAGTGCGATATTTTAAAGGATTATGTCACTTTTTGTTCTAAAAAGGCACAAATGGGTGAAAGACAAAAAAAAAAAAATAGAATGCTACCACAAGATAAAGTCACTTAAAAAAAACTCTGCAAATAATGAATGGGGGCATTGGTGTTTTAGGGAAAGTATGTCTGAACGTGAAACGGACCTTAGATCCATGACAAGGACATTACTTTTGTTATGGGACCCGAACAAAGTTATTGTAGAAAAATTATCATTGTGTCATTTTACATTGATGAAACCACCATCAGAAGACTGATCACTGTATTAGTGGTAAAAAATAAACATGAGCTGGGTGTACTTTCTAAGATACATGTCTCCATGTATGTGTATACAAGTCTCCAAGCTCCTCTCCTCTTCTCGTCCGACTATGTGCACCACCGACCCCATTCCCTCACACCTCCTCCAGTCTCTCTCCAGTCGTCACAACTCACCTAACTACAATTTTTAATCTCTCTCTTTCCTCTGGCATTTTTCCCTCCTCCTTCAAACACTCTATCATTGTTCCATTACTAAAAAAAACCCACCCTTGACCCATCCTGCACAAACAACTACAGATCGGTCTCCAATCTCCCCTTCATCTCAAAACTCCTGGAGCGCCTAGTCTACTCCCGCCTTACCCGTTACCTCTCCACTCATTCCCTCTTAGACCCTTCACAGTCCGGTTTCTGCCCCCTACATTCGACAGAAACTGCACTCATCAAGGTGACCAATGACCTTCTGACAGCAAAACTTAATGGTGACCACTCTGCTCATTCTTCTCGATCTTTCTGCAGCTTTCAACACTGTTGACCACCCTCTCTTACTCTCTAGGCTCCAGTCACTAGGCATTAAGGACACTGCTCTCTCCTGGTTCTCCTCCTATCTTTCTGACCGCTCCTTCAGTGTTCTGTTCTCTGGCTCCACTTCATCTCCTCTTCCTCTCGCTGTCGGGGTACCTCAGGGCTCAGTCCTTGGCCCTTTTCTCTTCTCCCTCTATACGGCCCCAATTGGACAGACCATCAGCAGATTTGGCTTTCAGTACCATCTTTATGCTGATGACACACAACTATACACGTCAGCCCCTGACCTTACCCCTGCTGTACTACAGAACGCCACTGACTGTCTGTCCGCAGTCTCTGACATCATGTCCGCTCTCTATCTGAAACTCAACCTCTCCAAAACTGAACTTCTTCTGCTCCCGCCTTCTACTAACCTCCCTAAATCTGACATTTCCCTCTCCATGGGTGGCACCATAATAACACCCCGGCAGCAGGCACACTGTCTGGGTGTTATGTTTGACTCTGATCTCTCCTTCACCTCCCACATACAATCTCTTGCCCGCTCGTGCCGCTTACACCTAAAGAACATCTCTAGAATCCGCTCTTTTCTCACCATGGAGACAACAAAAACTCTCACCCTCGCCCTAATCCACTCCCGTCTGGACTACTGTAATGCTCTATTAATTGGCCTCCCCCTCACGCGACTTTCCCCTCTCCAGTCTATCCTTAATGCGGCAGCCAGGGTTGTCCATCTGGCTAATCGTTACTCGGACGTGTCCGCTCTTCGCCAGTCGTTACACTGGCTGCCCATTCATTACAGGATACAATTCAAAGTACTTGTTCTCACCCACAAATCTCTCCACAGTGCGGCACCCCCTTACATATCCTCCCTCATTTCTGTCCATCGGCCTAGCCGACCACTGCGCTCTGCAAACGACTTTTGACTAACCGCTGCACTATCCGTACCTCCCACTCCCGACTCCAAGACTTCTCCTGTGCTGCGCCAATCCTCTGGAATGCTCTACCCCAAGATATTAGGACCATCCACAACTTGCATAGTTTTAGGCACTTGCTCAAAACTCATTTGTTCAGAGCGGCCTATCACGTTCCCTAATCAAATTCATTTTATGTTTGTGTGTGTGTGTAGCCCATTCAGTATCTCCATCTACCCCCCACTCCCTGAAGATGGCTGGACCATCATTGTAAATACATCATTGTAAATACACACCTGTACTTTGTATCTCCCCCACCTCATTGTAGATTGTAAGCTCTCACGAGCAGGGTCGTCTTATTTTGTCTTATTTTGCTTTATTACTGTATTGTTAAAATTGTTACCTATGACTGTTGTGTTTGAAACTGTTAAACTGTAAAGCGCTGCGGAATATGTTGGCGCTATATAAATAAAGATTATTATTGTTATCATTCATGTTACCAAAAGACGCAGATTTGGAATCTTTGATAAAACTGTATATGTTCCTGCAAATACCAGAGGGCATGAAATGATTAACAATGTGTGTTGTGAGATTTTGTACCAGGGACATGATTACAGCACCTTGTGGAGGACTTATTAGAATCAGTGTGCGGAAATAACAATGGGAGGTAAAAAATAGAAAATCGATATGATTTATGGGATCACGGCTTGTAAACATCTCCTTTCAGCCATTTTCTCTCACTTGGTAACAGGACTCTTGTAGTCTTGTCTGATTTATGAAAGTCTATGTCTGCAATGCTTGTAGGCCAATGAAGGGGGCCTGTCATAGTAATGGACGTGTGGATCCTATTGGGAATCCCGGAGTACAGATCTCATGTTACTATCTCATATCACCAAGTAATGATGAATATTAAACTCGACTACTGCAACATCCTCCTCTGTGGCCTACCTTCTAACACTCTCGCACCCCTCCAGTCCGTCCTTAACTCTGCTGCCCGGCTAATTATTCTCTCTCCTCGCTACACTCCTGCTTCACCTCTTTGCAAATCCCTTCATTGGCTCCCAATTTCCCAGCGTATCCAGTTTTAACTACTAACACTGACCTACAAAGCTATCCACAACCTTTCTCCTCCGTATATTTCCATACTAATCTCTCAATATCTTCCTTCACGTAATCTCCAGTCCTCCCAAGACCTCCTTCTCTCCTCCATGCTTATTCGCTCCTCACCCAATTGCCTCCAAACTTCTCCCGAGTATCCCCCATCCTCTGGAATTCTGTGCCCTAACACGTCCGATTTGGATCCTTCAAAAGAAACCTGAAAACCCACCTCTTCAAATAAGCTTACAGCCTGTAATGACCACACGGCCACCTCAACACCATTGGTGCTACTGCAACCCTCGACCTATTGTCTCCTTCCCCACCATGCTGTAGAATGTAAGCCCGCAAGGGCAGCATCCTCGCCCCTCTGTATCAGTCTGTCATTGTTAGTTCATTTACTGTAAGTGATATTTGTATTTTGATGTAACCCCGTCTCATGTACAACACCATGGAATTAATGGTGCTATATAAATAAATAATAATAAAGATTACAGTACTAATATAATAAGGAGATTTGTATACTGGAGCGGGACATTTCCAGTCAAGACCCAAGATGTTAGGAGGATAGCATCCACATAAATAGGGTTCATCACCCAGTCTAGGTAGCTATACATTATTATTATTATTGTTATTATAGCACCATTTATTCTATGGCTCTTTACATGTGAGGAGGGGTGTACATAATATTACCTAGAGGATGATGTAATTCCAGTACATAGAGTTAATAAGCCCCAAAATGCCTATTTATAGTGGCCATGAAGTGAGTTTATTCTGTGTTTTGTATGTAGGCCTTGTAGAATAAATCCTGCATGGTGTCACCCCAGAGAAGGTGCTCCGCTATCTATTGATGCCTCATCTTGTTGAAGCAACCTCCAATCCCAGCCCCTGAACCATTTATTTTTGAGGAGCAGTCATTACTGCATTATCACAGAGGATTCTCCATTGGGTTACTGTATGTGCTGGGGGAACAGTCAAAGACTGGCAAGCCGAATCAGCCCTGCAGACCCAGGATGGACCCAAGGGCTGTCTATTCACTAAGTACGGTAAGTGATGCCTTAAAGGGAATCTGTCAACTAAAAAACCCCTAAAAAATGGAGTTTACCAGTACACATTGTGGTATTTTTCAAATAAATTGCATCTTAAACATGCTCAGGTGACTAATGGGAAGAGTAGCTATACGGGGAAATAAGCTTTATTCACGCTTCCGGTCATTGGAGGGGGTGCAGGGAGTGCACTGTAAAAAGTCCCCAGGCTCACTGCTAGTACAGCGGTGTCACGCTGCGTTTTAGTCAACTGTCAGTGGCTCCTTCAGGGATTTACATGTGAGGCACTGGAAAGTGAGATTTGGACGTTTGCCCTGATGGGGCCATTGACTGTAATGATGCATACAGGGTCACACTATACTCTCTTGGACATCATTTGCCCATTTGAAGAGGGTACCAAGACATAGATTATGTAGATAGTGATGACATTGATGTGTGACAAAGCACAATGTGACTCTGCCTGCTTTATGAAAATCAATGGCTCAGTCAGAGCAAACGTCTGAAGTCTGTTTTCCATGGATTCCGACTGACAGTAGGCTAAAATCCAAGATGCTATCTTAAAGCTCTCTGCACCGCCTCCATGATGGGAAACAGTTGGCTGCAGGGAGGATATACCTTCTTCTCCACTCTTCCAGTTAGACACCTTAGCATGTTTAGAATTCCATATACCTGCAGATTACCACTAATTCTGTCAATACGCACATATTTTAGGTCAGATTTTTTAAGTATTTTGCTTGGAAAATGTTCTCCCTTGAGTCATGTGGCCGTTCTAGTTCAGGGAGTGAATGGCCGTTCTAGTTCAGGGAGTGAAAACATGAAATTGCTACGGATCCCCACATTGAATGTTCTGGCACCCAAGTTCTAAACCGGCAATACACATGAAACGTTCAGCTATGTCTCCTGCCTCCCAACACACATGAATGCTTGGCTGGGCAGAGGGGAGAAAGCCACTGCCAGAATCCTAGGGGCTTTTCTACCCCGAGAACATCAGTCGTACTGAAATTGGCTTGTTTAATCCAATATTCATGAAGGCCTTTATTTTATCATTGCTTCCCAATACTTGCCAGTGTGACATAGTCGCAGGATTTTGTGTGTTACATGCCTGGGACTCCTAAAGATGTCAAACTCTGCTGACAATACTGTCAAGAGTAGTGTGGAGCGATACCTTCCAATATTCGGAAATATCAGTATCGGATTGGATCGGCCAATATTCAAAAAATATCGGATATCGCCGATACCGATACCCAATACCAATCCAAGTCAATGGGACACAAATATCGGAATTAAAATAAGCCCTTTCTGTCCTTGTACATCCTGTTCCGGAGGGGGGAAGAGTGTGGGCGGTGCGTGGGTGGAGACTGCGCGACTGTGTGGGACCGTGGGGGGTCTGTGCGGGCCTGCCGGGGGTCTGTACGGGCCTCTTGAGGGTCTGTGCGGGCTGCTGGGGGTCTGTACGGACCTCTCGGGGGTCTGTGCGGCCAGCCGGGGGTCTATGTGGCCTGCCGGGGGTCTGTGCGGGCCTCTCGGGGGGTCTGTGCAGCCTGCCGGGGGTCTGTGCGGCCTGCCCGGTGTCTGTACGGGCCTCTCTGGGGTCTGTGCGGCCTGCCGGGGGTCTGTGTGGCCTGCCAGGGGTCTGTACGGGCCTCTCTGGGGTCTCTGCGGCCTGCCGGAGGTCTGTGCGGGTGTGCAGGCATCGTCCGATGGGACTACAAGTCCCATCGGGCTATGCCTGCTACAATGGCAGTGATTGACACATTAGCCAATGATGGGACAGTAGTAGTCCCATCATCCGGCTAATGTGTTGAATGTAAAAAAAACAAAAGACATACATACTACATACATACTACATACATACATACAACATACTACATACATACTACATACATACATACAACATACTACATAAATACTACATACATACAACAGACTACATATATACTACATACATACAACATACATACTACATACATACACACTACATACATACTACATACCACATACATACCACATACATACAACATACATACTACATACATACAACATGCTACATACATCCATACAACATACATACAACATACATACATACTGTATACATACATACTACATACATACTACATACATACTACATACAGTACAGACCAAAAGTTTGGACACACCTTCTCATTTAAAGATTTTTCTGTATTTTCATGACTATGAAAATTGTACATTCACACTGAAGGCATCAAAACTATGAATTAACACATGTGGAATTATATACTTAACAAAAAAGTGTGAAACAACTGAAATTATGTCTTATATTGTAGGTTCTTCAAAGTAGCCACCTTTTGCTTTGATGACTGCTTTGCACACTCTTGGCATTCTCTTGATGAGCTTCAAGAGGTAGTCACCGGGAATGGTTTTCACTTCACAGGTGTGCCCTGTCAGGTTTAATAAGTGGGATTTCTTGCCTTATAAATGGTGTTGGGACCATCAGTTGTGTTGTGCAGAAGTCTGGTGGATACACAGCTGATAGTGCTACTGAATAGACTGTTAGAATTTGTATTATGGCAAGAAAAAGGCAGCTAAGTAAAGAAAAACGAGTGGCCATCATTACTTTAAGAAATGAAGGTCAGTCAGTCTGAAAAATTGGGCAAACTTTGAACGTGTCCCCAAGTGCCGTGGCAAAAACCTTCAGGGTATGTGTACACGTCAGGATTTCTTGCAGAAATTTTCCTGACAAAAACCGGACATTTCTGCCAGAAATCCGCATGCGTTTTTTTCGCCTTTTTATGCGTTTTTGATGCGTTTTGACACGTTTTTGGTGCGTTTTTGGTGCGTTTTTCCCAAATGCATAGAATAGCGGGAAAAACGCAGAAAATCCGCTAAATTAATGAACATGCTGCTTTTTTTACCGCGATGCATTTTTTTCGCGGAAAAAAACGCATCATGTGCACAAAACATGCAGAATGCATTCTAAATGATAGGATGCATAATGTATGCATTTTTAATGAGTTTTTATAGCGTTTTTACCATGAAAAAATGCGGAAAAAAACTGAACGTGTGCACATAGCCTCAAGTGCTACAAATTAACTGGCTCACATGAGGACCGCCCCAGGAAAGGAAGACCAAGAGTCACCTCTGCTTCTGAGGATAAGTTTATCCGAGTCACCAGCCTCAGAAATCGCAGGTTAACAGCAGCTCAGATTAGAGACCAGGTCAATGCCACACAGAGTTCTAGCAGCAGACACATCTCTACAACAACTGTTAAGAGGAGACTTTGTGCAGCAGGCCTTCATAGTAAAATAGCTGCTAGGAAACCACTGCTAAGGACAGGCAACAAGCAGAAGAGACTTGTTTGGGCTAAAGAACACAAGGAATGGACATTAGACCAGTGGAAATATGGTGAACGGATGGACTCTATATGCCTGGTTTCCACCGTGAAGCATGGAGGAGGGCTAAAGAACAAGAGGAATGGACATTAGACCGGTGGAAATCTGTGCTTTGGTCTGATGAGTCCAAATTTGAGATCTTTGGTTCCAACCACCGTGTCTTTGTGCGACACAGAAAAGGTGAACGGATGGACTTTACATGCCTGGTTCCCACCGTGAAGCATGGAGGAGGAGGTGTGATGGTGTGGGGGTGCTTTGCTGGTGACACTGTTGGGGATTTATTCAAAATTGAAGGCATACTGAACCAGCATGGCTACCACAGCATCTTGCAGCAGCATGCTATTCCTTCCGATTTGCATTTAGTTAAACCATCATTTATTTTTCAACAGAACAATAACCCCAAACACACCTCCAGGCTGTGTAAGAGCTATTTGACCAAGAAGGAGAGTGATGGGGTGCTATGCCAGAAGACCTGGCCTCCACAGTCACCAGACCTGAACCCAATCAAGATGGTTTGGGGTGAGCTGGATCGCAGAGTGAAGGCAAAAGGGCCAACAAGTGCTCAGCATCTCTGGGAACTCCTTCACGATTGTTGGAAGACCATTTCCGGTGACTACCTCTTGAAGCTCATGAAGAGAATGCCAAGCCGACGGCCAGGGGCCAATATTTGTAGCCTGCTATGAATATCAGGCCACAGCTGTCTGTGTAGCCTTTACTTGCTATTAAAATAGGGGGACCCCCCAAAAAAATGACGTGGGGTTCCCTATATTTTATAGCCAGAAAGGCTGCGCAGACAGCTGCAGGCTGATATTTATAGCCTAGAGAGGGGCCATGGATATTGGCCCCCCCGGCTACAAATACCAGTCCGCAGCTGCCCAAGAAATGGCGCATCTGTAAGATGCGCCAATTCCGGCACTTAGCCCCTCTCTTCCCACTCCCATGTAGTAGTGGGATATAGGGTAATAAGGGGTTAATGCCACTTTGCTATTGTAAGGGGACATTAAGCCAGGTTAATAACGGAGAGGCGTCAATAAGACGCCTATCCATTATTAATGCAATACTAGTAAATTGTTAATAAAACACACACACATTAGGAAAAAAGTATTTTAATATTCTTCATTTAACCATATTTACCATACTTCAGCACCTGCAAAAAACGTAAAATAATAAATCGCATACTACCTGTCCGCTGTAGTCCAATTAATAACGAGTGTCCCACGACGATCTCCCCTATAGAACAGTGACCTCGGGTGATGTCACTGCTCTATAGGACCCTCAGTGACACACTAACAGGAGACAATGACTCCTGCAGTGCATCACTGAGAGGTTACTAGAGTTCAAAGTCTCACTTTATGGCAATAGCTGCGTGGGAAGCATTCTCACACAGCAATGCCAAAAGTGAGACTAGGGACTATTTTTTTTACAGCGGCGGAGGAATACAATGTTTGTTGTATGTACTGTATGTGGTATGTAGCATGTATGTAGTATGTATGCAGTATGTATGTTGTATGTATGTTGTATGTATGTAGTATGTTGTATGTTGTATGTAGTATGTATGTTGTATGCATGTAGTATGTATGTTGTATGTATGTAGTATGTTGCATGTAGTATTTTTCTTTTTTTTACATTCAACACATTAGCAGGATGATGGGACTACTACTGTCCCATCATTGGCTAATGTGTCAGTCACTGCCATTGTAGCAGGCATAGCCCGATCGGGCTATGCCTGCTACAATGGCAGTGATTAGTATTTATGGCAGTGATTAGTATTTATGTAGTATGTTGTATGTATGTATGTAGTATGTATGTAGTATGTTGTATGTATGTATGTAGTATGTATGTAGTATGTATGTCTTTTGTTTTTTTTACATTCAACACATTAGCCGGATGATGGGACTACTACT
This sequence comes from Ranitomeya imitator, assembly GCF_032444005.1. Classification (NCBI taxonomy): domain Eukaryota; kingdom Metazoa; phylum Chordata; class Amphibia; order Anura; family Dendrobatidae; genus Ranitomeya; species Ranitomeya imitator. The sequence continues at coordinate 801,944,022 of NC_091282.1, forward strand.
GTCCCATCATTGGCTAATGTGTCAATCACTGCCATTGTAGCAGGCATAGCCCGATGGGACTTGTAGTCCCATCGGACGATGCCTGCACACCCGCACAGACCCCCGGCTGTTGTGAATTCTGTTGTCGAACTCCCTCCTGTGGTCGTGAATGGTACTTCGGCGAGTTCGGTCCATGGACTCCCTCTGGTGGCTGTGAGTGGAGCTGCTGCTTCTGAGGTTCCTTACACAGGTGACGTGGTTTATCCTTTGGTTGGCTGCTCTATTTAACTCCACTCAGATCGTTACTCCATGCCAGCTGTCAATGTTCCTGCATTGGTTCAGTTCGCTCTTGGATCTTTCTGGTGACCTGTTTACTCCAGCAGAAGCTAAGTTCCTGCTTGTTATTATTTGTTCATTGTTTCCTTGTCCAGTTGGCTATCATGATTTTGTCTTGCTAGCTGGAAGCTCTGGGATGCAGAGTGGCATCTCCGCACCGTTAGTCGGTGCGGAGGTCTTTTTGCACACTCTGCGTGGTCTTATGTAGTTTTTTGTGCTGACCGCAAAGATACCTTTCCTATCCTCTGTCTGTTTAGTAAGTCTGGCCTCCCTTTGCTGAAACCTGTTTCATTTCTGCATTTGTGACTTTAATCTTTACTCACAGTCAATATATGTGGGGGGCTGCCTTTTCCTTTGGGGAATTTCTCTGAGGCAAGGTAGGCTTTATTTTCTATCTCTAGGGCTAGCTAGCTCTTAGGCTGTGAAGAGGCATCTAGGGAGAGTCAGGAACGCTCCACGGCTATTTCTAGTTGTTGTGATAGGATTAGGGGTTGCGGTCAGCAGAGCTCCCACATCCCAGAGCTTGTCCTGTTGAGTTTAACTATCAGGTCGTGCCGGGTGCTCTTAACCACCAGGTCATAACACCCGGCAGGCCGCACAGACCCCCGAGAGGCCCGTACAGACCTCTGGCAGGCCGCACAGACCCCCGGCAGGCCGCACAGACCCCAGAGAGGCCCGTACAGACCCCCGGCAGGCCGCACAGACCCCCCGAGAGGCCCGTACAGACCCCCGGCAGGCCGCACAGACCCCAGAGAGTCCCGTACAGACCCCCAGCAGGCCACACAGACCCACGACAGGCCCCACAGACACCCCGAGAAGCCCATACAGACCCCCGGCAGGCCGCACAGACCCCCGGCCGGCCGCACAGACCCCCTGCAGGCCTGCACAGACCCCCCCACGGTCACGCACAGACCCCGCCCACACACACAGACGCAGTCTCCACCCACGCACTGCCCACACTCCATTATAGTGCATCATTGCACTATAGGAACTTCCAATTCCGGTATCCGATATCTTAAAAATATCGGAACTCAGTATCAGAAATCCGATACAGCGAATATCGGCCGATACCCGATATTTGCAGTATCGGAATGCTGAACACTAGTCAAGAGGCTTTGGAGCCTCCATTATCAGTCTCCGCAGAGAGAAAGAACAGCCCTGCATGGACAAGGACAACATCTGCATGGAGTTTTGATGTTCTCTCCTTTGTGTAAGTGTCCTTCATGTACTCGGGTTTCTGATTACCGTAAAGCCGCTTAGAATATGTTGGCAATAATAAAAGGAAAATAAATAAAAAAATAAACTATATTCTAAGAGACAAAGACTAGAGAACGGAGATAAATCAATAGAGAATGCATTCCTACGATGAGGATGTGTGGTAGACCTAACTGCATGCAGTCTTCGCCATTTCATATACTATTACTATATTTTGATGTATCTCGGTAGCTGTTTAATCATTGACCTCAGACTGTGGGATGCGTGTTTTTGGTATTTCGGAGGAACAGGAATGCTTTACTTCAGGAAGCGTTCTTATTGAGGACAGATGCATCAGAAATCTAGGATGAGGTTGAAAACTGTATTTAGATAGTTGTTAAGGCTGAGGTCAAACCAGAGACAAGTAGAAGTCTATCCTGGAGAGGAAGGACATCACAGCGGTGATTAGAAGGCTTAGTTCAAAGTCAAAACTATATAAAGCCTTAGGGAAGTTTGTTTTTGCATCTGAAATTAGTCCACTATAGAAATCTCAAGCTAAATAAAGCAAAATGGCTGTTATCAGGTAATCATGTATGAAAAGATGTGTGGAGTAGAGGGGAAATTAACACTTTCATATAGGCACTGTGGGGACATAATTACTATGCAAAGGCACAATAAGAGCATTGATACTACATGAAGGCCCAATAGGGACATAATTACTACGTGAAGGCACATAAAGTGGCACTTTAACTGGGATACAAAATGAGACGGGGTAATATTAGTGTCTGAGGACATATGGATGGTTATAGGATGGTGCTAGAAAAGCCATGACCCAAAAATGTCTGTGCGTTGCATTCTGCAGAGACGAGTCATGGATGGAAGAAGTCGTCATGATACTCTGAACCAATGGTAGACATAGTCACAACAGGACCCTGGGCAAGAACAGCTTAAGGGCTTTTTCGTTTGGAGATGGAAGTGGGCTCCCTTACCTTTTGGGCCCATGTGTGGATGGGTTTGGCAACCTGGTTCGGTTTCGTACGATATCAGCAGAGGAGGGCTCATGTGAAAGCATGACATTGCTACCAAAGAAAAGCCCAAAATGAAAATAAAACCATTCTTATTTCCAGTATGATGCAGACAAATAGCTACTCACTTTTGCGTGTTAGAATTGAATGTGGATACAGCACAGATGATAAGAATAAGCCAATATGTTGGCGCTATATAAATAAAGATTATTATTATTATTATTTCTTTATTTTGTGTTTGCAAGATGCTTAAACCAAACAGGATATTGGACATCAATGGCATCCTTCATACAGACATTTTACTGCTTCATGTAGTCATGTTCCTAGAGGGTGCTGCTGTTGTATTGATATCGAGAGAATGAACTCCCCGGAAGACATATAATCATGTATATATACTATGAGAAACTGATTTCCTTCCTATATATTAGGCCATGTTCACACCATCCTTTTTTTAATGCCGAACCGCCGCGATTTTCCCGCTGCGGGTCCGCAGCTGTTTTCCATGCAGGGTACATTACAATGTACCCTATGGAAAACAGGAACTGCTGTGCCCACATTGCGGAAAATCGCAAAAAAAGCCGCGCTGAACAGCCGCGGTAAAAAAGAAGTACCATGTCACTTCTTTTTGCGGAACTGCAGCGGTTCTGCACCCATAGACCTCCATTGTGAGGTCAAACCCGCAGTAAAACCCGCAGATGAAAAAAATATCTGCGGGTTTTCTGCGGTTTGTGGTGCAGAACCGCTGCAGTGTGGCTGCCCCCCCGTGCCCCAATCCCACCCCCCATGCTCCGATGCCACCCCCCCGTGCTCCGATGCCCCCCCATGCCCTCATCTCCCCCCCTTATACTTATACGGCCTCCCGGTGTCCGTCCGTCCGTCTTCTCCCTGGGCGCCGCCATCTTGCAAAATGGCGGGCGCATGCGCAGTGCGCCCGCCGAATCTGCCGGCCGGCAGATTCGTTCCAAAGTGCATTTTGATCACTAAGATATAACCTATCTCAGTGATCAAAATAAAAAAAATAGTAAATGACCCCCCCCCCCCCTTTGTCACCCCCATAGGTAGGGACAATAAAAAAATAAAGAATTTTTTTTTTCCCACTAAGGTTAAAATAGGGTTAGGGGTATGGCTAGGGTTAGGGTTAGGGGTAGGGTTAGGGGTAGGGTTAGGGGTAGGGTTAGGGGTAGGGTTAGGGTTAGGGGTAGGGTTAGGGTATTTTCAGCCATTTTAACCCTAAAAAACTTCCTAGAAAACACACAGACTCTGCATAGAAAACTGCATTAAAAAAACGTACTAAAAAACGCATCAAAAAACGCACCAAAAAAGCACCAAAAAAAGGACCTGCGTTTTCTGCCAAGAGCTGCGGTTTTTAGTGCTGAAAAAAAAGGAGGGAAATCAGGAACGTGTGAACATGGCCTAAATCTACCTAATCCATGATACAGTCCAAAGTTCAAAACCAGTATGAAAAGTATGAACATTTACACTAATCATAATACTGCGTATAATCTAGGATCTCCAAAATAACAAAAGTCCAAACTCACTTCTGCCACATCAGGTACCGCATCAATGTGGACGCATTTCTTATTTGCCCCAATGAAGCGTCCTACAAATACAAAAAACACGTACTGGGGTATATTTTTGTGACAAATGTAAATCTGCTCACAATAGCTGCAAATTTGTGATAGAAAGAAAAAATTAGCATCTCCACAATCTTCCAGAGATGCTGCTGGGACCAACGTTGTAACGTTTTGAGAGACTTCGCCTCAAAAGGTGGGAAAAGTCTCCCACAAACGTTGTCTGCACGCTTATACCCAGGTGGAAATACCTGGTGGAAATACTAAAGACTATTTTGCAGAGCATTTCCCTGGTGCTTCACACGTCATCAGATATTATTTCACTCCTTTCTCAGGAGACAAATTACTCCAAAAATGTCTCTAATCACACTGATTCAATTATATTTTTGCACAAGGTTTCTGAGAATTCCTGCTAGTAATAAACAAAAGAGGTAAACACCTCAGGAAGATGAGATTCATATGAAGGAATGACTTATCTCTACTCCTCGCTTCCTCAGCTGCCCTTGCTGCCACAAAACCACAAAAACTACTCATTAGATATCTAGATTTTGCCACTTCATAAGATAATTGTTACTGGCTATCTTGTTTCAAATTGTGCGCGATGTTAGAAAATACGTGAGCTTTATATTTAGTAAAATTACAATAATGCATGATTAGGTAGGGTTATTGGTTTTACCAGTGTATTTCTAGTCAAATATTTACTCAGATTGTGTTCAGCACAACTTTATTCCACGAAAGGATTCTAGACTGTTGGATTCGGATCCTAAGATCTGTAATGATTTCAGAAACAAAATATTCACGTTCTTTGCATATTTAGCTGTGATTTTCTCTGCATGTCTGATCCTTGAAAAGTTCCCATATACATGAGACAAATATGATTCAGCAAACGATAGTTCACTGGCAGATAAAATAAAAGATCTGTCTCAGACTACATTGGTCATGTTGGATTTCCTTGACCGATTCAGCATACTCAAAATGGCTGATTTCCACCTTAACGGACAATAATCCTGTTGCCTTAGCAAAAGGCGTAATTGTTCATCTCAACTAAAGAACTGAAGGTGAACTAATGAAATTTGCAGACAATGCAAAGGTAAGAGGGATAGCTAACACTAGAGAAGACAGAGAAAGGATTTAGAAGGATCTCGATAAGCTTGAACAATGGGCACCAACTAATAAATACAATTCTAACAGGCAGAAATGCAAGATTCCACATCTGGGCAATAAAAAGAAAAATAACATCTACAGAATAGGAGAAATAGAACTAAGCAACAGCACATGTGAAAAAGACTTGGGTATACTAATAGATCACAGACTGCACATGAGTCAACAGTGTTATGCAGCAGCAAAAAAGGCAAACACAATTCTGGGATGTATTAACCCCTTAACGACCACCGATACGCCATTTAACGGTGGCAGTTAAGCTTACTTATTCCTCAGTGACGCTTTTTAATGGTGCTGAGAAATAGGTGTATAGCACCCCCTAGCATTGGAAATTCTCTGGGGTCTTGACTACCAGGGGTAGCCGAGACCCCGGAGAACATGATTCGGGTCTGTTTTTACCGACTTCAGTGTTGCAGTCCCCATTATTTATGGAATAACAGCGAGCACAAAAAAAGTCTGATTCCCCATTTAATTTGGAGAAATGGGGTCCCTCGAGCTCCCCCGGTACCTCGAGTGTCTCTGGACCCTCCTGCATACCCGGTAATGTCCCCCAGCCACCGACATATTCATCCAGGGCACATGTGGAACGACCGCCAGGGCCATGGGGCACTCGGTACCGGGTCCAGTACTTAAATGGACATGGTGCCCATGTGAAAGGGATATTGATTAAAGTTTATGTTCGTGATGCCACCTGTGGTATTCAGTCAGTAGGGACCGACGCTGCTTAAATGGGTCCTCTGGGATGATGGTATGGCAGCTAGATGGTGTAACTTTCCCCAGGTGAAGTAGGTCCCCAGGGCTCCAGGTGTACAGGTGAAGATGGTGAATGGTGTAATGAAGAACGATGACACAGATTTGCAATGTCTTTATCTAGTTTACTGTAGCTTCAGGCAACCGCAGTCCAGGGCACCAGACAACAGGTACAGGCAGAGTCTGGCCGGCTTGTAGGCGACTCCAGGTCCTCTCACCAGGTGGAGATCAAAGCCTTCCTAAAAGTGAGGTGGTGATGTGGTTCCTTACTGCCTAAGGCTTCAAATAAGGTCCTCACAGTTCCTCTCTGTCCCCCATAAAAGTTAGGACACAATCCATATGACAGGTGAACTGGGCCATTTTACAGGGTCTCTAGCATGACCCAGGCCCTTTAATTGTCACTGTGTCTCCTGGGTATCAATGCAGACAGGTGATCTACAATCCAGCTGTCCTGCCGGTTTCTGCTATGCCACTATATAGTTCAGCACGGCCACGGTCTTCCGGCTACCAGAACCTGCACTAGCCAGGGAGGTAGCCACTTCTCAGCTCTGTTCCACTGGCTCTATTCTCATGCTCTTCTCCCTCCTGCAATCTCTTCCACAATCTGTTCGTCTTTCTTAATCATTTCAATGCTTGAGCTGCAGCACCTCTGGAGCACAGCTCGAAACACGTTCCTATCCCTAGACTGCTCCAGTGTGCTAAATCAAAAATTATAAGTTAAACCGCAGCTCATATAGCCAGGGTGATACAGGACACTATTTAGGACGCACGTCACAACCAGGGAGTTCATCCTTGAAGAAAGTCCATACCAAGTAGTAGAAAAGACAGCGCCTCAAACGTTGGTGAAAGAAAATCACATTTTATTCCACCTCCTGTGGCAACATTTTGATCCAACAGATCTTTCTCAAACTTGAGAAAGATCTGTTGGATCGAAATGTTACCACAGGAGGCGGAATAAAATGTGATTTTTTTTTCACCAACGTTTGAGGCACTGTCTTTTCTACTACTTGCTCCAGTCTGCTGTCAGGCACTCTCTGCTTCCTTGGTCTCTTTGGACCAACTCCCCTCTCACTTCCTCTCCAGCCAGAATATATATGGACAGCTCCCCTTAATCCGGGTTTAGAGCTCCCCCTTCTGGTCTAGAGTGTGAACGTGTTGTATGTGAGATTAACCTGGTGAAAGTTATCCTTCATCGCCTCCAAGCCTGACATCACTCTCCCTGTGGGGAAAGCAATGCCACTGTGATGGCCAGGACCCTGGGTCATCACACATGTGCAGTGCGCCTGCCGAGATCTGCTGGCTGGCACCCGGCATCAATAGGAATTTTTTCCTATTAGTTAATTTTGATCACTGTGATAGGGCCTATCACAGTGATCAAAATAAAAAAAATTGTAAATCAAACCTCCCTTTATCACCCCCTTAGTTAGGTAAAAATAATAAAATTTAAAAAAGTGTTTATTTCCATTTTTCCATTAGGGTTAGGGATAGAGTTAGAGTTGGGGCTAAAGCTAGGGTTAGGGTTGGGGCTAGGGTTAGGGGTTAGGGTTAAGGTTTGGCTAGGGTAAGGGTTGGGGCTAGAGCTAGGGTTAGGGTTGGGCTAGGTTTACAGTTGGGACTAGGGTTAGGTTTGGGGCTAGGGTTATGTTTGGGATTATGGTTAGGGTTGGGGCTAGGGTTAGGCTAGGGTTGGGCTAGGGTTAGGGTTGGGGCTAGGGTTAGGATTGGCGTTGTGTTGGGGTTAGGGTTGTGGTTAGGGTTATGTTTGTGGTTATGTTTGGGATTACAGTTAGGGTTGGGATTAGGGTTAGGGGTGTGTTAGGTTACGATTGTGGTTAGGGTTGGGATTAGTGTTAGGGGTGTGTTTGGGTTAGGGGTATGGTTAGTGTTATGGTTGGGATTAGTGTTACGGGTGTGTTGGGGTTAGGGTTGGAGTTAGAATTAGGGGGTTTCCACTGTTTAGGTACATCAGAGGGTCTCCAAACGCAACAAGGCACCCACCATTGATTCCAGCCAATTTTGTGTTCAGAAATTCAAACGGTGCTCCCTCCCTTCTGAGCCCTGCCATGCACCCAAACAGTGACTTTCTCCCACATGCCAGAAATCAGCCTACTCAGGAGAAATTGCACAATAAATTTTGTGGTTCAATTTCTCCTGATACCCTTGTGAAAATTTAAAAAAATTGGTTCCAAAGTAATTTTTTTGTGAAAAAAGAAAAATGTTTTTTTTTCTTCCACATTGCTTTAGTTCTCGTGAAGCACCTGAAGGGTTAATAAACTCCTTGAATGTGGTTTTGCGCACCATGAGGGGTTCGGTTTTTAGAATGGTCTCACTTTTTTGGATATTTTCTGTCATATTGACTCCCGAAACTCAATTCAAATGTGAGATGGTCCCTAAAAAAATGGTTTTGTAAATTTTATTGGAGAAAATGGCTCCCCAAACCATCATTGATTGTGGATACTTTACACTAGACCTTGGAAATCAAGGTCCCAGAATCTGGAGGAAGAGTGGAGAGGCCACAATCCAAGTTGCTTGAGGTCTAGTGTGAAGTTTGCACAATCAGTGATGGTTTGAGGAGCCATATAATCTGCTGGTGTAGGTCCACTGTTTTATCAATATCAAAGCAGCTGTCTACCAGGAAATTGTAGAGCACTTCATGCTGCCGACAAGCTTTTTGGAGGTGGAAATTTCATTCTCCAACAAGACTTGGCACCTGTCCACACTGCCAAAAGTACCAATAACCCCATAGAAAATCTATGGGGTATTTTCAAGAGGAAGATGAGATACACCAGACCCAACAATGCAGATGAGTTGAAGGCTGCTATCCAGGCAACCTGGGCTTCCATAACACCTCAGCAGTGCCTCAGACTGATCGCCTCCATGCCATGCCGCATTGATGTAGTAATTTATGCCAAAGAGCCCCGACCAAGTATTGAGTGCATTTACTGAATATACATTTCAGTAGACTAACATTTTGGATTTTAAAATCATTTTTTCAAGCTGCTGTTACAAAGTATTCTAATTTACTTAGATAATGACTTTGGGGTTTTCATTGGCTGTAAGCCAAAATCATCAACATTAACAGAAATAAACACATGAATGTGGGCCCTAGCAAGCAGGGTCCTCTCTCCTTCTGTACTTGGGTGTGCCTTGTTTTTGCTCATGTTTATTGTAATTGACTATATTTGCCCCTTTTGACATGTAAAGCGCCATGGAAAAAATGGCACTATAAAAATGTCTAATAATAATAAAAAATAGATCACTCTGTTTGTACTGACTCTGTATAATATATGAGTTTGACTTTTTGTATTGAAGAACTGAAATAAATTAACTTTTTGATGATATTCTAATTTTGTGAGAAGCACCTGTATATAGGACTTGTGCTCAATGCCTGTCAATCATCCGGCACATCATAAAGCAAGTGTCCCACCCAGTGCTTAGCATCATCGCTCACCATCAAATGCGGAAATGGAAGATTCTTCACAACCTCGTTAAGGGAGATCTGAAAGATTTCCCACTGAAGACCCAAAATTAATCTTATTTCTCTCTAAAAGGTGCCAAACTGTATCCATCAATGTTTGGGTTTTAAAGGGACAGCTTTGGAGCAAGTAGCTGTGCACTATGTTGGGTTTTGCCAGTTATATACAAGAGGCTGGCGCATTGGGAGATCATACGTAATCTGGGTAGGATTGTTATTCTATCCTGGATTATCAAGAACTCTTGACTAAATCATGCTAGATTAAAAGAATTCCATAGTAAAGCATTTTATAGCAACAGGCTAATGTTCTCATTTTCTGTCTGTACATTAACTGCTACCACAGGCAGCATTTCAACGCTCCTATGTTATAACGGGGGCCTGTCACTTCTGAAAAACACATCAGGTAACATTATATGAAATTATAAAGCCTGAGATATGAGTGTCCAGTCAGGGGTCAGGGTATTAACACTATCAAGCTACCCTCCTGTCTCCGCATGATGCATCACCAGGACCTTCCCAGGGATTGAACAGTAAACATACTTTGGCTGAAATAAAGAGAGGATTCCTGTCAGCACAACGTGCTAATGTAACATTACTGCCTCTCCCCTGCGAGATTAAACGCCTTCTGAAGTTACTTTTCTCGCTTTCTCGTAAAGGTGCTCGTACAACTTCCACATGGATACATTAGCCAGAAACACCAGACAAGTATACTTCCAGTCACATAAATCTTCCAGCAATTACTAGGCAAGGTTCCACCCCCTCCTGAGATAATATGTTACATTGCATCACTGAATAAATATGCATTCCCCCCCCCCCTCTCCAATAAATCTCTTCCAACGTGCCTAAATAATGACAAATGGATTTACATAGCTGTTTCTGGTAACAAAGGTGCTTCAGACAGTTATAGGTACCAGTAAGTACCACAGGAGATTAAGGGATTATCTAGGTTTCTTGAAGTCCTTTTAAAGTTTTCAGGACATTAAAGCATCATTTAACCTTCAGAGGAAGGAGGGGGGAGGTGGAGATCTCCCCACCCTAAAACTAAACATGCCGGCCAGAAGGGATGATGCCATGTTCAAAAAACGAAGCTCCCTCTTGTTCCCAAAGATGATCCGGCTTGATGATGGACTGGGGTCCACATCTGCTTTTCCCATTTATACTAATTTTGTAAATGTTTCTTGCTTTGGTCTGCCCGTATCTTACTGTGGTGTTGTGGGAGGATGTTTGCTTTTCTTGAGATGATAATGAAATAAAAAAGGGATGGCACTAACCAGAAGTCAAGTTGTGAATGACTGCAGGAAGCCATAACTGCATAAAGTGAAGCAGGTGCTACCAGAAACCGATACCAATGATGCACAAAGCCCGGGGAAGTATGCGGGACTATGGGTGACAGGTATAATAGCACAGTCATCCTACTAAAGGACTCCACATGTGATGGCCAATCTGTCTTTCCATATATGAAAGGTTATATAACGCTGTGTATTGTGCATCTTACACATCAAGGATGCAGCGTGTCACTGCATTCTTTCATACCATCTCCACCAGTTTTAAGCCCTGCAAAAAAGAAAAATAGGAAAGTAGTACACTACAGATGTGTTATATTTTCCTGATGCAGGGCCTGAAGGGGGCAGAGTAAAAGTTAGAATTAAGTACATGATCTCCCCCTTCCAGACCTGCGCCCAGTAGAACGCAGTGTAGCTTCCTTTTCCTAGAGAGCTCCTCAAAGTGCAAGAAGGTCACTTGTTAACCTTGAGATGAGATGTAGTGTGGCCAGTGGCATACCGCTAATGGCGGCATCAGCCGTCGCTTTCACCCCCATCATTATTCCTCAGCGTCTGACGTGTCAACAGCTAGCATGATGATGTAATTACAGTGTGTCCACTGTTCTGGCATGTCTGGCGCTTCACACCACAGGCTCAGTAGACTGGAGCATTGGGTGGAATGAGAAGGGGTGAATATTGTAGGTATTTTTTTTAAATCAGTGACTGGTGGCCATAATAGAGTATGGAGGACCATGGATATGGGATTGCATTTTGTTGTATGGGGACAGGGCTGCTACCAGGAATTTTAGGTCCTCATAGTGGTAAAATTTTCCCCTTTAGACGCCACCCAGACTCCACCCCACCTCCGACTCCAATCCTCGAACCTTCCACAGTCACAAGTACACTCATAGGAAAACTCCACATCTGCACCACGTCCTCACCAATCACACATTATCAGTTCCCATCTAACACCAGATCACATCATAGCTTTTGTTTTGGCTAAAAGATTTTTTCAAAGCCACCGCCACAACAAGGTAGACTCTTTTGGCTTGGCTCTACTCTAATCTATTAAACATTTGTTAAAATATCCAATACTCTTTTTAGTTAGATTTTTATTTGTTTCTTTAAAGGAATTGTCACATACGTTTTTTAAAATGAACAATAATACCACATACAAGGGACAAATACTGTCACACCGTGACCAGACCATATACTACCCCCACATCGTGACCGAATAATACCACAGATGAAAAAAAGAAGGAAAGACGTGAACTCTAGCTTGAGAGGTGCTGACTGAACGTGAAAATATTCCATTCCATTGATTCCCAAAGCAGCACCAGACAAGCCCACAATGGAATTTCAGCATTTACAGTGGGGCAAAAAAGTATTTAGTCAGCCAGCAATAGTGCAAGTTCCACCACTTAAAAAGATGAGAGGCGTCTGTAATTTACATCATAGGTAGACCTCAACTATGGGAGACAAACTGAGAAAAAAAAATCCAGAAAATCACATTGTCTGTTTTTTAATCATTTTTTTTGCATATTATGGTGGAAAATAAGTATTTGGTCAGAAACAAACAATCAAGATTTCTGGCTCTCACAGACCTGTAACTTCTTCTTTAAGAGTCTCCTCTTTCCTCCACTCATTACCTGTAGTAATGGCACCTGTTTAAACTTGTTATCAGTATAAAAAGACACCTGTGCACACCCTCAAACAGTCTGACTCCAAACTCCACTATGGTGAAGACCAAAGAGCTGTCAAAGGACACCAGAAACAAAATTGTAGCCCTGCACCAGGCTGGGAAGACTGAATCTGCAATAGCCAACCAGCTTGGAGTGAAGAAATCAACAGTGGGAGCAATAATTAGAAAATGGAAGACATACAAGACCACTGATAATCTCCCTTGATCTGGGGCTCCACGCAAAATCCCACCCCGTGGGGTCAGAATGATCACAAGAACGGTGAGCAAAAATCCCAGAACCACGCGGGGGGACCTAGTGAATGAACTGCAGAGAGCTGGGACCAATGTAACAAGGCCTACCATAAGTAACACACTACGCCACCATGGACTCAGATCCTGCAGTGCCAGACGTGTCCCACTGCTTAAGCCAGTACATGTCCGGGCCCGTCTGAAGTTTGCTAGAGAGCATTTGGATGATCCAGAGGAGTTTTGGGAGAATATCCTATGGTCTGATGAAACCAAACTGGAACTGTTTGGTAGAAACCCAACTTGTCGTGTTTGGAGGAAAAAGAATACTGAGTTGCATCCATCAAACACCATACCTACTGTAAAGCATGGTGGTGGAAACATCATGCTTTGGGGCTGTTTCTCTGCAAAGTGGCCAGGACGACTGATCCGGGTACATGAAAGAATGAATGGGGCCATGTATCGTGAGATTTTGAGTGCAAACCTCCTTCCATCAGCAAGGGCATTGAAGAAGAAACGTGGATGGGTCTTTCAACATGACAATGATCCAAAGCACACCGCCAGGGCAGCGAAGGAGTGGCTTCGTAAGAAGCATTTCAAAGTCCTGGAGTGGCCTAGCCAATCTCCAGATCTCAACCCTATAGAAAACCTTTGGAGGGAGTTGAATGTCCGTGTTGCCAAGCGAAAAGCCAAAAACATCACTGCTCTAGAGGAGATCTGCATGGAGGAATGTACACAACAGTGTGTAGCAACCTTGTGAAGACTTACAGAAAACGTTTGACCTCTGTCATTGCCAACAAAGGATATATTACAAAGTATTGAGATTAAATTTTGTTTCTGACCAAATACTTATTTTCCACCATAATATGCAAATAAAATGTTAAAAAAACAGACAATGTGATTTTCTGGATTTTTTTTTCTCAGTTTGTCTCCCATAGTTGAGGTCTACCTATGATGTAAATTACAGACGCCTCTCATCTTTTTAAGTGGTGGAACTTGCACTATTGCTGACTGACTAAATACTTTTTTGCCCCACTGTATCAACTTTACACTACTCTACCATTCCTTTAATCTCTATTATAAGGTTTGATAAAGACCAGGGACATGGTCAAAACATTACCTTATGGAATCGTTTGCATTTCTCTACTGCAGTGAAGCAATTTTCTTTATCTGGTGATTGAAATAAATCCTTTTTTTGCAAATTATATGAGACTGAGTGCGGCTGTTCAGCCTCTGTAATACCATAGACAGGCGACAAATACCATCACACCATGACCAGATCACATATTACCACCAGATAGTGACCGAATGCTACAATACTGATCATTAATGAAAAAACACAATACTAATATCACCATGAGTGCCATTATACACAGGAGCTCTGTACATAGTATACATTGTATAGTGTCAGTGTACAGGTAGTACAGTAATCACCGGTGTCATTATACACAGGAGCCCTGTATATAGAGTATAGGTACTACAGCGATCACCAGTGACATTATGCACAAGAGTTCTGCATATAGCGTCAGTGTACAAGTAATATACAGTGGTCACCAGTGACATTATGCACAGTAGCTCTGTATATAGTATAAGACTCACCTCTGCCACTCTGTAGAATTCTTATTCCCGGATACTGCATCACGGAGGTACATATACGGTAACCTTTTCTCTCACAAGACTTTTGCAGTGCTATCTAACAATTTTCTTATGAAGAACTATTATAACCACAGACATTTCTTGATAACGGCTGGTTAGCCGAAATTTAGAATTTCATGTCTGTAAGAAGAATTTCCTGTTTGTAAGAATCTTTGAAAAACATTACTTTGGACATTTGGAGTCCTATTATTTGGAATTTTTGTTGAATAAAAATATCAACCGTGCTATTTTAGTGTGCCGGAGTTCTTTCCACTATTCTTGGACTATTTTTTCTCCAAAGCACCTTCAAAGAAAGCAGTGAGCACCCCTTAACCTATAATCTGTATATAGTGTTAGTGTGCAGATAATACAGTGATCACCAGTGACAATATACACAGGAGCTCTGTATATAGTGTAAGTGTACAGGTAATATAGTGATCACCAGTGACATTATACACAGAAGCTCTGTATATAGTGCCAGTGTACAGGTAATACAGTGATCACCGGTGACATTATTGTTGTGAATTCTGTGGTCGAGCTCCCTCCTGTGGTCATGAGTGGTACTTCGGCTGGTTCTGTCTATGAGCTTCCTCTGGTGGATGTGAGTGGGGCTGCGGCTTCTGAGTTTCCTTCCTCAGGTGACGAGGTTAAGTCGTTAGGTGCTGCTCTATTTAACACCACCTAGTTCTTTGTTCCTTGCCTCCAGTCAATGTTCCAGTATTGGTCTTGCTCTCTCCTGTGTTTTTATTGTGGTGATTCCACTCATGCTATCTCCGATTGTCCTAAGCGCACTAAGCGGTTCGCTAGGTCTGCCACCATTGGTACGGTGCAGTCAAAATTTCTTTTGTCCGTTACTTTGATCTGCTCTTTGTCATCCTATTCTGTCATGGCATTTGTGGATTCAGGCGCTGCCCTGAATTTGATGGACTTGGACTTTGCTAGGCGCTGTGGGTTTTTCTTGGAGCCCTTGCAGTATCCTATTCCATTGAGAGGAATTGATGCTACGCCTTTGGCCAAGAATAAGCCTCAGTACTGGACCCAACTGACCATGTGCATGGCTCCTGCGCATCAGGAGGATATTCGCTTTTTGGTGTTGCATAATCTGCATGATGTGGTCGTGTTGGGGTTGCCATGGCTACAGGTCCATAACCCAGTATTGGATTGGAAATCTATGTCTGTGTCCAGCTGGGGTTGTCAGGGGGTACATGGTGATGTTCCAGTTCTGTCTATTTCATCATCCACCCCTTCTGAGGTCCCAGAGTTCTTGTCGGATTACCGGGATGTATTTGATGAGCCCAAATCCAGTGCCCTACCTCCGCATAGGGTTTGCGATTGTGCTATCGATTTGATTCCTGGTAGTAAGTTTCCTAAGGGTCGAATGTTTAATTTGAATGTGCCTGAGCACGCCGCTATGCGGAGTTACGTAAAGGAATCCTTGGAGAAGGGTCATATTCGCCCGTCGTCGTCGCCATTGGGAGCAGGGTTCTTTTTGTGGCCAAGAAGGATGGTTCGTTGAGACCTTGTATTGATTACCGCCTTCTAAATAAAATCACAGTCAAATTTCAGTACCCCTTGCCGCTGCTGTCTGATTTGTTTGCTCGGATTAAGGGGGCTAGTTGGTTCACCAAGATAGATCTTCGTGGTGCGTATAATCTTGTGCGTATTAAACAGGGCGATGAATGGAAAACAGCATTTAATACGCCCGAAGGCCATTTTGAGTACCTGGTTATGCCATTCGGGCTTTCCAATGCTCCATCAGTATTTCAGTCCTTTATGCATGACATCTTCCGAGAGTACCTGGATAAATTCTTGATTGTATACTTGGATGATATTTTGGTCTTCTCGGATGATTGGGAGTCTCACGTGAAGCAGGTTAGAATGGTGTTCCAGGTCCTGCGTGCGAATTCTTTGTTTGTGAAGGGGTCAAAGTATCTCTTTGGTGTTCAGAAGATTTCATTTTTGGGTTTCATTTTTTCCCCTTCTACTATCGAGATGGACCCTGTTAAAGTTCAGGCCATTTATGATTGGACTCAGCCGACATCTCTGAAGAGTCTGCAAAAGTTCCTGGGCTTTGCTAATTTTTATCGTCGCTTCATCAATAATTTTTCTAGTATTGCTAAACCGTTGACTGATTTGACCAAGAAGGGTGCTGATGTGGTCAATTGGTCTTCTGCTGCTGTAGAAGCTTTTCAGGAGTTGAAGCGTCGTTTTTCTTCGGCCCCTGTGTTGTGCCAGCCAGATGTTTCGCTCCCGTTCCAGGTCAAGGTTGATGCTTCTGAGATTGGAGCAGGGGCTGTTTTGTCGCAAAGAAGTTCTGATGGCTCGGTGATGAAACCATGTGCCTTCTTTTCCAGGAAGTTTTCGTCTGCTGAGCGTAATTATGATGTTGGCAAGCGAGAGTTGTTGGCCATGAAGTGGGCATTCGAGGAGTGGCGTCATTGGCTTAAAGGAGCTAAGCATCGCGTGGTGGTCTTGACTGATCACAAGAACTTGACTTATCTCGAGTATGCCAAACGGTTGAATCCTAGACAGGCTCGTTGGTCGCTGTTTTTCTCCCGTTTTGACTTTGTGGTTTCGTACCTTCCGGGCTCTAAGAATGTGAAGGCGGATGCCCTGTCTAGGAGTTTTGTGCCCGACTCTGCGGGTTTGCCTGAGCCGGCGGGTATTCTCAAAGAGGGGGTAATTTTGTCTGCCATCTCCCCTGATTTGCGGCGGGTGCTGCAAAAATTTCAGGCTAATAGACCTGACCGTTGCCCAGCGGAGAAACTGTTTGTCCCTGATAAATGGACGAGTAGAGTTATCTCTGAGGTTCATTGTTCGGTGTTGGCTGGTCTTCCTGGAATCTTTGGTACCAGAGATTTGGTGGCTAGATCCTTTTGGTGGCCGTCTCTGTCACGGGATGTGCGTTCGTTTGTGCAGTCCTGTGGGATTTGTGCTCGGGCTAAGCCCTGCTGTTCTCGTGCCAGTGGGTTGCTTTTGCCCTTGCCAGTCCCGAAGAGGCCCTGGACACATATCTCTATGGATTTTATTTCGGATCTCCCCGTCTCTCAAAAGATGTCGGTCATTTGGGTGGTTTGTGATCGCTTCTCTAAGATGGTCCATTTGGTACCCTTGTCTAAATTGCCTTCCTCCTCTGATTTGGTGCCATTGTTTTTCCAGCATGTGGTTCGTTTACATGGCATTCCGGAGAACATCGTTTCTGACAGAGGTTCCCAGTTTGTTTCGAGGTTTTGGCGAGCCTTTTGTGCTAGGATGGGCATTGATTTGTCTTTTTCCTCGGCTTTCCATCCTCAGACAAATGGCCAAACTGAACGAACCAATCAGACCTTGGAAACATATCTGAGATGTTTTGTTTCTGCTGATCAGGATGATTGGGTGTCCTTTTTGCCTTTGGCTGAGTTCGCCCTTAATAATCGGGCCAGCTCGGCTACTTTGGTTTCGCCGTTTTTCTGCAATTCTGGTTTCCATCCTCGTTTCTCTTCAGGGCAGGTTGAGTCTTCGGACTGTCCTGGTGTGGCTACTGTGGTGGATAGGTTGCAGCAGATTTGGACTCATGTAGTGGACAATTTGACATTGTCCCAGGAGAAGGCTCAACGTTTCGCTAACCGTAGGCGCTGTGTGGGTCCCCGACTTCGTGTTGGGGATTTGGTTTGGTTGTCGTCTCGTTATATTCCTATGAAAGTTTCCTCTCCTAAGTTTAAGCCTTGTTTCATTGGTCCGTATAGGATTTCTGAGGTTCTTAATCCTGTGTCTTTTCGTTTGACCCTTCCAGCTTCTTTTTCCATCCATAATGTATTCCATAGGTCATTGTTGCGGAGATACGTGGCACCTGTGGTTCCATCCGTTGATCCTCCTGCACCGGTTTTGGTTGAGGGGGAGTTGGAGTATATAGTGGAGAAGATTTTGGATTCTCGTATTTCGAGACGGAAACTCCAGTACCTGGTTAAGTGGAAGGGTTATGGTCAGGAAGATAATTCCTGGGTCTTTGCCTCTGATGTTCATGCTGCCGATCTGGTTCGTGCCTTTCATTTGGCTCATCCTGGTCGGCCTGGGGGCTCTGGTGAGGGTTCGGTGACCCCTCCTCAAGGGGGGGATACTGTTGTGAATTCTGTGGTCGAGCTCCCTCCTGTGGTCATGAGTGGTACTTTGGCTGGATCTGTCTATGAGCTTCCTCTGGTGGATGTGAGTGGGGCTGCGGCTTCTGAGTTTCCTTCCTCAGGTGACGAGGTTAAGTTGTTAGGTGCTGCTCTATTTAACTCCACCTAGTTCTTTGTTCCTTGCCTCCAGTCAATGTTCCAGTATTGGTCTTGCTCTCTCCTGGATCGTCTTGTGGCCTGTCTGCCCTGCATAAGCTAAGTTCTGCTTGTGTTACTTTTGTTTGCTATTTTTTCTGTCCAGCCTGCTATATTGGTTTTTCTTGCTTGCTGGAAGCTCTGGGACGCAGAGGGAGCACCTCCGTGCCGTTAGTCGGTACGGAGGATCTTTTTGCGCCCTCTGCGTGGTTGTTTGTAGGTTTTTGTGCTGACCGCAAAGCTATCTTTACTATCCTCGGTCTATTCAGTAAGTCGGGCCTCACTTTGCTAAAACCTATTTCATCTCTGTGTTTGTATTTTCATCTTTACTCACAGTCATTATATGTGGGGGGCTGCCTTTTCCTTTGGGGAATTTCTCTGAGGCAAGGTAGGCTTATTTTTCTATCTTCAGGGCTAGCTAGTTTCTCAGGCTGTGCCCGAGGCGCCTAGGTCTGGTCAGGAGCGCTCCACGGCTACCTCTAGTGTGGTGTGATAGGATTAGGGATTGCGGTCAGCAGAGTTCCCACGTCTCAGAGCTCGTCCTATGTTATTAGTAACTATCAGGTCACTTTGTGTGCTCTTAACCACCAGGTCCATTGTGTTTCTGAATCACCAGTTCATAACACATTATACACAGGAACTCTGTATATAGTGTATAATGTACAGGTAATACAATGATTACCAGTGACATTATGCACAGGAGCTCTGTATATAGTGTCATTGTACAGGATATAACACTTACCAGGGATTCAAGCTTCAGGAGGCTAATTTGCATATTCCAGGTGCCTTCTGGGAGAAGCGAAGTAACATAGTAACATAGTAACATAGTTAGTAAGGCCGAAAAAAGACATTTGTCCATCCAGTTCAGCCTATATTCCATCATAATAAATACCCAGATCTACGTCCTTCTACAGAACCTAATAATTGTATGATACAATATTGTTCTGCTCCAGGAAGACATCCAGGCCTCTCTTGAACCCCTCGACTGAGTTCGCCATCACCACCTCCTCAGGCAAGCAATTCCAGATTCTCACTGCCCTAACAGTAAAGAATCCTCTTCTATGTTGGTGGAAAAACCTTCTCTCCTCCAGACGCAAAGAATGCCCCCTTGTGCCCGTCACCTTCCTTGGTATAAACAGATCCTCAGCGAGATATTTGTATTGTCCCCTTATATACTTATACATGGTTATTAGATCGCCCCTCAGTCGTCTTTTTTCTAGACTAAATAATCCTAATTTCGCTAATCTATCTGGGTATTGTAGTTCTCCCATCCCCTTTATTAATTTTGTTGCCCTCCTTTGTACTCTCTCTAGTTCCATTATATCCTTCCTGAGCACCGGTGCCCAAAACTGGACACAGTACTCCATGTGCGGTCTAACTAGGGATTTGTACAGAGGCAGTATAATGCTCTCATCATGTGTATCCAGACCTCTTTTAATGCACCCCATGATCCTGTTTGCCTTGGCAGCTGCTGCCTGGCACTGGCTGCTCCAGGTAAGTTTATCATTAACTAGGATCCCCAAGTCCTTCTCCCTGTCAGATTTACCCAGTGGTTTCCCGTTCAGTGTGTAATGGTGATATTGATTCCCTCTTCCCATGTGTATAACCTTACATTTATCATTGTTAAACCTCATCTGCCACCTTTCAGCCCAAGTTTCCAACTTATCCAGATCCATCTGTAGCAGAATACTATCTTCTCTTGTATTAACTGCTTTACATAGTTTTGTATCATCTGCAAATATCGATATTTTACTGTGTAAACCTTCTACCAGATCATTAATGAATATGTTGAAGAGAACAGGTCCCAATACTGACGCCTGCGGTACCCCACTGGTCACAGCGACCCAGTTAGAGACTATACCATTTATAACCACCCTCTGCTTTCTATCACTAAGCCAGTTACTAACCCATTTACACACATTTTCCCCCAGACCAAGCATTCTCATTTTGTGTACCAACCTCTTGTGCGGCACGGTATCAAACGCTTTGGAAAAATCGAGATATACCACGTCCAATGACTCACCGTGGTCCAGTCTATAGCTTACCTCAGTCTCCCTAAGCTAGAAGATCGTTGGGTACAGCTGGGACCAGCTGCTTCGAAAGCATCACCAAACCAGGGATTCAAGCTTCAGGAGGCTAATTTGCATATTCCAGGTGCCTTCTGGGAGAAGCGAAGTCTCCCTAAGCTAGAAGATCGTTGGGTACAGCCGGGACCAGCTGCTTCGAAAGCATCACCAAACCAGGGATTCAAGCTTCAGGAGGCTAATTTGCATATTCCAGGTGCCTTCTGGGAGAAGCGAAGTCTCCCTAAGCTAGAAGATCGTTGGGTACAGCCGGGACCAGCTGCTTCGAAAGCATCACCAAACCAGGGATTCAAGCTTCAGGAGGCTAATTTGCATATTCCAGGTGCCTTCTGGGAGAAGCGAAGTCTCCCTAAGCTAGAAGATCGTTGGGTACAGCCGGGACCAGCTGCTTCGAAAGCATCACCAAACCAGGGATTCAAGCTTCAGGAGGCTAATTTGCATATTCCAGGTGCCTTCTGGGAGAAGCGAAGTCTCCCTAAGCTAGAAGATCGTTGGGTACAGCCGGGACCAGCTGCTTCGAAAGCATCACCAAACCAGGGATTCAAGCTTCAGGAGGCTAATTTGCATATTCCAGGTGCCTTCTGGGAGAAGCGAAGTCTCCCTAAGCTAGAAGATCGTTGGGTACAGCCGGGACCAGCTGCTTCGAAAGCATCACCAAACCAGGGATTCAAGCTTCAGGAGGCTAATTTGCATATTCCAGGTGCCTTCTGGGAGAAGCGAAGTCTCCCTAAGCTAGAAGATCGTTGGGTACAGCCGGGACCAGCTGCTTCGAAAGCATCACCAAACCAGGGATTCAAGCTTCAGGAGGCTAATTTGCATATTCCAGGTGCCTTCTGGGAGAAGCGAAGTCTCCCTAAGCTAGAAGATCGTTGGGTACAGCCGGGACCAGCTGCTTCGAAAGCATCACCAAACCAGGGATTCAAGCTTCAGGAGGCTAATTTGCATATTCCAGGTGCCTTCTGGGAGAAGCGAAGTCTCCCTAAGCTAGAAGATCGTTGGGTACAGCCGGGACCAGCTGCTTCGAAAGCATCACCAAACCAGGGATTCAAGCTTCAGGAGGCTAATTTGCATATTCCAGGTGCCTTCTGGGAGAAGCGAAGTCTCCCTAAGCTAGAAGATCGTTGGGTACAGCCGGGACCAGCTGCTTCGAAAGCATCACCAAACCAGGGATTCAAGCTTCAGGAGGCTAATTTGCATATTCCAGGTGCCTTCTGGGAGAAGCGAAGTCTCCCTAAGCTAGAAGATCGTTGGGTACAGCCGGGACCAGCTGCTTCGAAAGCATCACCAAACCAGGGATTCAAGCTTCAGGAGGCTAATTTGCATATTCCAGGTGCCTTCTGGGAGAAGCGAAGTCTCCCTAAGCTAGAAGATCGTTGGGTACAGCCGGGACCAGCTGCTTCGAAAGCATCACCAAACCAGGGATTCAAGCTTCAGGAGGCTAATTTGCATATTCCAGGTGCCTTCTGGGAGAAGCGAAGTCTCCCTAAGCTAGAAGATCGTTGGGTACAGCCGGGACCAGCTGCTTCGAAAGCATCACCAAACCAGGGATTCAAGCTTCAGGAGGCTAATTTGCATATTCCAGGTGCCTTCTGGGAGAAGCGAAGTCTCCCTAAGCTAGAAGATCGTTGGGTACAGCCGGGACCAGCTGCTTCGAAAGCATCACCAAACCAGGGATTCAAGCTTCAGGAGGCTAATTTGCATATTCCAGGTGCCTTCTGGGAGAAGCGAAGTCTCCCTAAGCTAGAAGATCGTTGGGTACAGCCGGGACCAGCTGCTTCGAAAGCATCACCAAACCAGGGATTCAAGCTTCAGGAGGCTAATTTGCATATTCCAGGTGCCTTCTGGGAGAAGCGAAGTCTCCCTAAGCTAGAAGATCGTTGGGTACAGCCGGGACCAGCTGCTTCGAAAGCATCACCAAACCAGGGATTCAAGCTTCAGGAGGCTAATTTGCATATTCCAGGTGCCTTCTGGGAGAAGCGAAGTCTCCCTAAGCTAGAAGATCGTTGGGTACAGCCGGGACCAGCTGCTTCGAAAGCATCACCAAACCAGGGATTCAAGCTTCAGGAGGCTAATTTGCATATTCCAGGTGCCTTCTGGGAGAAGCGAAGTCTCCCTAAGCTAGAAGATCGTTGGGTACAGCCGGGACCAGCTGCTTCGAAAGCATCACCAAACCAGGGATTCAAGCTTCAGGAGGCTAATTTGCATATTCCAGGTGCCTTCTGGGAGAAGCGAAGTCTCCCTAAGCTAGAAGATCGTTGGGTACAGCCGGGACCAGCTGCTTCGAAAGCATCACCAAACCAGGGATTCAAGCTTCAGGAGGCTAATTTGCATATTCCAGGTGCCTTCTGGGAGAAGCGAAGTCTCCCTAAGCTAGAAGATCGTTGGGTACAGCCGGGACCAGCTGCTTCGAAAGCATCACCAAACCAGGGATTCAAGCTTCAGGAGGCTAATTTGCATATTCCAGGTGCCTTCTGGGAGAAGCGAAGTCTCCCTAAGCTAGAAGATCGTTGGGTACAGCCGGGACCAGCTGCTTCGAAAGCATCACCAAACCAGGGATTCAAGCTTCAGGAGGCTAATTTGCATATTCCAGGTGCCTTCTGGGAGAAGCGAAGTCTCCCTAAGCTAGAAGATCGTTGGGTACAGCCGGGACCAGCTGCTTCGAAAGCATCACCAAACCAGGGATTCAAGCTTCAGGAGGCTAATTTGCATATTCCAGGTGCCTTCTGGGAGAAGCGAAGTCTCCCTAAGCTAGAAGATCGTTGGGTACAGCCGGGACCAGCTGCTTCGAAAGCATCACCAAACCAGGGATTCAAGCTTCAGGAGGCTAATTTGCATATTCCAGGTGCCTTCTGGGAGAAGCGAAGTCTCCCTAAGCTAGAAGATCGTTGGGTACAGCCGGGACCAGCTGCTTCGAAAGCATCACCAAACCAGGGATTCAAGCTTCAGGAGGCTAATTTGCATATTCCAGGTGCCTTCTGGGAGAAGCGAAGTCTCCCTAAGCTAGAAGATCGTTGGGTACAGCCGGGACCAGCTGCTTCGAAAGCATCACCAAACCAGGGATTCAAGCTTCAGGAGGCTAATTTGCATATTCCAGGTGCCTTCTGGGAGAAGCGAAGTCTCCCTAAGCTAGAAGATCGTTGGGTACAGCCGGGACCAGCTGCTTCGAAAGCATCACCAAACCAGGGATTCAAGCTTCAGGAGGCTAATTTGCATATTCCAGGTGCCTTCTGGGAGAAGCGAAGTCTCCCTAAGCTAGAAGATCGTTGGGTACAGCCGGGACCAGCTGCTTCGAAAGCATCACCAAACCAGGGATTCAAGCTTCAGGAGGCTAATTTGCATATTCCAGGTGCCTTCTGGGAGAAGCGAAGTCTCCCTAAGCTAGAAGATCGTTGGGTACAGCCGGGACCAGCTGCTTCGAAAGCATCACCAAACCAGGGATTCAAGCTTCAGGAGGCTAATTTGCATATTCCAGGTGCCTTCTGGGAGAAGCGAAGTCTCCCTAAGCTAGAAGATCGTTGGGTACAGCCGGGACCAGCTGCTTCGAAAGCATCACCAAACCAGGGATTCAAGCTTCAGGAGGCTAATTTGCATATTCCAGGTGCCTTCTGGGAGAAGCGAAGTCTCCCTAAGCTAGAAGATCGTTGGGTACAGCCGGGACCAGCTGCTTCGAAAGCATCACCAAACCAGGGATTCAAGCTTCAGGAGGCTAATTTGCATATTCCAGGTGCCTTCTGGGAGAAGCGAAGTCTCCCTAAGCTAGAAGATCGTTGGGTACAGCCGGGACCAGCTGCTTCGAAAGCATCACCAAACCAGGGATTCAAGCTTCAGGAGGCTAATTTGCATATTCCAGGTGCCTTCTGGGAGAAGCGAAGTCTCCCTAAGCTAGAAGATCGTTGGGTACAGCCGGGACCAGCTGCTTCGAAAGCATCACCAAACCAGGGATTCAAGCTTCAGGAGGCTAATTTGCATATTCCAGGTGCCTTCTGGGAGAAGAGAAGTCTCCCTAAGCTAGAAGATCGTTGGGTACAGCCGGGACCAGCTGCTTCGAAAGCATCACCAAACCAGGGATTCAAGCTTCAGGAGGCTAATTTGCATATTCCAGGTGCCTTCTGGGAGAAGCGAAGTCTCCCTAAGCTAGAAGATCGTTGGGTACAGCCGGGACCAGCTGCTTCGAAAGCATCACCAAACCAGGGATTCAAGCTTCAGGAGGCTAATTTGCATATTCCAGGTGCCTTCTGGGAGAAGCGAAGTCTCCCTAAGCTAGAAGATCGTTGGGTACAGCCGGGACCAGCTGCTTCGAAAGCATCACCAAACCAGGGATTCAAGCTTCAGGAGGCTAATTTGCATATTCCAGGTGCCTTCTGGGAGAAGCGAAGTCTCCCTAAGCTAGAAGATCGTTGGGTACAGCCGGGACCAGCTGCTTCGAAAGCATCACCAAACCAGGGATTCAAGCTTCAGGAGGCTAATTTGCATATTCCAGGTGCCTTCTGGGAGAAGCGAAGTCTCCCTAAGCTAGAAGATCGTTGGGTACAGCCGGGACCAGCTGCTTCGAAAGCATCACCAAACCAGGGATTCAAGCTTCAGGAGGCTAATTTGCATATTCCAGGTGCCTTCTGGGAGAAGCGAAGTCTCCCTAAGCTAGAAGATCGTTGGGTACAGCCGGGACCAGCTGCTTCGAAAGCATCACCAAACCAGGGATTCAAGCTTCAGGAGGCTAATTTGCATATTCCAGGTGCCTTCTGGGAGAAGCGAAGTCTCCCTAAGCTAGAAGATCGTTGGGTACAGCCGGGACCAGCTGCTTCGAAAGCATCACCAAACCAGGGATTCAAGCTTCAGGAGGCTAATTTGCATATTCCAGGTGCCTTCTGGGAGAAGCGAAGTCTCCCTAAGCTAGAAGATCGTTGGGTACAGCCGGGACCAGCTGCTTCGAAAGCATCACCAAACCAGGGATTCAAGCTTCAGGAGGCTAATTTGCATATTCCAGGTGCCTTCTGGGAGAAGCGAAGTCTCCCTAAGCTAGAAGATCGTTGGGTACAGCCGGGACCAGCTGCTTCGAAAGCATCACCAAACCAGGGATTCAAGCTTCAGGAGGCTAATTTGCATATTCCAGGTGCCTTCTGGGAGAAGCGAAGTCTCCCTAAGCTAGAAGATCGTTGGGTACAGCCGGGACCAGCTGCTTCGAAAGCATCACCAAACCGCGCGCCGTAATTTTGCCTGTAGGACATTATTGCAAGAGAGCTTGGCTGAGTAGATTACACAAGAAGGAAAACACACAGCAAGTCAGCAGGATCTAGGAGCAACATGGCAGATGTGACAACCTACATGGTGAGCTGCAGCATGTGCTACATGTTCACAGATCGACCAGAAGAAGAATCCAATTTCACCTGTCAGAAGTGTAGACTAGTGGCCCTTTTAGAAGAAAAGGTGCGGGGTCTGGAAGAAAGAATAGCAACTTTGAAACTCATCAAAGAGAATGAAGACTTTCTAGACAGAACAGAAGCATCTCTACTGGTCACAGAAGGTGCAAAAAGTGTCAGAGAACCTCCAAAAGCAGATGAGTGGAAGCATGTGACCAAAAGAAGCAAGAAGACCATGGAGAAATCACCAACCACACAACTGAAGAACCGATATCAAATCTTTGTAGAGGATGAAGATGGCACACCTAAGGATGAAGCAATACCAGCAAGCAAAAAAGAAAAGGGCACACAGCAACAAGTGACAGCAAAAAGTACAGCCAAGAAGCAACGAAGAGTGGTGGTGGTGGGAGACTCACTACTGAGAGGCACCGAAGCAGCCATCTGCAGACCGGACATAACTGCAAGAGAAGTATGCTGCCTTCCAGGTGCGATGATCAAGGATGTGACCGATAGGATACCAAAGCTCTTCAGCTCCAAGGACGTCCACCCATTTCTTCTGATACATGTTGGCACCAATGACACGGCAAGGAAGGACCTACCGACAATCTGCAAGGACTTTGAAGAGTTGGGGAAGAAAGTAAAGGAACTGGATGCACAGGTAGTTTTTTCTTCTATCCTTCCAGTAGACGGGCATGGCACCAGGAGATGGAACAGGATCCTTGATGCAAACAACTGGCTAAGACGATGGTGCAGACAACAAGGATTTGGATTCCTGGACCACGGTGTGAATTACTGGTATGATGGACTCCTCGCCAGAGACGGACTACACCTCAACAAACCTGGGAAACACACATTCGCCAGAAGACTCGCTACACTCATCAGGAGGGCGTTAAACTAGAAGAAGAGGGGACGGGAAGAAAAACATTAGACTCGAACAAAGACGACCCAGGAAAACATACTCAGAAGGGAGGTAAGAACATTTCTAAAACAATCCACAGTGAGGAGATTGGAACAAAACAAAATCCTCTAAACTGCATGCTCGCAAACGCCAGAAGCCTGACAAACAAGATGGAAGAACTAGAAGCAGAAATATCTACAGGTAACTTTGACATAGTGGGAATAACCGAGACATGGTTAGATGAAAGCTATGACTGGGCAGTTAACTTACAGGGTTACAGTCTGTTTAGAAAGGATCGTAAAAATCGGAGAGGAGGAGGGGTTTGTCTCTATGTAAAGTCTTGTCTAAAGTCCACTTTAAGGGAGGATATTAGCGAAGGGAATGAGGATGTCGAGTCCATATGGGTTGAAATTCATGGAGGGAAAAATGGTAACAAAATTCTCATTGGGGTCTGTTACAAACCCCCAAATATAACAGAAAGCATGGAAAGTCTACTTCTAAAGCAGATAGATGAAGCTGCAACCCATAATGAGGTCCTGGTTATGGGGGACTTTAACTACCCGGATATTAACTGGGAAACAGAAACCTGTGAAACCCATAAAGGCAACAGGTTTCTGCTAATAACCAAGAAAAATTATCTTTCACAATTGGTGCAGAATCCAACCAGAGGAGCAGCACTTTTAGACCTAATACTATCTAATAGACCTGACAGAATAACAAATCTGCAGGTGGTTGGGCATTTAGGAAATAGCGACCACAATATTGTGCAGTTTCACCTGTCTTTCACTAGGGGGACTTGTCAGGGAGTCACAAAAACATTGAACTTTAGGAAGGCAAAGTTTGAACAGCTTAGAGATGCCCTTAATCTGGTAGACTGGGACAATATCCTCAGAAATGAGAATACAGATAATAAATGGGAAATGTTTAAGAACATCCTAAATAGGCAGTGTAAGCGGTTTATACCTTGTGGGAATAAAAGGACTAGAAATAGGAAAAACCCAATGTGGCTAAACAAAGAAGTAAGACAGGCAATTAACAGTAAAAAGAAAGCATTTGCACTACTAAAGCAGGATGGCACCATTGAAGCTCTAAAAAACTATAGGGAGAAAAATACTTTATCTAAAAAACTAATTAAAGCTGCCAAAAAGGAAACAGAGAAGCACATTGCTAAGGAGAGTAAAACTAATCCCAAACTGTTCTTCAACTATATCAATAGTAAAAGAATAAAAACTGAAAATGTAGGCCCCTTAAAAAATAGTGAGGAAAGAATGGTTGTAGATGACGAGGAAAAAGCTAACATATTAAACACCTTCTTCTCCACGGTATTCACGGTGGAAAATGAAATGCTAGGTGAAATCCCAAGAAACAATGAAAACCCTATATTAAGGGTCACCAATCTAACCCAAGAAGAGGTGCGAAACCGGCTAAATAAGATTAAAATAGATAAATCTCCGGGTCCGGATGGCATACACCCACGAGTACTAAGAGAACTAAGTAATGTAATAGATAAACCATTATTTCTTATTTTTAGTGACTCTATAGCGACAGGGTCTGTTCCGCAGGACTGGCGCATAGCAAATGTGGTGCCAATATTCAAAAAGGGCTCTAAAAGTGAACCTGGAAATTATAGGCCAGTAAGTCTAACCTCTATTGTTGGTAAAATATTTGAAGGGTTTCTGAGGGATGTTATTCTGGATTATCTCAATGAGAATAACTGTTTAACTCCATATCAGCATGGGTTTATGAGAAATCGCTCCTGTCAAACCAATCTAATCAGTTTTTATGAAGAGGTAAGCTATAGGCTGGACCACGGTGAGTCATTGGACGTGGTATATCTCGATTTTTCCAAAGCGTTTGATACCGTGCCGCACAAGAGGTTGGTACACAAAATGAGAATGCTTGGTCTGGGGGAAAATGTGTGTAAATGGGTTAGTAACTGGCTTAGTGATAGAAAGCAGAGGGTGGTTATAAATGGTATAGTCTCTAACTGGGTCGCTGTGACCAGTGGGGTACCGCAGGGGTCAGTATTGGGACCTGTTCTCTTCAACATATTCATTAATGATCTGGTAGAAGGTTTACACAGTAAAATATCGATATTTGCAGATGATACAAAACTATGTAAAGCAGTTAATACAAGAGAAGATAGTATTCTGCTACAGATGGATCTGGATAAGTTGGAAACTTGGGCTGAAAGGTGGCAGATGAGGTTTAACAATGATAAATGTAAGGTTATACACATGGGAAGAGGGAATCAATATCACCATTACACACTGAACGGGAAACCACTGGGTAAATCTGACAGGGAGAAGGACTTGGGGATCCTAGTTAATGATAAACTTACCTGGAGCAGCCAGTGCCAGGCAGCAGCTGCCAAGGCAAACAGGATCATGGGGTGCATTAAAAGAGGTCTGGATACACATGATGAGAGCATTATACTGCCTCTGTACAAATCCCTAGTTAGACCGCACATGGAGTACTGTGTCCAGTTTTGGGCACCGGTGCTCAGGAAGGATATAATGGAACTAGAGAGAGTACAAAGGAGGGCAACAAAATTAATAAAGGGGATGGGAGAACTACAATACCCAGATAGATTAGCGAAATTAGGATTATTTAGTCTAGAAAAAAGACGACTGAGGGGCGATCTAATAACCATGTATAAGTATATAAGGGGACAATACAAATATCTCGCTGAGGATCTGTTTATACCAAGGAAGGTGACGGGCACAAGGGGGCATTCTTTGCGTCTGGAGGAGAGAAGGTTTTTCCACCAACATAGAAGAGGATTCTTTACTGTTAGGGCAGTGAGAATCTGGAATTGCTTGCCTGAGGAGGTGGTGATGGCGAACTCAGTCGAGGGGTTCAAGAGAGGCCTGGATGTCTTCCTGGAGCAGAACAATATTGTATCATACAATTATTAGGTTCTGTAGAAGGACGTAGATCTGGGTATTTATTATGATGGAATATAGGCTGAACTGGATGGACAAATGTCTTTTTTCGGCCTTACTAACTATGTTACTATGTTACCAGTGACATTATACACAGGAGCTCTGTATATAGTGTATGGTGTGTCGGTAATACAGTAATCACTACTGACATTATACACAGGAGCTCTGTATATAGTGTATAGTGTACAGGTAATACAGTGATCATCAGTGACATTATGCATAGGAGCTCTGTATATAGTACAGTCATGGCCAAAATTTTTGAGAATGACACCAAAATTATATTTTCACATGATCTGCTGCCCTCTGGTTTTTATTAGTGTTTGTCTGATGTTTATATCACATACAGAAATATAATTGCAATCATATTATAAGTACCAATAGGTTGTATTGACAGTTACAATGAGTTAATGCAGCAAGTCAATATTTGCAGTGTTGACCCTTCTTCTTCAAGACCTCTGCAATTCTCCCTGGCATGCTCTCAATCAACTTCTGGACCAAATCCTGACTGATAGCAGTCCATTCTTGCATAATCAATGCTTGCATTTTGCCAGAATTTGTTGGTTTTTGTTTGTCCACCCGTCTCTTGATGATTGACCACAAGTTCTCAATGTTTTTAAGATCTGGGGAGTTTCCAGGCCATGGACCCAAAATCTCTATGTTTTGTTCCATGAGCCATTTAGTTATCACCTTTGCTTTATGGCAAGGTGCTCCATCATGCTGGAAAAGGCATTGTTGGGCGTCAAACTGCTCTTGGACGGTTGGGAGAAGTTGCTCTTGGAGGACATTTTGGTACCATTCTTTATTCATGGCTGTGTTTTTAGGCAAGACTGTGAATGAGCCGATTCCCTTGGCTGAGAAGCAACCCCACACATGAATGGTTTCAGGATGCTTTACAGTTGGCATGAGACAAGACTGGTGGGAGCACTCACCTCTTCTTCTCCGAATAAGCTGTTTTCCAGATGTCCCAAACAATCAAAAAGGGGATTCATCAGAGAAAATTACTTTGCCCCAGTCCTCAGCAGTCAACTCCCTGTACCTTTTGCAGAATATCAGTCGGTCCCTGATGTTTTTTTCTGGAGAGAAGTGGCTTCTTTACTGCCCTCCTTGAAACCAGGCCTTGCTCAAAGAGTCTCCGCCTCACAGTGCGTGCAGAAGCACTCACACCAGCCTGCTGCCATTCCTGAGCAAGCTCGGCACTGCTGGTAGTCTGATCCCGCAGCTGAAACAGTTTTAAGATACGGTCCTGGCGCTTGCTGGTCTTTCTTGGGCGCCCTGGAGCCTTTTTGACAACAATGGAAGCTCTCTCCTTGAAGTTCTTGATGATGCGATAGATTGTTGACTGAGGTGCAATCTTTGTAGCTGCGATACTCTTCCCTGTTAGGCCATTTCTGTGCAGTGCAATGATGGCTGCACGTGTTTCTTTAGAGATAACCATGGTTAACTGAAGAGAAACAATGATACCAAGCACCAGCCTCCTTTTAAAGTGTCCAGTGATATCATTCTTACTTAATCATGACTGATTGATCGCCAGCCCTTTCCTCATCAACACCTACACCTGTGTTAATGGATCAATCACTGAAACGATGTCAACTGCTCCTTTTAAAGGTACCATTACACTTAACGATTTACCAACGATCACGACCAGCGATACGACCTGGCCGTGATCGTTGGTAAGTCGTTGTGTGGTCGCTGGAGAGCTGTCACACAGACAGCTCTCCAGCGACCAACGATGCCGAAGTCTCCGGGTAACCAGGGTAAACATCGGGTTACTAAGCGCAGGGCGGCGCTTAGTAACCCGATGTTTACCCTGGTTACCATTGTAAAAGTAAAAAAAAAACACTACATACTTACATTCCTGTCACGTCCCCCAGTGTCAGCTTCCCTGCACTGTGTAAGCGCTGGCCGGAAAGCAGAGCGGTGACGTCAACGCTGTGCTGTGCTTTATGGCCGGCCGGCGCTGACACTGGGGGACGCAGGGAAGCTGATGCTGAAGGACGTGACAGGAATGTAAGTATGTAGTGTTTTTTTTTTTACTTTTACAATGGTAACCAGGGTAAACATCGGGTTACTAAGCGCAGCCCTGCGCTTAGTAACCCGATGTTTACCCTGGTTACCAGTGAAGACATCGCTGAATCAGCGTCACACACGCCGATTCAGCGATGTCTGCGGGAGTCCAGCGACGAAATAAAGTCCTGATCATTCCCCAGCGACCAACGATCTCCCAGCAGGGGCCTGATCGTTGGTCGCTGTCACGCATAACGATTTCGTTAACGATATCGTTGCTACGTCACAAAAAGCAACGATATCGTTATGTGTGACGGTACCTTAAGACAGGACTGCAATGATGTTGAAATGTGTTTTGGGGGTTAAAGTTCATTTTCTGGGCAAATATTGACTTTGCAAGTACAGTAATTGCTGTTAAGCTGATCATTCTGACATTCAGGAGAATATGCAAATTGCCATTAGAAAAAATGAAGCAGTAGACTTTGGAAAAATTAATATTTGTCTCATTTTTGTCCATGACTGTATACAGTGTATAGTGTCAGTGTACAGGTAACACACTGACTCACCATTCTGGCCCCATGTCTCTAAATCCTGCCCCCATGTCCCTCCATCCTGCCTCCATGTCTTTCCATCCTGCCCCCATATCTCTCCACACTGCCCCCATATTTCTTCACCTGGCCCCATGTCTCTCCATGCTGGCCCCATGTCTCTCCACCCTGGCCTCGTCTCACCACCCTGGCACCATGTCTCTCCACCCTGGCCCATGTCTCTCCACCCTGGCCCCATGTCTCTCCATTCTGCCCCCATGTCTCTCCATTCTGCTCCCATGTCTCTCTATTCTACCCCCATGTCTCTCCATACTGCCCCATGTCTCTCTACAGTGTCCCTATATCTCTCCATATTGCCCTCATGTCTCTCCATACTGCCCCATGTCTCTCCACACTGTCTCTGTGTCTCTCCACACTGTCTCTGTGTCTCTCCATACTGCCTGATGTATCTCTACAGTGTCCCCATATCTCTCCATCCTGCCCCCATGTCTCTCTACAGTGTCCCTATATCTCTCCATATTGCCCCCATGTCTCTCCATACTGCCCCATGTCTCTCTATTCTACCCCCATGTCTCTCCATAATGCCCCATGTCTCTCTACAGTGTCCCTATATCTCTCCATATTGCCCCCATGTCTCTCCATACTGCCCCATGTCTCTCCACACTGTCTCTGTGTCTCTCCACACTGTCTCTGTGTCTCTCCATACTGCCTGATGTATCTCTACAGTGTCCCCATATCTCTCCATCCTGCCCCCATGTCTCTCTACAGTGTCCCTATATCTCTCCATATTGCCCCCATGTCTCTCCATACTGCCCCATGTCTCTCCACACTGTCTCTGTGTCTCTCCACACTGTCTCTGTGTCTTTCCATACTGCCTGATGTCTCTCTACAGTGTCCCCATATCTCTCCATCCTGCCCCCATGTCTCTCTAGAGTGTCCCTATATCTCTCCATATTGCCCCCATGTGTCTCCATACTGCCCCATGTCTCTCCACACTGTCTCTGTGTCTCTCCACACTGTCTCTGTGTCTCTCCATACTGCCTGATGTCTCTCTACAGTGTCCCCATATCTCTCCATACTGCCCCCATGTCTCTCCATAGTGCCCCCATGCTGTGGCAGTTAAAAAAAAAATTCTTACCTGGCTGTCAGCTGCCGGCCTGTGATTGGCTGGCAGCTGTTAACTGTTGCCATGCGGGAAACTTTCCTGCACGGTAACATAGATTTTAACTGAACGTGCGTACGAAGACACACGTTCAGTTACTAAACAGGCAGAAACCTGCCACTAGGGCCCGTTCAGAAGAAGAGAGGGGTCCTACCCCTCTGCTCACCCGGCCCCATACACCAGTAAGGGCAGTAATGTCCTGATGGGAGACCATGGTTGGTGCATTATATTCTATGGACGACCATGGTGATTGCATTATATTCTATGGAGGACCATGGGGAGTGCATTATATTCTATGGAGGACCATGGGGAGTGCAGTATATTCTAAGAAGGACCATGGGGAGATTTTGGAGGATTATGGGGGCGCCTTATACTATATGAAGGATTATGGGAGGCGCATTACACTATATGGAGGCGCATTATACTATATGGAGGATTATGGGAAACACATTATACTACGTTAAAGGTTATGTGAAATCATTATAATATTTTGGGGGGCCATTATGCTAGGTGTCGAGTTCCCGCCGGTGCATAGGGGGATTTCAAACCATCTCCACTGCGGTCTCCAATTCTTCTCCAGCCGCAGTGGAGCCTGCTCAGCGGAGACGTCGGTCCCAGCGTTTGGCTCAAGCTGATACTGTGCAACTGGTTACTGCTGCCCTTCCAGGCTCTGCCTTTGTAGCCAGCACCGATCAGCAGCGAGCAAGTCTTTCTGGGACAAAGTCCTGCTTTTCCCATACTGAACATGCCCACAGGACCACCTCCCATTGGAGGTCGGGGGTCACATGCTCAGGTCCTGTTGCGGCTCCTATTGGACCAATCTGAAGGTCCCGTATCACTGCTGCTATAAAAAGTTCGCATGGCCGCTCGGCATACGCGCTAGTGTATACTTGAAAACGTGTGTGTGTAGATGTGTGACTGTCGCTGTTTAATCATCCCCTTTCCTAGTGTTGTTGACTGCTCGCGAATGGTGGATGCTTGCTATCTAGTGCCCGACAGTGCTACCTGCATCTAACACACGATACAGCGTCTGTTTGCACTGACCGCCAGTGTGGCGCCGCGCGCTAATAGAGCACTTTCCTGACCCAAGTCTGGGTGGTTAGTGGCGTCCGCCAGAGCGGCACTGCACACACTCTTGTGCATTTAATTATTGTTTCTCTTTAACTCTGACATCCCAGTAGCGGTGTCAAGCGCAAGAGGTCTAGAGGAACTCTTTCCCTGAGTCTTGGGATAGAGTTCTGTGACTCCTTGCTTGCTTGTACGGTACCGCAGCCCTGTGACGCAACAGGGTTCGCATCCTTCATACCAGGTGAAGCTAACCCGTGTGTGTATCCACATTATACCGCCATATAGTCCGTCATTACTCAGCAGCAGGCTCCATCTCTGCATGGTGAACCCCGGGCTGCAAAAACACCTTATACCATCTTCCTAATTATTTTGTGCGTTCCGCTAGCCCTAACACATTATACTTTATGCAAGCATTTATACAGTGTTAATGAGAAAAAGGAGATGTGTTCCAGCTTCTTTGAATCCAAAAATTTATTAGAAAATGCTTCTAAAAAAACCATGGCAGTGGCAAAGTTCACATGGCAAGATATACCGTATTTTTTGGACTATAAGATACTTTTTCCTCCAAAAACGTGGAGGAAAATGTGGGGTGCGTCTTATAGTCTGGATGTACTGGCTCTGGCTGTGGTGAGGAGGTGTGAGAGGGGCATTGACGGAGCAGCGGGTCACAGAGGCAGGAGTCGGCTGCTGTGGCTAAAGGTACCGTCACACTCAGCAACTTTGCAACGAGAATGACAACAATCCGTGACGTTGCAGCGTCCTGGATAGCGATCTCGTTGTGTTTGACACGCAGCAGCGATCTGGATCCCGCTATGCCATCGCTGGTCGGAGCTAGAAGTCCAGAACTTTATTTGGTCGTCAGGTTGGCGTGTATCGTCATGTTTGTCATCAAAAGCAACGATGCCAGCAACGTTTTACATGGAGCTAACAACCAGCGAGAACGATAAGTGAGTCGCCATTACGTCACTGGATCGCTCCTGCATCGTTCTGGAGTTGCTCTGTTTGATGTCTCTACAGCGACCTAAACAGCGACGCTCCAGGGATCTAGTTTAGGTCGGCTCGTTGTCTATATCGCTGCAGCATCGCTGAGTGTGATGGTACCTTAACTCCTGTGCCAGCTATCACTGCATTCCATGCCCATGGGTGTGGAGGGCAATGAATGTTCATTTCTCTTTAATAACATCTTGGTATGATTCGCCCCCACCCCCATCTTGGTATGCATGGCCCCATTAGAAAACATTAAAAAAACAAACCATTACATTTACCTTCCCGGCGCTCCTCGCAGCATCTTGTTCCGATGCCAGCAGCTGCTTTATGCTTGTAAGCAGCATATGGCAGGGACGTCATGCGCAGCTTGAAAGCCGAAGCGTAGTTGCCAGAATACTCACTGCTCTGCACTCCAGGACTGTGTGCACAGAGAGCAGTGAGTATTCATTGCTCTTCAGTAGCGCACACAGTGTGCCCCCTGTTTCTCCATTCTTCCCCCCTGTGTCTCCATTCTTGCCCGTGTCTCCATTCTTCCCCTTGTGTCTCCATTCTTGTCCCGTGTCTCTATTCTTGCCCCCTGTGTCTCTATTCTTCCCCGTGTCTCCAATCCTGCCCCCTGCCACTTTAAATAAAAATGTTTAAAACTTTCTCCTTCCCTTGCTGCGCTTCTGCAGCAAAGTTCCCTCCACGCAGTTCAAGCACACACTCGCCGGCGAATGACGATGACATCATACGCCGGCAACGTGTGCGCTGACGTCAGCTGCCAGCCTCTGATTGACTGGCAGCTTTTAACTATTGCCGTGCAGGCCCGCACAGCAATAGAGCTTAATTGAACCTGCATCTCGGATGCAGGTCCAGTTTCTGCACCGGCAGAATCCTGCCACTGGGACCCAATGACCAGAAGAGACTGGGCCCGATGCAGGTCCCCTCTGGTCATCGGGCCCCATATGCCAGTCAGGGCAGTAATGCCCTGATGGCGACCCTGGTCACAGTTGTGGGTTATACTGTGTTGGGATCACCATACTTTGCCTTGGGAGGACAGTAGGGTCATTATACTGTGCTTGTAGAGGCTAATGTGGAGGACTTCACCATGGCAGTATCATACTGTGTTGAGGCAACTTTTGTTGGCATCACACTTTATTAGGGCAATGAAAGGGGACTTCAGCAGGAGGAAAATTACTATGAAAAGGCTAGAAAGTTGTATGATATGCTCTTCTGTGACCCCTGAGCGTGGCCATGGGCATAAAAAAACAAACAAACATTTTTTCACCACATCTTTTATTTGGATGACCAATACTATTCTTCATTTATTCTGTAACGCTCAAACTTATTCTCTTCTTCTGAGAATTACAACACTACAGTATAATATGCAAATTGCCTCTTCTGAGAAAAAGAGGACTTAAACTCTATAGCGCCACCTGTTGGAAGTACCGATCCTACAAGTCACAATCAACCCTTTAACGAGTCGTGCAATATGACTTAGGATAACAGCCAAATCAGTATCTCAATTCGCAGACACGGTGTTTCGGCTGTTGGCCCTCGTCAGTGCGAAGCATGAGAACTGATTTGGCTAGGTGAGAGGCTCTGGACTGGGGTCTAAGGGGTATCGTTTCTCCTTATGGAGAGTGACATACCATCTCTGGCTTGTCAAGGTAAGGAACACTACAGTATGTCAGTCAGATAATAGAGATAATAAAGTACACTTTTAGGTCTTAAAATTCAGACTTTCCAAAACATCAAAGCCACAGGAGGAACTGTGTACAGGTCTAACTTTAAGCCAATCGGATTGTGACATGAGAAATTACTTATTCTGACACAGATGAATCTATTATAGGCTGGATTCACACATAAAGACCTGCTGCAGCTTTTATGCATTTTTTTAAGTGGCTCAGTGGGTAACACTATTGCTAGGATCCTAGGTTCAAATCTGATGGACAACATTAGTCTGGAGTTTGTATATTTTCCCTGTGTTTGGAGGAAGCCAGAGGGGGCTTCCTCCAAAATCTGTGAGCCCCTGGAGAGAGTGACTGATGACAATGCTCTAAAATGCTGCAGAACAGGTTGGCTCTATGTAAAAGAAAAACATGATTATTTTTATCTGACATATGGCACCCCCTCTGTTGTAACTACCTTCCAAAGTAGCACTCCGGGCCAAAGTACTGTGTATTAAGCTGCATCAGGTTCCATTCACATGAATGGAGTCATAATGCAGTAGGGTGGCTGGAAACATAATATGAAGAGGAAAAAGTAAAGCGCTGATTCAGTACTTTGGTCGCCTTCATTCTTAAAGAAGTTATCCAGAAGTTTTATTATTTTTGCGCATGGAGATAAGAACTAACAGATGCCTCCATTGACAGAGCAGTGCAAAGAAAAGACCCTGAGGTCATGACAGTGGAAGCCACAGAATTGGTCTGTGACCACTCGGAGTCGTCAGAGATAGGTGCTGGTCAAGCAGGTAGTCAGCAAGTACCGGCCTGCTAGTCCTTAGCCCCATACGCAAAAATAAAAAAAAGTCCCGAATAGCCCTATACGCTGCCACCTCATGCACAATAGATAACTCTCCGCTGAACATACACAAGATTCTTAGTCCCATGCGCAAAAATTATAAAAGTCCCGAATAACCCCTATAAGCTGCAGCCCTATACACAATAGATAACTCTCTGCAGAACATACACAGGATTCTTAGCCGCAATCACAAAATTAATAAAATAAGAAACTGCCCAATAAACAATAGATAACTCGCCACTGAACATACACAGGATTCTTAGCCCCATACGGAAAAATAATAAAAGTCTAAAATAACCGTATAAGCTGCCGTGCCATACTCAATAGATGGCTTTCGGCTGAACATACACAGGAGAGTTTTCCCTTTTTGAGCTTGGTATGAAAAATGCTTGAAATTCATGGGATTTTTTACAAGTGTTCAAAAAATCGTGTGTGTGAAGAAGCCTTATATGTCCATGTGTTTCATGTGGAAGCCGAGCCGACATCCCTCCTCTATTATTATTGCACAGGTGTCCATTTACTATAATGGAAGCCACTAACATGGGATGAAGATGTCAGGTTAATTGTTGCCATTTCCATCCAGCAGTAATAATGAGCGGGAGTGCTGATCCTACACTGTGCGGTTGTACAGTTGAGAAGGTTTCAGCAACGGCCTGCAGATGTATCCAAATGTGTAATTATTGTTTGGCCTACTAAGATGTTGTTGGAGGTTTTAGGTCTATTAATAGCTGAGACTTGAAACAGTTGGCTACATATAACCATATTCATTACTGCGTGCACAGTCGTTTTTTGGGTATAAGATCCTAAACAGTAACTGAATGAGCAGTTCAAGCACTAAAGAATTCCATTGCGTGGGATCCGGCCGTCCGTGGCTGACCTAGGCTGATCCTCACTAAACGCTGCTGTGCCAGAGGATTTCACCCACTGTTGCCAAGTAGCATTCCAATAACAGATGTATGGGATACAAAAGGCACCAAACTCAACAGAACCTGCTGCATTGTGAAAATGTGCCGCAGAGGTGACTGTGCAACATACAGTGGGCAAAAAAAGTATTTAGTCAGCCACCTATTGTGAACTTGGTATCAGTATAAAAGACAGCTGTCCACAACCTCAAACAGTCACACTCCAAACTCCACTATGGTGAAGACCAAAGAGCTGTCGAAAGACACCAGAAACAAGATTGCAGCCCTGCATGAGGCTGGGAAGACTGAATCTGCAGTAGGCAAGCAGCTTGGAGTGATGAAATCAACTGTGGGAGCAATAAGAAAATGGAAGACATACAAAACCACTGATAATCTCCCTCGATCTGGGGCTCCACACAAGATCTCACCCCGTGGGGTCAAAATGATCACAAGAACGGTGAGCAAAAATCCCAGAACCACACGGGGAGACCTAGTGAATGACCTGCATAGAGCTGGGACCATCCAAAGAACACCATACCTACTGTGAAGCATGGGGGTGGCATCATCATGCTTTGGGGCTGTTTCTCTGCAAAGGGACCAGGACAACTGTACATGAAAGAATGAATGGGGCCATGGATCGTGAGATTTTGAGTGCAAACATCCTTCCATCAGCAAGGGTATTGAAGATGAAACATGGATTGATCTTTTAGCATGATAATAATCCCAAGCACACCACCAGGGCAACGAAGGAGTGGCTTAGTAATAAGCATATGAAGGTCCTGTAGTGGCCTAGCCAGTCTCCAGATCTCAACCTCATAGAAAACCTTTAGAGGGAGTTGAAAGTCCGTGTTGCCCTGCGACAGGCCTAAAACATCACTGCTCTAGAGGAGATCTGCATGGAGGAATGGGTCAACATACCACCAACAGTGAGTGCCAACCTTGTGAAGACTTACAGAAAATGTTTGACCTCTGTCATTGCCAACAAAGGATATATAACAAAATATTGAGATGAACTTTTGTTAATGACCAAATACTTATTTTCCACCATAATTTGCTAAATAAATTTTGCCAAATCAGACAAGGTGATTTTCTGGATTTTTTTCTCATTGTGACTCTCATAGTTGTGGTCTACCTATGATGTCAATTACAGGTCTCTCTCATCTTTTTAAGTGGGAGAACTTGCACAATTGGTGGCTCACTAAATACTTTTTCCCCACTGTATGTATGAAATGTAGGAAGCAAAGTCCTTTTTATACTTTTTAATAGGGGGGCAATATTACGTTCTGAAAATCTTACATGCACACTTCTGCCCCGTCTACAGCTGCTGATGCCTGACACCAGTCAATATTTATGTTACTCACTTATGTAGCGCCATTAATTCCACAGCGCGATAATAACTAGTGATGAGCGCATGGTTTTGGATAAGGTGTTATTATGCTCTGGTAATAAGTGGCTGACTTCGGCATGCTTGAAAAATATGTTAGAGTCTGTATGCTAGGCAATTTCTGCATGTGTTGCGGCTGTCGAACAGCCACAAGACATGCAGCTGCGAGGACTCGAACATATTTTACACTAGCACACTAGCCACTCTGTTAGCGCCCGAGCATGATAACACCTTATCTGAGCTGATTCGCTCATCACTAATAATAACGCATTTACCCTCATCGTTATACAGCATCACAATGGCTATGTCTACATTGCATTTTTATCAATGCACATTCACATTTGGCACCAAATGTCTGTGCCTGAGATCACATGCACAAATCTCTTTTGTGCCAAGATAGTAGTTATTGATACAGAGTGAATCTAATGTATACGTCTAATGGGATCATTTTCTGTAACATGTTAGCGTATGTTATACAGTATCGGTAGTATACTGCGGAATATGTTTGCCCTATATAAAGAAAGATTATAATTATCTTTTAACTTTCCCCTAAATTGTGATTCTGTGAGTTATTTGTGCCCTCCTTTCCCTATGTCTCAGTCCTCAGAAAAATATGTAGAATTGAGAGTCCTCAGTGGTTGATACATTTTAGTGGCCAACTGAAAAGATGGTAACAAATTGCAGCTTTCCAGACTGCCCCGGTCTCTTCCTTGTAATTGTTATTCTGCAGCCCCAGTACATGCAGAATTGCTGTTATTTGTCTAACCCCACACGCTGACCTCCGGTGTAGGTGACAGCCAGAGAGATGAGGGCATGTCAGGTTACTTGTGACTACTGTACTGCAGCTCTATCGGCATACCTTCATCTGTCAGCGAGGCTCCTCGTGTCTTTAAGGACCAGCAACAAGAAGCCTTCAGATTTTTATGAAACCATTCAGCAATTATTGTAATGATCATATGGGGTTGTGCTACTTGTCCACAGCACATGGCACTTTCTGGGGACCTCTTGTTGGACTTTCATTGTAAGCCCTACTGGGAATTTTCACACTGGATGGCGAGCGTCATAATTTCTTTAGGAATCAAGCATGAAAATTAGTGAGAGTGTGCTAGAGGCAGAGGCGGACATAGGCAGAGGCGGAACCTGTGTAAAATCAGTATGAGTTGTCCTAATGCACCCCTCTGGGTGTCTGGGACAGAAGCTGCTTTGGGGGTGGAAGAGGGGGCCCTTAACTATTGGGCCCCTGTTGTACCAATGTCATGTTAGAGGTATGAGCAAAATGAAAGACAAGCAGCTGCTTTGTCAACATGATGTCAGTGGAAGCTGCAGTCTTCAGCAGGAGTGCTCTGAGCCAGACGTAATCAGTGGCGGGCAGAAAAGGCTGGTAGTTAGCAACCACTTGCCTGTTAGTTCTTAGGCCTACAGTAAAAAAAAATAGTCCCAGATAAACTCTAACTCAGGGGTCCCCAACTCCAGGCCTCGAGGGCCGCCAACAGTGCAGGTTTTCAGGATTTCTTTAGTATTGCATTGGTGGTAATGTGATCATCTGCACAGGTGATGATTCCAACCCCTGTGCAATACTAAGGAAATCCTGAAAACCTGCACTGTTGGCGGCCCTCGAGGCCTGGAGTTGGGGACCACTGCTCTAACTATTTGAGTTTTATTTTTATAGTGGCAATATACATCAAAAATATTTTCTTATTAAGTGTAATGGACATGATGCATTTATTAAAGGAAATGTGAGGGACATTAAAAAATTAAATATATAGGTTTTTATATTGGTAAAAATAACACTTTTTTTTATTATTTTGCTTCGTTATTCTTTATTAACGCAAATTTTATTTTTCCATTATTTTTATCCTATTAAGAAAATTTTAGATTTTCAGTTTTTCTTAACTGAGGAGCAGCATGAATCCAACATCAGACAAGAATGGGACAATAATACTCTCGCAAAACTCCAGCAATTGTCTCACTTCCCAGACGTTTACAGACTGATTACACAATGGAGGAAGTGGCTTGGGACCAACTTTTTTGAGATTTGTTGCTGCCATCATTATTTACATTTTCTTTTAAATGAAAGAGTAAAATGTCCAATGTTCACTTTATGATTCCTGTCCTGTGTTCTACTGTGAATTGCCTGTAAGATATTTCCAAACTTTG
Organism: Ranitomeya imitator; assembly: GCF_032444005.1. Taxonomy (NCBI): domain Eukaryota; kingdom Metazoa; phylum Chordata; class Amphibia; order Anura; family Dendrobatidae; genus Ranitomeya; species Ranitomeya imitator. Next base: position 801,986,630 of record NC_091282.1, read on the forward strand.
CATTCTTGTTTTCTTTACATTTTACTCAGAGTCTCAACTTTTTGGGAAATGTTGTTTTTTTATGCTGCACAATGTTAGGCTTATTCAGATAAAACAAAAAGGCATTGTTTAAGAATGGAAATTCAACTTAAGCCATAACGGCTTACAATCTAAATTATAGCTCTGCATATTTAGGAAAAACAAGCATATTTCCAAGAAGAAGCAGAGGACATTCCTGCAGATTACAGCGTGATAGTGGTGGTTTTGCTCTGTTACCTGCTTATCTATAGAAAATCCCTTTTAAGTAATTACATTATAAAGTTGTTTTATTATAAAAGATTACGGCGATCATGTTGTGACAAAGTAAATCTCCTATATACATATACATGCTGGAATATTTCCTAGTGTTTTTGCAGCTCGATAAGACTTTGATGCAGTCGTGTTAACGCTTTTGTAGCTAATCTCTTGTCTATAAACTACAGGTTTGTTCAGAGAAGTGTATATAATCTGAACCCTCTGAGTGCATTAAACAACACGTGTAGATCGGTATGTGGAATAAACAATGTAGCCGGATTAACTAAGGGTACCGTCACACTATACGATTTACCAACGATCACGACCAGCGATATGACCTGGCCGTGATCGTTGGTAAGTTGTAGTGTGGTCGCTGGAGAGCTGTCACACAGACAGCTCTCCAGCGACCAACGATGCCGAGGTCCCCGGGTAACCAGGGTAAACATCTGGTTACTAAGCGCAGGACCGCGCTTAGTAACCCGATGTTTACACTGGTTACCAGCGAAAAAAAAACCAAACAGTACATAATTACATTCCGGTGTCTGTCCCTTGCCGTCTGCTTCCCACACTCACTGACTGCCGGCTGTAAAGTGAAAGCACAGCACAGCGGTGACGTCACCGCTGTGCTCTGCTTTCACTTTACGGCCGGCAGTCAGTGAGTGCGGGAAGCAGACGGCAAGGGACCTGACGGACACCGGAATGTAAGTATGTAGTGTTTTTTTTTTTTACATTTACACTGGTAACCAGGGTAAACATCGGGTTACTAAGCGCGGCCCTGCGCTTAGTAACCCGATGTTTACCCTGGTTACAAGCGAACGCATCGCTAGATCGGTGTCACACACACCGATCTAGCGATGACAGCGGGAGATCCAGCGACGAAAGAATGTTCCAAACGATCTGCTACGACGTACGATTCTCAGCAGGATCCCTGATCGCTGTTGTGTGTCAGACACAGCGATATCGTATGGATATCGCTGGAACGCCACGAATTGTACCGTCGTAGCGACAAAAGTGCCACTGTGTGACGGTACCCTAAAGTGATACGATTATGTAATCAATTGCATTGAATACAATAGAGCTAATGTATCAATTTGCATATGGACCAAAAACTAATTAAGCACCACAGAAAAGATGGTGAACACTTCTTATCAGATGATTTACCCACATGACTACTTCTCGACTGTCTAATGGTTCCATCTAGATCAGGGGTGGGGAAATTTTTTTCTGCCAAGGGCCATTTGGATATTTTTATCATCCTTCGGGGGCCGTACAAACGCCACCCACAAAGTACATCCTGACTCTGGCACTGATTTCAGGACGTAATCTTTCATTGCATGCCCTTCAGTGTTCAGTAGTGAACACTGTGTGTGTGCTAACTGTGATGCAGTGACCCCTGTTACAGCTAGGGGGCATTGCATGTGCTCCTCAGGATATGCATGGAGGCATATCTGTGGTTATAATGGTTGAACTAGCCACCTCCCACCTATGGGAGTGGTTACAAGTATATAATGTGACCATGTGGTCACATGGGAAAAAGATAGATGGACCTGAGTGGTCTGTGTGCCAGGTCCTGGAGGGCCTCTGTGTTGGGAGGTCCTGGGAGTAGGACTGGATCCCTGAAGAGCACATGGGGGAGGCCTTGGACCTGGGGACCTGTGTGTTGGATGGTCCCAGATGGGGATGGACGTCCTGAATAGTGCACAGAGAGGACGCGTGTGCAGAGTCCGTGATGGCCCTGCATTTGGGGATGCTACGGCCCGTCTGAGGATCTGGACTGTCAGGTGGCCTCGTGAGCAAGGCATTGCCCGAGACGGTGATCCCAGTTCGGCAGCTTCCCTGAAAGAGTGAGTACTGACAGGAGTCAGCATATGGAGCAGGAGCTTCTAGAAGGTAACCCAGCGTATGGGGTACTGTCACCCACAGCAACTGTTCAGATAAGGATCAGCATGTTTAGAGACCGCAACCCAATGTCATGTGCGATATATGACTAGGGACGAAGTGAGAGGTCCAGCATGTTTAGTGTCCGTGAGATAAAGCTGAATGTGAAGTGTCTAAAGATAAAGCTGCAACTTAATGTCACCGGTTGGTGCCTATTGTGTTCTATGAAGCATATATGATGAACTGTGCATAATCAGGTTTATGATGCCATAATAAACCGTGTGGACTGTTTAAGTAGAAAAACCGTGCCTAAGTGCTTGAATCCCGTGCCAAGCGAGTGTCCCCAATACACTCAGTAAGTGCAATCTTACATAACAGAGCTAGAAGAAATGAATGAGCTTGTTGCAATCAAAATACAGCTCCCTGCCCGAGAATGCGGTCCCTGAGAATCTGCCTGGGGGCCTGATAAAAGGTCATCGAGGGCCGTAAATGGCCCGGGGGCCTGAGGTTCCCCACACCTGATCTAGATCGTTGCTGTATGCACAGACAGTAAAATCTGTCAGGATGTGATCTCAATTTTCCTGGTTTTAATGGACCAATTGTAATTGAGATCTAAAATGGTGATTCAGCTTTGACAGAATTGTGAGTGGCTCATTGAAAATATCACGTCAATCAAAAAGGGGCCCAAGAACAAGGTCAAAATCTTCATGCTTTGCAATTATGTCCAGTGAGAAATCGAATGCAGGTAATGAATTTACAGCTGTAGTATTTCCAAAGGGAATATTATGGATCAAGTTTATAAAAAGTGACCTCCAAGCTAGACGCTTCGACACTTCTCTCCTATATGTAAAAGATGAATTATAATTAAATCATAAAAGTAAACCTTCCTTGTCCGCGCGTCATTTCCAATTTCCAAATCAGAAACGCGGTCTTCAGCCAGTTAGATAAATGCTGAAAGATTCTACCACAAAAACAGCGTAAATGGTTAATAAAGCTTCAGGTAATGGCCCAAACTTTCTGTGACCTTTTGCCTTTTCCATAACCTTTAGCTTCAATTTTGCCAAAATTCTTGAGATTTACAAGTGAACCCTTTCATGAAAACTCCTGAAAACGTAAATATCCATTCGAAGTTTTACATATTATTTCCTTAGTTTTGGAATAGTGTCTTCTAGAATATGTAAAAAAAGAGCAATGATATAGGTATTTTATCTTCCTGTAAAGTATGCGGCTTTCTGCTGTCATTGCCTTGTATACCAGTTTGCTAATGAGGTTTAAGTACATAGAGCAGAGGAATTTTAACCTATGATAAGATATCCATCAAAACAGATGGCATGGTGCCTGAAAAAACATACAAGAATTTACCTTGAAAAAAAACAACTTTTTTTAGCCATAGGCTGAACAAAAAGTAAATGCACCCTGAGGCGACAGAGGGCAAGACTTGTTACACGTGTGCGGTGTCATCAGAGGCAGAGATAACATCATCATGGGGGTACGTGGATGATGGTAAGCTTTGAAGAGCTGCAAACCACGGTCTTGTTTCTCCAGGAAACGAATGAGGTCTCACTACAGACATGACTTATATTTGGCATTTACACTAGTTTGCTGGATGGGTAACCACTTCAGTGGATGTGGACGATGGATTCCACTTGGGTGAGTGATGATTATTGTAAAGATGCAGGGATTAAAGTTCAATGAAAATTGGTAACTAACTCTATTTTAATATCTTCGATTAATTACTTACATAAAGTAGCCTTCTCAGAAAACTATTCCATTGATCACATATTCACATGTCTGATCATTGGGGGTCCCAGAGCTAGAGCCACCACAAATCACTAAAATATAGGGTCCCAAACTCCCATTCCTCCTGGAATAGAGGTGCATGATCACTGTCGCTCCACTCATGCCTATGAGACAGATGGGAAAAGTTGAACGCTCTATCCTGCCATCTCTTTCAACCCAACAGGCATAAGGTTGGTTTACAAATGTGGCATTAAGCGACCGCCAATAAGCAAACATTTCCTGATCAGCGGTTTAATAGCTGGTTCACACACACACACACACATACACTGCACTTAACCATTGTTCTCGGCAGCACAAGTGCTGTTTAAACAGGCTGTCGATAACGATGATCTTTTGTGATGCATTTCACCAAACGAATAAGTGTTTTACTCGTTCACCTGGTGATCAGCAATCTGTTATAGATCACAGGATTATTGTGAAACAAGCATTCCTATATACACTAATTTGCGATAATCTTGCAGTGTAAATTAACCCCTAGAGCAGGGGTGGGGAACCTCAGGCCCCAGGGCTATTTACGGCCCTCGATGACCTTTTATCAGGTCCCCGGACAGACTCTCAGGGACCGCATTCTTGGGCAGGGAGCTGTATTTTGATTGCCACCAGCTCATTAATTTCTTCTTGCTCTGTTAGCACACACATGCAGTGTTCACTACTGAACACTGAAGGGCATGCAATGAAAGATTACGTCCTGACCCCAGTGCCAGAGTCAGGATCTACTTTGTGGGTGGAGTTTGTACAGCCCCCGGAGGATGGTATAAATATCCAAATGGCCCTTAGCAGAAAAAAGATTCCCCACCCCTGTCCTAGATCATTATCTGTATCATTCAATTATGACCGCATCAAAGAGGAATAGGGGAATTGGACTTTCATACTGGTGGAGGTCCCAGCGATTAGACAATTATCTCTTATCCTGTTGGGATAACTGATTAATATCTTTTGTGTGGAAAAACTCAATCTTTACGGATCTTTCAAGGGCAAGACCATAGATTTTCTCAATTCTCTGTTCAGATTAGTGTTATGACTTCTGTTTATAATGCAAAACCACTAAACTGGATCTGTTCTTAAACTGATACCAATAACTTAAATTAGGATTGTGCAGGTCGTGCCAATGCGCGTTGTGAAAGAAATGCCCGACGTGGGCAGCAGAAGCAGTCTTGCGACGCTTCCGCTGCCCGATTGTAAGGTCCGGGGAGGAGGGGGCGGAGTTTTGGCCGCGCATGTTCGGTCGAAAATGGCAGACACAACGCGCAAAAAAAGTTACATGTAACTTTTTTGTGTCGACGGTCCGCCAAAACACGACGCAACCGTCGCACGACGGTTGCGACGTGTGTGCATACGTCGCAATGCGTCGCTAATGTAAATCTATGGGGAAAAACCGCATCCTGCAGACAACTTTGCAGGATGCGTTTTTTCTCCTAAACGACGCATTGCGACATATGCAAAACAATGCTAGTGTGCAAGTAGCCTAATGCACGTTCTTTCATTGGCTTTAGGTTAAGTTTCCATTTTATATGCCCACATTTATCTAGTTATTGTCTGTAGGATGACATTTAGGCTAGGAAGAGACTTGGAATAGTGTTCGTCAATGGGATTACTGATCCCTACTGCCTTACATTTCTATAGAAAGTTTTCCAGATATTTGATGTGCCCTCTTACATTTTTGTGCTCTATACCTAAGACCCCCTAAGTCGCCTCCTATTCCACATGATAGACTTTCTTTGGAGACTGTTAAGAATGTAACCATAAGCACTTAAGACGCCATGCCTGCCTAGTCCTTCACTCATCTCAGCCCTTTGAAGCTCAGGTCGTCAGCGTTTCAGTGTCATCACCACCCTCTCAATGATGGACATTCTCTTGACCTTATACTCACCTATATTTGCCAGCGTGTCATTCTGCCTCCACTCTCCCTTTCTCATCACCGGATATCCCATTAGGAAATTAGATGCTGAAAGAGTCTGGATGATGGTAGAACTAATACATTCACACAGAATTCCCGGAAATATCAGTAAAATGATAAATCATAAGCTCATCCTGGTTATGATGAACCTTTGATTCAGTCACAAATACGGCAGCTCTCATCATGACATAATGGAATAATATCCAGCACCGCTGTGATAATGATTGATTTCCCCAGCAGCTTGGGAAGCTGTACACTACTTTATATCATGATGGATACATTTAAGAAATATGTATATAATCTCATAGATCTAAATTTAAGGTTGATGGGTAATGCTTCTAAGCATGCAAAAATGAATACTATGATAGCTATAATGTTTTCTGCCCAAAGGTGGTAATTCTTTGGCATTCTGCAAACCAGCAAATGCCAGCAGCACAAGAGAAGGAGAGCTGAAATGATATGAAGACACCTACAGTGCCTTGCGAAAGTATTCGGCCCCCTGGAACTTTTCAATCTTTTCCCACATATCATGCTTCAAACATAAAGATACCAAATGTAAATTTTTGGTGTAGAATCAACAACAAGTGGAACACAATTGTCAAGTTGAACGAAATTTATTGGTTATTTTAAATTTTTGTGGAAATTCAAAAACTGAAAAGTGGGGCGTGCAATATTATTCGGCCCCTTTAACTTAATACTTTGTTGGGCCACCTTTTGCTGCGATTACAGCTGCAAGTCGCTTGGGGTATGTCTCTATCAGTTTTGTACATCGACAGACTGAAATTCTTGCCCATTCTTCCTTGGCAAACAGCTCGAGCTCAGTGAGGTTTGATGGAGATCGTTTGTGAACAGCAGTTTTCAGCTCTTTCCACAGATTCTCAATTGGATTGAGGTCTGGACTATGACTTGGCCATTCTAACACCTGGATACGTTTATTTGTGAACCATTCCATTGTAGATTTTGCTTTATGTTATGGATCATTATCTTGTTGGAAGACAAATCTCTGTCCCAGTCTCAGGTCTTTTGCAGACTCCAACAGGTTTTCTTCAAGAATGGTCCAGTATTTGGATCCATCCATCTTCCCATCTATTTTAACCATCTTCTCTGTCCCTGCTGAAGAAAAGCAGGCCCAAACCATGATGCTGCCACCACCTTGTTTGACAGTGGGGATGGTATGTTCAGGGTGATGAGCTGTGTTGCCTCTACGCCAAACATATCATTTGGCATTGTTGCCAAAAAGTTCGATTTTGGTTTAATCTGACCAGAGCACCTTCTTCCACATGTTTGGTGTGTCTCCCAGGTGGCTTGTTGCAAAACTTTAAACACTTTTTATGGATATCTTTGAGAAATGGCTTTCTTCTTGCCACTCTTCCATAAAGGCCATATTTGTGCAGTGTAGGACTGATTGTTATCCTATGGACAGACTGTCCCACCTCATCTGTAGATCGCTGCAGTTCATCCAGAGTGATCATGGGCCTCTTGGCTGCATCTCTGATCAGTCTTCTCCTTGTTTGAGGTGAAAGTTTAGAGGGGTGGCCGGGTCTTAGTAGATTTTCAGTGGTATGATACTCCTTCCATTTCAATATGATCGCTTGCACGGTGCTCCTTGGGATGTTTAAAGATTTGGAAATCATTTTGTATTGAAATCCGGCTTTAAACTTCTCCACAACAGTATCACAGAGCTGCCTGTTGTGTTCCTTGGTCTTCATGATGCTCTCTGTGCTTCAAACAGAACCCTGAGACTATCACAGAGCAGGTGCATATATACGGAGACTTGATTACACACAGGTGGATTATATTTATCATCATTAGTCATTTAGGACAACATTGGATCATTCAGAGATCCACAATGAACTTCTGGAGTGAGTTTGCTGCACTGAAAGTAAAGGGGCCGAATAATATTGCACGCCCCACTTTTCAGTTTTTGAATTTCCACAAAAATTTAAAATAATCAATAAATTTCTTTCAGCTTCACAATTGTGTTCCACTTGTTGTTGATTGTTCACTAAAAATTTACATTTGGTATCTTTATGTTTGAAGCACGATATGTGGGAAAAGGTTGAAAAGTTCCAAAGCAAAGCACTGTATGCTATTGACAATTTAGGACAATTCTGCAGTTGCACTTTAAAGGGAATATGCCAGCAGAAAATTACTGTTTAAATCAGATTACTATTTTTTTGAATTGTTTTGTTTTTTTATATCATAATCTGTCTTAAAAATTAGAAATCTGTCAATTTTTACACTGACAACTGGGATTTTTTTTTACATTTTTTACACTTTAGCTTCCTTTCAGGAAATGTACATGTACATTAGCAGCACTGAACACACTGATGCTATCTGTTCGATTGCAGCATTTAATGTGCGAGTGCAAAAATTATAGTGAAGGGTGAGCTATGACATCGCCTATTGTGATTGGTAGATTGTGTCATCCGTTGTGTTTAGATATTTTGCCAGTCACTGTAATCCGGCCCCTCCTGAAAACTCTTCCTGAAACAGCAAGTACGAGTCTAATCTTTCTTTCACTTTTTACTGTCCCATTCCAGGAACCATAACTTTATTATGTGTATGAAGGCTTGTTTTTTTTCCAGGACAATTTATATTTGTGGCATCATTTTTGGGTACAAATAATTTAATAAACTTTAACTGTTTATGGGAAGAAATATAATCAAAACAACAATTCTGCCAGGTTTTTTTTCTGTTGTAAATTCTGTTTCACAAATAAAGCATTAAAGGGGTATTCCCATCTCTGAGATCCTATTTCAATATGTAGTAGGTGTAATATTAACAATAATATTAGCAAAAAACTCCAGTTAGATAGGTACGGTATTCCTATCTCCAAGATTCTATCCCAGTATGTAGTAGGTTTATTAATAATAATATTAACAAATACCTCAAATTAGAAATGGAGTATGGTCCTTCTGATAAGCTATGTTACTTACCCAATGTACAGGGCATTACAGTAGCTCAGGTTATGGTTATGACCACTCATATAGTGACAGGTGGTTCACTAGTTAATTGTTAGTGGCCATAACCATGGATACCTAAGCTACTGCAATGCCTGCACATGGGGTAAGAGACATAGCGAATCAGAAGAATCAGAAGAACTATTCTACATTTCTAATTGGAGGTATTTGTTATTAATAATAATGATAATAATAATAATAATAATACTATTATTAATAAACATACTGCATATTGGAGATAGGAATACCTCTTTAACTTTATTCTGGGTGTCAGCAAGAATATGGAGATACCAAATGTATATAGTTTTATTAGTTTTGTACAATTATTACACTCTTTGAAAAAAAATAATTTGTTTTGGGAATATCATATTTTGAGATGATTAAGTTTCACAATTCCTCGTCAGCGGACCTGTATGAGGGCTTATTTTCGGCATGACAAGCTGTAGTTTTGATTAGTACCATTTTGTGGCACGTGACTTTTTGATCACTTTTTATCAACTTTGGGAGGCAAAAACAACAACAACAAAAAAACAGCATTTCTCTCTTTTTTTTAAACACTATTCACCTTTTTGGAATATTTGTCATGTTATCTTTATTCTGTGGGTTGATATTGTTTTGTAGCAGTAGAATAGCTTGTTTTTAACAGGACAAGCTGTAGTTTTTACTAGCACTATTTTTTGGCACATACAGCTTTCTGATCAGTTGTTTCTTATTTTTTTTTTATCAGTGGAATCTGATGGCTGAGGGATATGGCAGATACATAGGGCATTGTCAGGCATTCTGTTGCCGTAGCAGCCCATCGGCACCCTGGGATCACACTGCGGGGGAGCCAATGGGCCGACAAAGGAGGAGACCTCCCTCTGTAGACTCCTCACATGGCGCTGTCATTCCTGATAGCAGCATCTCATGATTAAATTACTGGGATCCGAACTATGTCCAGTTTCACCAAATGAAACAAGAGTGTGGACAGCTGCCGATGGCATGGACACAAAATCTGTACCCATGTCTTCCATGAGAAATAAGTGTATGCCGATTGCGGGAGATGACTTGCAATCTGGAATTGGTTACATCTATTTGTGTGAAGAGTTTATTAAAAATCGTGATATGAAAAAAAAAAGTTACACCCCCCTTCACATCTGATGACACATTCCCCTTAAGTTTGTGGTATAGAATTTGCAACCCTTTATGTGTAGTGAATTGATTTATTAGTATCTGTAAGAGGGTCGTAAAATTCTGGACATGGTCTGGTGTTATTCGGGCGATTAGAAATTACAATCTAGTTTCTCTTCACCTTTTCAATTCAGTCAAAATCCAGATATAAATTGTAGAAAAATGGTAGCTCTATTTTTCTCTAAACTTTGCATGATGTTTGGTTGTGTAGCCTCAACATTATAGTGTGAAGTCAGGAAGAAGTCAGAAGTAACAACGTATTAGAGAAAAGTTGTTAGAACTCATGTACACTGGGACTGGCAGACAATTTAAAAGGGACCTCCTGACTCAACCAGGGGAGAGAATAAAATAGTCAATGTACAAGGAGAAGAGCAAGCTTCTTGTAATTTCGCTGATAGTTCGGCACATGATGCCACCTCATCTGGCCCCAATTTCACTATGTGCACATATACTATATATACATACTATGAGGTGGAGATGAAGATACAGCAGTTTCTGGGAAACCGAGAGCAACTGGGCACTATTGAACCTACAGTGTCACCTCCAGGTAGACCTGCCTCAGCCTGCAGAAGGCGTCCAGACACATATGGCTGTGCACATACATGGTGATGGTATGCTGCAGTGACATCACTGAATTATGGCTGAGTCACACTCGACGAGGCATATTCTCCTGAAAGGCTTTGTTGTCGAACCAATAATTGAGCGGCTTTAGCCTTGTAATTACTGACAAGAGCAGGGAAAAAATGAGAGACTAATGACTGGAATCTATGTACATGACCAGAGACTTGTGAGACCTCTATGTCTTTATTTGTACTGCTAGCCCCAGAGGCAAGGCGTAAAAAGATGTTACAGACATTGTCCAGATCAATATTTATGGGCTGGAAGCAAGAATTCAGCCAATTAGGGAGATCACGTGGGTAGGTTGGAGGCTCTTGGTGCAAAATGTGAACTTTGTAGTAACATGTTGGTTACAGACAACGGGACGGAGGGGGTTAAACAGCCAAGGTAAATTACACACAGTTGTAAGGCCTGAGGGGACATCCTCTGTAAGTACAATGCTATACATACTGCGGGCCATTATGGGGCTCACGTACGGGGCTCGGCAGAACACCTGACTCTCTACAATATATAAACCTTTCAGGCCTTTCCTCACTAGGTGTTAGGGCTAGCGGAACGACCGAGAAAATATAGATTTTTTATTTTTATTGGTGCGTTCGCAGCCCGGGGTCCACCGTGCAAGAAAACCTGCTGCTAGCAAATGGCAGCACTATATGGCGGTATTGGCTAGCTCTGTTAACTCACAGAGCAGCCGTGAAAGCAAAGCACTGCGCCCTGTTAGACTTCACAGAAGCACAGGCTAACTGCCCAACAGAGACCAGTCAGTGGTCATGCATGCACACAAAACTCCTCGCCGGAGGTGCCAGCATTCTAGAGGCTTATTTTAGCCAGGTCCCTGAATACATACAAACACACAAACTCCTCGCCGGAGGTGCCAGCATTCTAGGGGCTTATTTCAGCCGGGTCCTTGAACACAATCTTACATGACCACACTGGCGCAAAGCACATAACTTAGAAAGATACTAGCGCATGGCCGTGCGGCCATGCGAGCCTTTTATGGCTGCAGCCAGTACAAGACCTTCCTAGAAGGACCAATGAGAAGCTGCCACAAAGCCTGAGCACCTTCAGGACCTTCCTGGATAACCAATGGGCTTTGCTGCAGTATTCAAGCATGTGACCCTCGATATCCAATGAGAGATATTAGCCTGGGTATGCTCAGAAGGAGAAAAGCAGGACTTAGTCCTAAAAGCGTCTGCTCGCCGCTGCCCAGCACTGACTTCAATGGCAGAAGCTGGAAAAGCAGCAGTATTCCTTCTCACAGAGTCAGACTGAGCGAGACGCTGGGACTGACGTCTCCGCTGAGCAGCCTCCACTGCAGCAGGAGAAGAATGGGAGACTGCAGCAGAGATGGCCCGAGATTACCCCTGTGCAGAGGCGGGAACTTGACCCGTCACATTACCCCCCTCCTAGGGCCCCCCTCCTTGGACCTCACTACGCTCGAAGGCAGCAATGAGCTGCGGAGCCCGAATGTGCTCAGCAGGCTCTCAGGACCATAACCCTTCCAGTCCACCAAATAAATTTTTTGCCACGTACCAACTTGCACCCCAAAATAGCGTTCACCTCGTAATCATCCATAGACAAACCCAATGTCCCAGCAGATGACTCGGAAAACCGGGACATGTATACGGGTTTCAAGAGGGACGCATGAAAGGTGTCAGTGATACCCAGGCGTGGTGGAAGGGCTAAATGATAGACCACAGGGTTAACCTGTTCGAGGACCTTAAAAGGACCCAAGTAGCGAGGTGCAAACTTAGTGGACTCAACTCGCAGCCTGATGTTACGGGCAGAGAGCCACACCAAGTCACCAGGAGCAAAGGTCGAAGCGGGGCACCGATGTGCATTGGCGGAGGACCTCATTCTCTCCTTGGAGGCCCAAATGGCATCCTGAGTGTGGTCCCAAATATCCCGTGCTTCCACAGCCCAGTCTGCCACCCTGGATTCGGCGGAAGACACGGGCACAGGTACCCGCAGATGATGACCATAGTTGAGGAGGAATGGGGTTTGTCCAGTGGAGTCGGCTACGGCGTTGTTCAGCGCAAACTCCGCCGACGGTAGCAAGGATGCCCAGTCATCCTGCCTGGCTGAGACAAAATGTCACAGATATGTGACCAAGGTTTGGTTGGCCCTCTCTACCAACCCATTCGTCTCGGGATGATATGCGGAAGAGAGATTTAACTCAATGCTGAGAAGATGACAAAGCTCTCTCCAGAACCGAGAAGCAAGCTGGGGACCCCGGTCACTGACAATTTTGTCCGGCACACTGTGTAGGCGGAAGATGTGTTTTATGAACAACGCTGCCAAGGTCCGTGCAGAAGGTAACCGTGGAAGCGGCACCAAATGCACCATTTTGGAAAAATGATCAGTGATAACCCAAATGATGGTATAGCCACAATACTTGGGCAAACCCACCACAAAGTCCACCCCGACCATCTCCCAGGGCCTGTCTGCCACCGGCAAGGGATAGAGTAACCCAGCTGGCTGTTGTTGAGGAGACTTATTTTTGGCACAGGAGACACACGCCTGAAAATAATCTCTGACATCACGGACCATATGTGGCCACCAGTACATCCTCGCCAACACCTCAGATGTCTTTTTTGTCCCAAAATGTTCACCCACCCTGGACGAATGAGCCCAAGAGAGAACCTCCGGTCGCAAATTAATAGGTACAAAAGTCTTGCCTGGAGGCACAGACTCTAGTGAAACCAGAGCTATGGTTCTCAGGCTCTCAGAAGGGACAATAAGCCGAGGCTCTCCTTCCTCCTCCTCAGATGACACAACAGAGCGAGAGAGGGCATCAGCATAAATGTTCTTCTCACCAGCGAGATAATGGAGGGTGAAATGGAACCGGGAGAAGAACAAGGACCATCTGGCCTGGCGAGAATTTAGCCGCTGAGCTGTTTGCAAATATAATAAATTTTTGTGGTCCATGAAGACTTGAAAGGGAAAACGAGCCCCCTCCAAGAGATGTCTCCACTCCAAGAAAGCCAACTTCATCGCTAGCAACTCCCTGTCCCCGATGGAATAATTCCTCTCTGCTGGTGTGAAGGTCTTGGAGAAGAAGAAGCAAGGATGCTTCCGACCTTGAGCATCCTTTTGGAAGAGGACTGCTCCTGCACCAACGGATGAGGCATCCACCTCCATTATAAACGGCTTATCTACATCGGGGCGATGTAGAATGGGAGCGCTAGCAAAATGAGACTTAATAGAAGAGAAGGCCCTGGAGACCTCCTCAGACCACAATTTGGGATTTGCTCCCTTCTTGGTGAGGGCTACCAAGGGAGCTGCCAAAGTTGAGAAGTGGGGAATGAACTGGCGGTAATAATTAATGAACCCCATAAAGTGCTGCACCGCTTTAAGAGAATGGGGTTCTTGCCAGTCCATCACAGCCTGTAGCTTGGCAGGATCCATAGCCAATCCCTGGGCTGAGATGATATAGCCCAGGAAAGGTAAAGACTCCTGATCAAACATACACTTCTCCAACTTTGCATAGAGAGAATTTGCCCGTAAGAGGTCGAAGTCTCTGCCAACATATCTCCGGTGCGAGTCAATATCTGGAGAGAAGATGAGAATATCATCCATATAGACTATGACCGAGGATGGAGAACATATCCCGGAAGATGTCGTTAACAAAGTCTTGGAAAACGGCTGGAGCATTACAGAGCCCAAAGGGCATCACCAGATACTCATAGTGCCCATCTCTGGTGTTAAACGCCGTCTTCCATTCGTCCCCCTCACGGATGCGAATCAGGTTATAAGCACCCCACAGATCTAATTTGGTAAATACCCTTGCTCCCCGTAGCCTATCAAAAAGCTCAGAAATCAGGGGCAGCAGGTACTTATTCTTAACGGTGATGGCATTAAGACCCCTGTAATCTATGCAAGGACGTAACTCTCTGTTCTTCTTCTGAACGAAAAAGAACCCTGCCCCTGCAGGTGACACTGACTTCCTAATGAACCCTCTTGCCAAATTCTCCTGGATGTATTGGGACATAGCCTCTGTTTCCGGGAGAGACAAGTCCCCAAGGAGGTTCTGCTCCAGGCAAGAGATCTATAGGACAGACATAGGGACGGTGAGGCGGAAGGGTCTCCGCAGCCTTTTTGGAGAAGACGTCTGCATAGGACCAATAGCATTTGGGAAGAGAAGAGAGATCTGCGGGTATCTCAGTGGTGGAAACCTGAATGCACTCCCTCACACATCTGCCCTTACACGATTCACTCCAACCAAATATCCTCCCAGAGGTCCACTCAATATGTGGGGAGTGGAAATGGAGCCAGGGTATTCCCAGCAGAATCTGATCCATTCCCTCGGGAAGGACAAGAAGGGAAAAAATCTCCTGGTGGGATGAGGACATGGCTAATATGAAAGGGACAGTCTGGTGTGTGATTTGTAACGGAAGTGTCGACCCATTCACCACTCTAACAGTTACTGGTTTGGTGAGCATCACCAGAGGTACTGCGTGGCGCAGAGCAAAAGCAGAGGACATGAAATTTCCCTCTGCTCCTGAATCCACACAAAGCTCAACTGTAAGAGTGGATGAGCCCAACAGGATTGTCCCTTTAAAGGACAGCTTGGAAGAAAAGGCCGCTGTGTCTAGTGAACCTACTCCTATGGTCACTAGACGCGATCATTTTCCCGACTGCCATGGACACTTATTAGCGTAATGTCCCAGTTGTTGACAATTTTTACACACCACAGGTACTCGAGTGATCTGAGACTTAGGTCTCGCTTGAGAAACCTCCATGGCCTCATGGGAGTCGGACGCCCGAACAGGAGATTCTAGAGGTTTGGAGAAGGTGGGAGTCAGCCGAAACCTCTGCCTACACTGGGTCCGCTCCAACCTCCACTCGTTAAAATGGAGGTCGATGCGGGTCGATATTGAAACGAGCTACTCCAGTGTGGCGGGAATCTCCCTGGTGGCCAAGGCGTCCTTTACATCATCTGCCAGTCCTTTCCAGAACACCAGAATAAGGACTTTATCTGGCCATTCTAGCTCAGAGGCTAGAGTCCGGAATTGGACGGCAAACTGGCTGACCATGGATGAACCCTGAGTAATTGGCAACAATTGGAGCACGGTATCATGAGTGACACGAGGTCCCAAAAAGACCTTGCTTTGCAAAAAAGAAAAAAAAAAAAAAAGAGCATGAACCGCACATCCCAAAATCATACGTTGATCTAAAGCCGCTAGGCAAAAATTAATATAACTGAATATGAGGTTTTCAGTTTAACATTCTGATCAGACTGTATGAAGCCCACTGCCACTTCACGGCAAACCTCGTAGTGGGTCCTATCGCCCTAACGGAGCGGAGCCGTGCGGCGCCCACCGCCACAGCGGCCATGCACCAGCAGGGCGGACGGCCTGTTGCCCCACAGCACCCATGCTGCAAGACTGAGTCCCCAAGACTCCAGACCGCGCCGCCCCACCAGCACAAAGCCACAGCAACAATGGCCGCCACACAGCACCAACACCAAAATGAAAGGAGCACTTAAACTCACCTTCCTCCAGCTCTTCAGTGAGAGCCAAAATGGGCTAGACCCCTTACTTTGCAGTCTCCTGCTAATTAAAATCACCTGTGCCAAATGGGAGGAGTGCTGGTCCAAGAAGAAGACTAGAACATGCTTTGCAAAAAAGAAAAGAAAAAAAAAAAGAGCATGAACCGCACATCCCAAAATCATACGTTGATCTAAAGCCGCTAGGCAAAAATTAATATAACTGAATATGAGGTTTTCAGTTTAACATTCTGATCAGACTGTATGAAGCCCACTGCCACTTCACGGCAAACCTCGTAGTGGGTCCTATCGCCCTAACGGAGCGGAGCCGTGCGGCGCCCACCGCCACAGCGGCCATGCACCAGCAGGGCGGACGGCCTGTTGCCCCACAGCACCCATGCTGCAAGACTGAGTCCCCAAGACTCCAGACCGCGCCGCCCCACCAGCACAAAGCCACAGCAACAATGGCCGCCACACAGCACCAACACCAAAATGAAAGGAGCACTTAAACTCACCTTCCTCCAGCTCTTCAGTGAGAGCCAAAATGGGCTAGACCCCTTACTTTGCAGTCTCCTGCTAATTAAAATCACCTGTGCCAAATGGGAGGAGTGCTGGTCCAAGAAGAAGACTAGAACATGCTTTGCAAAAAAGAAAAAAAAAAAAAAAAGAGCATGAACCGCACATCCCAAAATCATACGTTGATCTAAAGCCGCTAGGCAAAAATTAATATAACTGAATATGAGGTTTTCAGTTTAACATTCTGATCAGACTGTATGAAGCCCACTGCCACTTCACGGCAAACCTCGTAGTGGGTCCTATCGCCCTAACGGAGCGGAGCCGTGCGGCGCCCACCGCCACAGCGGCCATGCACCAGCAGGGCGGACGGCCTGTTGCCCCACAGCACCCATGCTGCAAGACTGAGTCCCCAAGACTCCAGACCGCGCCGCCCCACCAGCACAAAGCCACAGCAACAATGGCCGCCACACAGCACCAACACCAAAATGAAAGGAGCACTTAAACTCACCTTCCTCCAGCTCTTCAGTGAGAGCCAAAATGGGCTAGACCCCTTACTTTGCAGTCTCCTGCTAATTAAAATCACCTGTGCCAAATGGGAGGAGTGCTGGTCCAAGAAGAAGACTAGAACATGCTTTGCAAAAAAGAAAAAAAAAAAAAAAAGAGCATGAACCGCACATCCCAAAATCATACGTTGATCTAAAGCCGCTAGGCAAAAATTAATATAACTGAATATGAGGTTTTCAGTTTAACATTCTGATCAGACTGTATGAAGCCCACTGCCACTTCACGGCAAACCTCGTAGTGGGTCCTATCGCCCTAACGGAGCGGAGCCGTGCGGCGCCCACCGCCACAGCGGCCATGCACCAGCAGGGCGGACGGCCTGTTGCCCCACAGCACCCATGCTGCAAGACTGAGTCCCCAAGACTCCAGACCGCGCCGCCCCACCAGCACAAAGCCACAGCAACAATGGCCGCCACACAGCACCAACACCAAAATGAAAGGAGCACTTAAACTCACCTTCCTCCAGCTCTTCAGTGAGAGCCAAAATGGGCTAGACCCCTTACTTTGCAGTCTCCTGCTAATTAAAATCACCTGTGCCAAATGGGAGGAGTGCTGGTCCAAGAAGAAGACTAGAACATGCTTTGCAAAAAAGAAAAAAAAAAAAAAAAGAGCATGAACCGCACATCCCAAAATCATACGTTGATCTAAAGCCGCTAGGCAAAAATTAATATAACTGAATATGAGGTTTTCAGTTTAACATTCTGATCAGACTGTATGAAGCCCACTGCCACTTCACGGCAAACCTCGTAGTGGGTCCTATCGCCCTAACGGAGCGGAGCCGTGCGGCGCCCACCGCCACAGCGGCCATGCACCAGCAGGGCGGACGGCCTGTTGCCCCACAGCACCCATGCTGCAAGACTGAGTCCCCAAGACTCCAGACCGCGCCGCCCCACCAGCACAAAGCCACAGCAACAATGGCCGCCACACAGCACCAACACCAAAATGAAAGGAGCACTTAAACTCACCTTCCTCCAGCTCTTCAGTGAGAGCCAAAATGGGCTAGACCCCTTACTTTGCAGTCTCCTGCTAATTAAAATCACCTGTGCCAAATGGGAGGAGTGCTGGTCCAAGAAGAAGACTAGAACATGCTTTGCAAAAAAGAAAAAAAAAAAAAAAAGAGCATGAACCGCACATCCCAAAATCATACGTTGATCTAAAGCCGCTAGGCAAAAATTAATATAACTGAATATGAGGTTTTCAGTTTAACATTCTGATCAGACTGTATGAAGCCCACTGCCACTTCACGGCAAACCTCGTAGTGGGTCCTATCGCCCTAACGGAGCGGAGCCGTGCGGCGCCCACCGCCACAGCGGCCATGCACCAGCAGGGCGGACGGCCTGTTGCCCCACAGCACCCATGCTGCAAGACTGAGTCCCCAAGACTCCAGACCGCGCCGCCCCACCAGCACAAAGCCACAGCAACAATGGCCGCCACACAGCACCAACACCAAAATGAAAGGAGCACTTAAACTCACCTTCCTCCAGCTCTTCAGTGAGAGCCAAAATGGGCTAGACCCCTTACTTTGCAGTCTCCTGCTAATTAAAATCACCTGTGCCAAATGGGAGGAGTGCTGGTCCAAGAAGAAGACTAGAACATGCTTTGCAAAAAAGAAAAAAAAAAAAAAAAGAGCATGAACCGCACATCCCAAAATCATACGTTGATCTAAAGCCGCTAGGCAAAAATTAATATAACTGAATATGAGGTTTTCAGTTTAACATTCTGATCAGACTGTATGAAGCCCACTGCCACTTCACGGCAAACCTCGTAGTGGGTCCTATCGCCCTAACGGAGCGGAGCCGTGCGGCGCCCACCGCCACAGCGGCCATGCACCAGCAGGAATTTGGGATGTGCGGTTCATGCTCTTTTTTTTCCTTTTTCCCAAAAAGACCTGCCTCAGAGCGTCCAGGAAAAGAGGAGCACTCTGCACTACACGATCATTGCGCTCCCAAAGCGGCGTTGCCCACTCCAACGCCCTGCCCGACAAAAGAGATAAAATGAATCCCACTTTCGCCCGTTCCGTAGGAAAACGTGCAGCCAGGAGCTCGAGATGTATGGAGCACTGGCTGATGAATCCCCGACATAGCTTACTGTCACCAGCAAACTTGTCTGGAAGCGGGATACGGGATATAGTCGGAGCAGGGGTGGCTGCGGACAAACTGGCTGCAGCTACACTTGCTGCCTGAACAGCGACAGCAGTAACGTCCACAGCTGAGGTTATACGTTCTAGAGCCGCCAACCTATCCTCCAGCTGCTGGATGTACTGCTGTAGACGCTGATCATCCGCCATTTACTAGCCAGACCCTGGTGCTAGTATACTGTTAGGGCTAGCGAAACGCACCGAGAAAATATAGATTTTTTTATTGTTATTGGTGCGTTCGCAGCCCGGGGTCCACCATGCAGGAAAACCTGCTGCTAGCAAATGGCAGCACTATATGGCGGTATTGTCTAGCTCTGTTAACTTACAGAGCAGCCGTGAAAGCAAAGCACTGCACCCTGTTAGACTTCACAGAAGCACAGGCTAACTGCCCAACAGAGACCAGTCAGTGGTTATGCATGCACACAAATCTCCTCGCCGGAGGTGCCAGCATTCTAGAGGCTTATTTCAGCCAGGTCCCTGAATACATACAAACACACAAACTCTTTGCCGGAGGTGCCAGCATTCTAGGGGCTTATTTCAGCCAGGTCCCTGAACACAATCTAACATGACAACACTGGCGCAAAGCACATAACTTAGAAAGATACTAGCGCATGGCTGTGCGGCCATGCGAGCCTTTTATGGCTGCAGCCAGTACAAGACCTTCCTAGAAGGACCAATGAGAAGCTGCCACAAAGCCTGAGCACCTTCAGGACCTTCCTGGAGAACCAATGGGCTTTGCTGCAGTATCCAAGCATGTGACCCTCGATCTCCAATGAGTGATCTTACCCTGGGCATGCTCAGAAGGAGAAAAGCAGGACTTAGTCCTAAAAGCGTCTGCTCGCCGCTGCCCAGCACTGACTTCAATGGCAGAAGCTGGAAAAGCAGCAGTAATCCTTCTCACAGAGTCAGACTGAGTGAGACGCTGGGACTGACGTCTCCGCTGAGCAGCCTCCACTGCGGCAGGAGAAGAATGGGAGACAGCAGCAGAGATGGCCTGAGATTCCCCCTGTGCAGAGGCGGGAACTTGACCCCTAACAGTAGGTTTGTTACAAAGTAAAAAAAATACGACCACAGACTACCTAAACCTGCTCAAGTCCATGCCAAAGAGGACGAGCGGGGAAAAAATACAGCAAAAAGTTGGTTAAAACTAATTGGAATTTTTTTTAGGAAACTACCAAGTGAGAGTTTTCAGCAGTTTCTGTCACTGCCATCAGATTACCAGGAAAAGTTCTGACCCAAAGAACGAGTTGTGGTTGGCGATTCTGGCACAATGTACAAGCAATTCTTCATTGATCCCTCACTCCCCCAAACAGTCCTGTTTTTGGAATCATCAATGGTTCTTAAAAATTGGAATTGGTGGCTCAGTGGACAGCAATGCAGCCTTGCATCGCTGGAGTCCTGGGTTCAAATTCCACCAAGGACACCATCTGCAAGAAGTTTGTATGTTCTCCCCGTGTTTGTGTGGGTTTCCTCCCTGGCACTCCGGTTTCCTCCCACATTCCAAAGATATACTGATAGGGAATTTAGATTGTGAGCCCCAATGGGGACAGTGATGATAATGTGTGCAAACTGTAAAGTAGTGCGTACTATATTAGCGCTATATAAAAATAAAGATTATTATTATAATCTTTCTGCTGATATTGTATATGGGCAAAGACTGCTCTAAGATGGAAAGTAGATGGCAGAATGAACATGATTAAAAGATTATTATCATCTGTGACAAAGTCACTGGCAAAGTACTGGAGGGGAAATGTGTTTTAAAAAGGCTATTAGCTTCAGTGATGTGAAACAAAGAAGTTTTACTCCAGCACACTAAGTGTTGACAGGAGTTAAGCAGCCATTTTAACCCCTTAGTGACAGAGCCAATTTGGTACTTAATAACCAGGCCAATTTTTGCAATTCTGACCACTGTCACTTTATGAGGTTATAACTCTGGAACGCTTCAACGGATCCCGCTGATTCTGAGATTGTTTTTTCGTGACATATTGTACTTCATGTTAGTGGTAACATTTCTTCGATATTACTTGCGATTATTTATGAAAAAAACGGAAATATGGCGAAAATTTTTAAAATGTTGCAGTTTTCAAACTTTGTATTTTTATGCCCTTAAATCAGAGAGATATGTCATAAAAAATAGTTAATAAATAACATTTCCCACATGTCTACTTTACATCAGCACAATTTTGGAAACAAAATTTTTTTTTGTTAGGGAGTTATAAGGGTTAAAAGTTGACCAGCAATTTCTCATTTTTACAACACCATTTTTTTTTAGGGACCACATCACATTTGAAGTCATTTTGAGGGGTCTATATGATAGAAAATAATGAAGTGTGACACCATTCTAAAAACTACACCCATCAAGGTTCTCAAAACCACATTCAAGAAGTTTATTAACCCTTTACGTGCTTCACAGGAACTGAAACAATGTGGAAGGAAAAAATGAACATTTAACTTTTTTTTGCAAACATCTCAATTCAGAACCATTTTTTTTATTTTCACAAGTGTAAAAACAGAAATGTAACCATAAATTTTGTTATGCAATTTCTACTGAATACGCCAATACCCCATATGTGGGGGTAAACCACTGTTAGGGCGCACCGCAGAACTTAGAAGTGAAGGAGCGCCGTTTGACTTTTTCAATGCAGAATTGGCTGGAATTGAGATCGGACGCCATGTCACGTTTAGAGAGCCCCTGATGTGCCTAAACAGTGGAAACTCCCCACAAGTGACACCATTTTGGAAACTAGACCCCTTAAGGAACTTATCTAGATGTGTGGTGAGCACTTTGAACCCCCAAGTGCTTCACAGAAGTTTATAACGTAGAGCCGTGAAAATAAAAAATCGCTTTTGTTTACACAAAAATTATCTTTTTGCCCACAAATTCTTATTTTCACAAGGGTAACAGGAGAAATTAGACCACAAAAGTTGTTGTGCAATTTCTCCTGAGTACGCTGATACCCAATATGTGGGGGTAAACAACTGTTAGGGCGCACCGCAGAGCTTGGAAGAGAAGGAGTGCCGTTTTACTTTTTCAATGTAGAATTGGCTGGAATTGAGATTGGACGCCATGTCGCGTTTGGAGAGCCCCTGATGTGCCTAAACAGTGGAAACCCCCCACAAGTGACACCATTTTGGAAACTAGACCCCTTAAGGAACTTATCTAGATGTGTGGCGAGCACTTTGAACCCCCATGTGCTTCACAGAAGTTTATAACGTAGAGCCGTGAAAAAAAAAATTGCATTTTTTCTACAAAAATGATCTTTTTGCCCACAAATTTTTATTTTCACAAGGGTAACAGGAGAAATTAAACCACAAAAGTTGTTCTGCAATTTCTTCTGAGTACGTCGATACCCAATATGTGGGGGTAAACCACTGTTTGGGCGCACCGCAGAGCTTGGAAGAGAAAGAGTGCCGTTTTACTTTTTCAATGTAGAATTGGCTGGAATTGAGATCGGACGCCATGTCGCGTTTGGAGAGCCCCTGATGTGCCTAAACAGTAGAAATCCCCCACAAGTGACCCCATTTTGGAAACTAGACCCCCCATGGAACTTATCTAGATGTGTGGTGAGAACCTTGAATGCCCAAGTGCTTCACAGAAGTTTATAATGCAGAGCCGTGAAAATAAAAAATATTTTTTTTTCCACAAAAAAGATTTTTTAGCCACCAAATTTTTATTTTCACAAGGGTAACAAGAGAAACTGGACCCCAAAAGTTGTTGTCCAATTTGTCCTGAGTATGCTGGTACCCCATATGTGGGGGTAAACCACTGTTTGGGCGCACGGCAGAGCTCGGAAGGAAGGAGCGCCGTTTTGGAATGCAGACTTTGATAGAATGGTCTGCGGGTATTATGTCGCGTTTGGAGAGCCCCTGATGTACCTAACCAGTAGAAACCCTCCACAAGTGACCCCATTTTGGAAACTAGACCCCCCAAGGAACTTATCTAGATGTGTGGTGAGAACTTTGAATGCCCAAGTGCTTCACAGAAGTTTAGAATGCAGAGTCGTGAAAATAAAAAATATTTTTTTTTCCACAAAAAAGATATTGTAGCCCCCAAGTTTTTATTTTCACAAGGGTAACAGGAGAAATTGGACTGCAATAGTTGTTGTCCAATTTATCCCGAGTACGCTGATGCGCCATATGTGGCGGTAAACCACTGTTTGGGCGCACGGCAGAGCTCGGAAGGGAAGGAGCGCCTTTTTGGAATGCAGACTTTGATAGAATGGTCTGTGGGCATTATGTTGCGATTGCAGAGCCCCTGATGTACCTAAACTGTAGTAACCCCCCACAAGTGACCCCATTTTGGAAACTAGACCCCCCAAGGAACTTATCTAGATGTGTGGTGAGAACTTTGAATGCCCAAGTGCTTCACAGAAGTTTAGAATGCAGAGTCGTGAAAATAAAAAATATTTTTTTTTCACAAAAAAGATTTTGTAGCCCCCAAGTTTTTATTTTCACAAGGGTAACAAGAGAAATTGGACCCCAGAAGTTGTTGTCCAATTTATCCCGAGTACGCTGATGCCCCATATGTGGGGGTAACCCACTGTTTGGGCGCACGGCAGAGCTCAGAAGGGAGGGAGCACCATTTGACTTTTTGAGCGCAAAATTGTCTGTCGTGTTTGGAGACCCCCTGATGTACCTAAACAGTGGAAACCCCCCAATTCTAGCTCCAACCCTAACCCCAACACACCCCTAACCCTAATCCCAACCTCATCCATAATCCTAATCACTAACCCTAACCATAATCACAACCCTTACCCCAAGTCAACCCTAACCATAACCCTAATCAAAACCCTAAATCCAACACACCCCTAATCCTAATCTCAACCCTAACCTCAAACCTAACCCTAATCCCAATACACCCCTAATCACAACCCTAACCTTAACCCTAATCCCAAACCTAACCCTAATCCCAAGCGTAACCCTAATGCCAACCCTAACCCTAATACGAACCCTAATCCAAACCCTAACCCTAATCCCAGCTCTAACCCTAACTTTAGCCCCAACCCTAGCCCTAACTTTAGCCCCAACCCTAACCCTAGCCCTAGGGCTACTTTTACACTTGCGTCGTTTGGCATTCCATCGCAATCCGTCGTTTTGGACAAGAAACGGATCCTGCAAATGTGCCCGCAGGATGCGTTTTTTGCCCATAGACTTGTATTGCCGACGGATCGTGACGGATGGCCACACGTCGCGTCCGTCGTGCACTGGATCAGTTGTGTTTTGGCGGAGCGTCGGCACAAAAAACGTTCAATGAAACGTTTTTTTGTACGTCGCATCCGCCATTTCTGACCGCGCATGCGTGGCCGTAACTCCGCCCCCTCCTCCCCAGGACATAGATTGGGCAGCAGATGTGTTGAAAAACTACAGCTGCTGCCCACGTTGTGCACAATTTTCACAACGTGCGTCGGTATGTCGGGCCGACGCATTGCGACGGCCCCGTACCGACGTAAGTGTGAAAGAAGCCTAACCCTAAGTTTAGCCCCAACCCTAACCCTAAATTTATCCCCAACCCTAACCCTAAATTTAGCCCCAACCCTAGCCCTACCCCTAACCTAACCCTACCCCTACCCCTAACCTAACCCTACCCCTACCCCTAACCCTACCCCTAACCTAACCCTAACCTAACCCTACCCCTAACCCTAACCCTACCCCTAACCTAACCCTACCCCTAACCCTACCCCTAACCTAACCCTACCCCTAACCTAACCCTAACCCTACCCCTAACCCTACCCCTAACCTAACCCTAACCTAACCCTACCCCTAACCCTACCCCTAACCCTACCCCTAACCCTAACCTAACCCTACCCCTAACCCTACCCCTAACCCTACCCCTAACCTAACCCTACCCCTAACCCTACCCCTAACCCTAACCTAACCCTACCCCTAACCCTACCCCTAACCTAACCCTACCCCTAACCCTAACCCTACCCCTAACCCTACCCCTAACCCTAACCTAACCCTACCCCTAACCCTAACCTAACCCTACCCCTAACCCTACCCCTAACCCTAACCCTAACCCTACCCCTAACCCTACCCCTAACCCTACCCCTAATTTTAGCCCCAACTGCTGTTCTCCTGCTGGCCGGCAGATGGAGACAGATGGCGGGCGCACTGGGCATGCGTCCGCCATGTTCTGCTGCCGGCGGCCAGGAGGAGCAGCAAGAGGATCCAGGGACCTAGGTGAGTATGCTAGGGTCCCCGAATCCCCCTATTTCTCTGTCCTCTGATGTGCGATCACATCAGAGGACAGAGAATTACACTTTACTTTTTTTTTTTTTTTTGCGGTCGCCGGTAAACAGTTAATTACCGGCGATCGCAAAACAGGGGTCGGTAATACCGACCCCGATCGTGCTCTTTGGGGTCTCGGCTACCCCCGGCAGCCGAGACCCCAAAGATTCTCCCGGTGCCGGCCGGCGGGCGCACTGCGCATGCGCCCGCCATTTTGAAGATGGCGGCGCCCACCGGGAGACACGAGGAGCATCGGGGGAGCTAGGTGAGTATTGGGGGGCCACCTGGGACCCCTTTTCTCTGTCCTCCGATGTGCGATCACGTCGGAGGACAGAGAAATGAAAAAGAGATCGCTTTTTTTTTTTTTTTGCGATCGCCGGTAAACGGTTAATTACCGGCGATCGCAAATGCGGGGTGGGTTAAAACCCCCCCGAATCATGTTCTCTGGGGTCTCGGCTACCCTCGGAAGCCAAGACCCCGGAGAAAATCGGCCTCTGGGGGGCGCTATGGACTTTTTCCACAGCGCCGTTAATTAACGGCGCTGTGGTTTAAGTACCCTTAGCGGCCGCCGTTAAAAGGCGTATCGGCGGTCGCTAAGGGGTTAAAGGGTTGGGTTTTGACAACAACCAAAGAGCGGGTGGCAGGTTGTTCACCATATGTCCACCCCAGGGTGTGGTCTCGGATTTAAATAGTTGGTCATCTGAGGCACTCAGTGTCCAGTGTGGAGAGGCTAGCTCCAGAGAGATGTTCATGTTTGTGCTTTCCTGAACCGTGTGTTTTGCTAACCCTGAGTGGGCAGATCCCTGCAACAACAAGGACTGTGCTTTGTATTATGTTTTTGTTTTTCCTCGACCATAAAGGCTGTGTTTGTTTTTGCCAACTCTGCACTGGTTTATGCAGTATCCTTAATAAACTAGTGAGAGATTTAAAGAGACATCTGTTATGACCTGGTGGTCAGGACAATAATGGACCTGGTGGTTAAGAGCACACGGAATGACCTGATAGTTACTGATAATAAAGGACGAGCTCTGGGACGTGGGAACTCTGCTGACCGCAATCCCTAATCCTATCAAACACACTAGAAATAGCCGTGGATTGCGCCTAACGCTCCCTATGCAACTCGGCACAGCCTAAGGAACTAGCTAGCCCTGAAGATAGAAAAATAAACCCTACCTTGCCTCAGAGAAATTCCCCAAAGGAAAAGGCAGCCCCCCACATATAATGACTGTGAGTAAAAATGAAAATACAAACACAGAGATGAAATAGATTTAGCAAAGTGAGGCCCGACTTACTGAACAGACCGAGGATAGGAAAGGTAACTTTGCGGTCAGCACAAAAACGTACAAAAAGACCACGCAGAGGGCGCAAAAAAGACCCTCCGCACCGACTCACGGTGCGGAAGCGCTCCCTCTGCGTCCCAGAGCTTCCAGCAAGCAAGACAACAATAAAAATAGCAAGCTGGACAGAAAAATAGCAAACCAAAGAAATACAAGCTGGAACTTAGCTTCTGCTGGGAAGACAGGTCACAAGAACGATCCAGGAGTGAACTAGACCAATACTGGAACATTGACAGGTGGCATGGAGCAAAGATCTAAGTGGAGTTAAATAGAGCAGCAGCTAACGAATTAACCTCGTCACCTGTGGAAGGAAACTCAGAAACACCCACCAGAGGAAGTCCATGGACAGAACCAGCCGAAGTACCATTCATGACCACAGGAGGGAGCCCGACAACAGAATTCACAACAGTACCCCCCCTTGAGGAGGGGTCACCGAACCCTCACCAGAGCCCCCAGGCCGACCAGGATGAGCCAAATGAAAGGCACGAACCAGATCGGCAGCATGAACATCAGAGGCAAAAACCCAGTAATTATCTTCCTGACCATAACCCTTCCACTTGACCAGGTACTGGAGTTTCCGTCTCGAAACACGAGAATCCAAAATCTTCTCCACCACATACTCCAATTCCCCCTCAACCAATACCAGGGCAGGAGGATCAACAGATGGAACCACAGGCGCCACGTATCTCCGCAATAACGACCTATGGAACACATTATGGATGGCAAAAGAAGCAGGAAGGGCCAAACAAAATGACACAGGATTGATAACCTCAGAAATCTTATACGGACCAATGAAACGAGGCTTAAACTTAGGAGAGGAAACCTTCATAGGAACATAACGAGACGACAACCAAACCAAATCCCCAACACGAAGTCGGGGACCCACACAGCGCCGGCGGTTAGCGAAACGTTGAGCCTTCTCCTGGGACAATTTCAAATTGTCCACCACATGAGTCCAAATCTGCTGCAACCTATCCACCACAGTATCTACACCAGGACAGTCCGAAGACTCAACCTGCCCTGAAGAGAAACGAGGATGGAAACCAGAATTGCAGAAAAACGGCGAAACCAAAGTAGCCGAGCTGGCCCGATTATTAAGGGTGAACTCAGCCAACGGCAAAAAGGACACCCAATCATCCTGATCAGCAGAAACAAAGCATCTCAGATATGTTTCCAAAGTTTGATTAGTTCGTTCGGTTTGGCCATTTGTCTGAGGATGGAAAGCCGAGGAAAAAGACAAATCAATGCCCATCCTTGCACAAAAGGATCGCCAAAACCTCGAAACAAACTGGGAACCTCTGTCAGAAACGATGTTCTCCGGGATACCATGTAAACGAACCACATGCTGGAAAAATAATGGCACCAAATCAGAGGAGGAAGGCAATTTAGACAAAGGTACCAAATGGAACATCTTAGAAAAGCGATCACAAACCACCCAAATGACCGACATCTTTTGAGAGACGGGGAGATCCGAAATAAAATCCATAGAAATATGCGTCCAGGGCCTCTTCGGGACCGGCAAGGGCAAAAGCAACCCACTGGCACGAGAACAGCAGGGCTTAGCCTGAGCACAAGTCCCACAGGACTGCACAAAAGAACGCACATCCGGTGACAAAGACGGCCACCAAAAGGATCTAGCCACCAAATCTCTGGTACCAAAGATTCCAGGATGCCCAGCCAACACTGAACAATGAATCTCAGAGATAACTCTACTACCATCTGTCAGGGACAAACAGTTTCTCCGCTGGGCAACGGTCAGGTCTATCAGCCTGAAATTTTTGCAGCACCCGCCGCAAATCAGGGGAGATGGCAGACAAAATTACCCCCTCTTTGAGAATACCCGCCGGCTCAGGAACACCCGGAGAGTCAGGCACAAAACTCCTTGACAGGGCATCAGCCTTCACATTCTTAGAGCCTGGAAGGTACGAAACCACAAAATCAAAACGGGAGAAAAATAACGACCATCTAGCCTGTCTCGGATTCAACCGTTTGGCAGACTCAAGATAAGTCAAATTCTTGTGATCTGTCAAGACCACCACGCGATGCTTGGCTCCTTCAAGCCAATGACGCCACTCCTCAAATGCCCAGTTCATGGCCAACAACTCACGATTACCAACATCATAATTACGTTCAGCAGGCAAAAACTTTCTAGAAAAGAAAGCACATGGCTTCATCACCGAGCCATCAGAACTTCTTTGCGACAAAACAGCCCCTGCTCCAATCTCAGAAGCATCAACCTCAATCTGAAACGGGAGCGAAACATCTGGCTGGCACAACACAGGGGCAGAAGAAAAATGATGCTTCAACTCCTGAAAAGCCTCTACAGCTGCAGAAGACCAATTAACCACATCAGCACCCTTCTTGGTCAAATCAGTCAACAGTTTAGCAACAGTAGAAAAATTAGCGATGAAGCGCCGATAAAAATTAGCAAAGCCAAGGAACTTTTGCAGGCTCTTCACAGATGTCGGCTGAGTCCAATCGTAAATGGCCTGGACTTTAACAGGGTCCATCACGATAGTAGAAGGGGAAAAAATGAACCCCAAAAATTAAACCTTCTGAACTCCAAAGAGACACTTTGACCCCTTCACAAACAAGGAATTCGCACGAAGGACCTGGAACACCATTCTGACCTGCTTCACATGAGACTCCCAATCATCCGAAAAGACCAAAATATCATCCAAATACACAATCAGGAATTTATCCAGGTACTCTCGGAAGATATCATGCATAAAGGACTGAAATACTGATGGAGCATTGGAAAGCCCGAATGGCATAACCAGGTACTCAAAATGGCCCTCGGGCGTATTAAATGCTGTTTTCCATACATCGCCTTGTTTAATACGCACAAGATTATACGCCCCTCGAAGATCTATCTTGGTGAACCAACTAGCCCCTTTAAAACGAGCAAACAAATCAGACAGCAACGGCAAAGGATACTGAAATTTGACTGTAATTTTATTAAGAAGGCGGTAATCAATACAAGGTCTCAAAGAACCATCCTTCTTGGCCACAAAAAAGAACCCTGCTCCTAACGGTGATGACGACGGGCGAATATGGCCTTTCTCCAAGGGTTCCTTTATATAACTCCGCATAGCGGCGTGTTCTGGCACAGATAAATTGAACAATCGGCCCTTAGGAAACTTACTACCAGGAATCAAATTAATTTCGCAATCCCTATGAGGAGGTAGGGCACTGGCTTTGGGCTCATCAAATAAATCCCGATAATCCGACAAAAACTCTGGAACTTCAGAAGGAGTGGAAGACGAAATAGACAAAAATGGAACATCACCATGTACCCCCTGGCAACCCCAGCTGGACACAGACATAGATTTCCAGTCCAATACTGGATTATGGACCTGTAGCCATGGCAACCCCAAAACTACCACATCATGCAGATTATGCAACACCAAAAAGCGAATATCCTCCTGATGTGCAGGAGCCATGCAGATGGTCAATTGGGTCCAGTACTGAGGCTTATTCTTGGGCAAAGGCGTAGCATCAATTCCTCTCAATGGAATAGGATACTGCAAGGGCTCCAAGAAAAAACCACAGCGCCTAGCATACTCCAAGTCCATCAAATTCAGGGCAGCGCCTGAATCCACAAATGCCATAACACAATAGGATGACAAAGAGCAAATCAGAGTAACTGACAATAGAAATTTAGACTGTACCGTACCAATGGTGGCAGACCTAGCGAACCGCTTAGTGCGCTTAGGACAATCGGAGATAGCATGAGTGGAATCACCACAGTAAAAACACAGCCCATTCTGACGTCTGTGTTCTTGCCGTTCAGCTCTGGTCAAAGTCCTATCACATTGCATAGGCTCAGGCCCATGCTCAGATAGTACCGCCAAATGGTGCACAGCTTTACGCTCACGCAAACGTCGATCGATCTGAATGGCCAAGGACATAGACTCATTCAGACCAGCAGGCATGGGAAATCCCACCATGACATCCTTAAGGGCTTCAGAGATACCCTTTCTGAAGATTGCTGCCAGGGCACATTCATTCCACTGAGTGAGCACAGATCACTTTCTAAACTTCTGACAATATATCTCCGCTTCATCCTGACCCTGACACAGAGCCAGCAAGATTTTCTCTGCCTGATCCACTGAATTAGGTTCGTCATAAAGCAATCCAAGCGCCAGGAAAAACGCATCAACATCACGCAATGCCGGATCTCCTGGCGCAAGGGAAAATGCCCAGTCTTGAGGGTCACCACGTAACAAAGAAATAATGATCTTTACTTGTTGAACAGGGTCACCTGAGGAGCGAGGTTTCAAGGCAAGAAACAATTTACAATTATTTTTGAAATTCAAGAACTTAGATCTATCACCAAAAAACAAATCAGGAATGGGAATCCTAGGCTCTGACATCGGATTCTGAACCACAAAATCTTGAATGTTTTGTACCCTTGTAGTGAGATTATCCATCCAAGAGGACAGACCTTGAATGTCCATGTTTACACCTGTGTCCTGAACCACCCAGAGGTAAAGGAGAAAAGAGAGACAAAACACACTGCAAAGAAAAAAAAATGGTCTCAGAACTTCTCTTATCCCTCTATTGAGATGCATTAGTACTTTGGGCCACCTGCACTGTTATGACCTGGTGGTCAGGACAATAATGGACCTGGTGGTTAAGAGCACACGGAATGACCTGATAGTTACTGATAATAAAGGACGAGCTCTGGGACGTGGGAACTCTGCTGACCGCAATCCCTAATCCTATCAAACACACTAGAAATAGCCGTGGATTGCGCCTAACGCTCCCTATGCAACTCGGCACAGCCTAAGGAACTAGCTAGCCCTGAAGATAGAAAAATAAACCCTACCTTGCCTCAGAGAAATTCCCCAAAGGAAAAGGCAGCCCCCCACATATAATGACTGTGAGTAAAGATGAAAATACAATCACAGAGATTAAATAGATTTAGCAAAGTGAGGCCCGACTTACTGAACAGACCGAGGATAGGAAAGGTAACTTTGCAGTCAGCACAAAAACGTACAAAAAGACCACGCAGAGGGCGCAAAAAAGACCCTCCGCACCGACTCACGGTGCGGAGGCGCTCCCTCTGCGTCCCAGAGCTTCCAGCAAGCAAGACAACAATAAAAATAGCAAGCTGGACAAAAAAATAGCAAACCAAAGAAATACAAGCTGGAACTTAGCTTCTGCTGGGAAGACAGGTCACAAGAACG
This sequence comes from Ranitomeya imitator, assembly GCF_032444005.1. Taxonomy (NCBI): domain Eukaryota; kingdom Metazoa; phylum Chordata; class Amphibia; order Anura; family Dendrobatidae; genus Ranitomeya; species Ranitomeya imitator. Next base: position 802,018,688 of record NC_091282.1, read on the forward strand.
ATCCAGGAGTGAACTAGACCAATACTGGAACATTGACAGGTGGCATGGAGCAAAGATCTAAGTGGAGTTAAATAGAGCAGCAGCTAACGAATTAACCTCGTCACCTGTGGAAGGAAACTCAGAAACACCCACCAGAGGAAGTCCATGGACAGAACCAGCCGAAGTACCATTCATGACCACAGGAGGGAGCCCGACAACAGAATTCACAACAGACATCGTTCCTGAGCCTTCCTCCGTATGTAGCCTGGTGAACCAATCTACCACACATCTTAAGGTACCGTCACACTCAGCGACGCTGCAGCGATATAGACAACGAGCCGACCTAAACTAGATCGCTGGAGCGTCACTGTTTAGGTCGCTGTAGAGACGTCAAACACAGCAACTCCAGAACGATGCAGGAGCGATCCAGTGACGTAACGGCGACTCACTTCTCGTTCTCGCTGGTTGTTCGCTCCATGTAAAATGTTGCTGGCATCGTTGCTTTTGATGTCAAACATGACGATACACGCCGACCTGGCGACGAAATAAAGTTCTGGACTTCTAGCTCCGACCAGCGATGGCACAGCGGGATCCAGATCGCTGCTGCGTGTCAAACACAACGAGATCGCTATCCAGGACGCTGCAACGTCACAGATCGTTGTCGTTCTCTTTGCAAAGTTGATGAGTGTGACGGTACCTTTAGGATATGCTGACACCGATTGGAGGAACTCTGTCCTCCAATGATCTTAAGAATAAAGGGGCTGCAGTGTTGATTTAGCACTGCTTCCCATTCACACATCCGCATCCCATTTACTTTCAGGGGAACCCATTGCTAAATCAGTGCTTTTGTCCCTTAATCTCAGCATCACTGGAGGTCACAGAGATCTGAGTAAAGTGATAGAATAAAGCGATAGAATATCCAAGCAACAAACTATCACTTTCTATGATAACAGTACTCCATAATACATAAGAAATCTCACTTAGCATACAAGTGCATTAAGCACAATGGACTACACGTTAATTGATATGCATCTTAAATGGGGTTTTCTGATTTTGGAAAACTCAGATCCTTCAGGTATAGTTTATTTTAAGAAAAACTAAATCTTTTCTTTCACTCACCCTCCCCAGGTTTACTGCTGAGTCTCCGCTGCTACTCCTGGTATCGGTTACTGTCTGCAGCGCTGGTGTCACATCTGCCGAGGTGCAGCTACCGTAATAACTGAGCTCGGCAGTTCTGACCGAAAACTTGGTACGAGGCGTTTAAAGCTACTGAACTCATTGATGTGACATCAACACTGCGGACAACAGAGAGCAGTGACAGAGACTCAGCACTGGACCCAGAGAGGGTGAGCAAAGAACTGAATGACATTGATCAATCATTGATACATACAAAGTAGCATTTAATAACTGGACACTCAACTACAATGCTGTATCAGAGCTGAAGATTACCACCTGCTCTTCTCTTCTAGAGTTTCATATGATATTGCTAACTAATCCTCAGCAAAGGAAAAGACTTTGTACACAACAACAAAAAAAGTGTACAATTAAAAATAAAAATTCTGCAATCTCCCACCTGTCTCTTGGCTCATTTGATGTCCATGATCCAAAATCTCCACCTCCACCGGAGCTTATGTACTTTCAGAAATGTCACTCGGTCTCCAAACCAGAGGGGCATACAAGTGGCAAATCCAAACTTGTCAGCAATTCCTCTGTTAAAATAAAATCATCTCTGTGTCATCGCTGTGTACAATGTTTTACAATGCATGAATCCAAAAGCAAACACAGAAACTAATTATGATCCTATGGGGGATGATAACAAGAGCCAACATTTAACCTACTCATACAAACACAAATGCTTCGGGGCTTTATTGCCTTTGCCTACGTTTCCTCTGTACAGTTAAGTGGTAAAAGGTTTTTGGATTACAGGAAATTCTCATTTGCCTCTGCAGATATACCGCACAGAAGATATTTCTTTTGGTGTCCTCACTATTTTTGTGTAATGAAAAGCAATACCACAAAACAAAAATATACTCTGGAAAAGAGGCACCGCAGCTGTACATAAAGCACAGGAATCCGGGCTGACTCCGACACGACACTCCTGACTCTTAACTAAAAACAGATTTTAAGCATGAATAGTCCTAAACTAATTGAAATCTTAGGAAAACTACACACCTGTGTTTGCACATCCCTCCTCTGTGCGCCTTGTCTTATGGCCAAGTGTATTTGTTAGTTTCTATCAAAAGATATTTGTCCCGTTCTTATTAAAGTGCACCTGCTCACGAGAACGCAGCTTTTGTACATTCACTAAAACCCTACAGGCAAAGGCATAGACATCAGGCCCCATATCTGAAATCCTAATTGTCCCCACTGTACCTCCAATAAATAAAGAAATATTCCGCAGAATAGGCAGGGTCACAGGACATAAGTGTAGTCACAGAAGGGCGTATCTCACAAAAGACAGGGAGAGGGACATGTAGTGCACCACTTACAAAGCAATTTTGCCCCTATTGAAGTCTCTTAGTGACAGTCCCCACAGTCACACAACACAGTATGATGGCCCCCAGAGTTCTACAACACAGTATGATGGCCCCCACAGTCTCACAGCACAGTATGACGGTCCTCACAGTCACACAACACAGTATGGCGGCCCCCAGAGTTCTACAACACAGTATGATGGCCCCCACAGTCTCACAGCACAGTATGACGGTCCCCACAGTCACACCACCCAGTATGACGGCCCCCAGAGTTCTACAACACAGTATGACGGTCCCGACAGTCTCACAACACAGTATCATGACACCCACAGTCTCACAACACAGTATGACGGTCCCCACAGTCTCACAGCACAGTATTATGGTCCCCACAGTCACACAACACAGTATGACATCCCCACAGTCTCACAGCACAGTATGACAGTTCCCACAGTCACACAACACAGTATGACGGCCCCCAGAGTTCTACAACACAGTATGACGGTCCTGACAGTCTCACAACACAGTATGATGGCCCCCACAGTCTCACAACACAGTATGATGGTCCCCACAGTCTCACAGCACAGTATGATGGTCCCCACAGTCACACAACACAGTATGACGGCCCCCTGAGTTCTACAACACAGTATGACGGTCCCAACAGTCTCACAACACAGTATCATGGCCCCTACAGTCTCACAACACAGTATGACAGTCCCCACAGTCTCACAACACAGTATGACGGTCACCATAGTCCCTCAACACAGTTTGACAGTTCCCACAGTCACACAACACATTATGACGGCCCCCACAGTTCTACAGCACAGTATGACAGTCCCCACAGTCTCACAACACAGTATGACGGTCACCACAGTCCCACAACACAGTATGACAACCCCCACAGTCTCACAACACAGTATGTAGGCCCCACAGTTCTACAACACAGTATGACAGCCCTCACAGTCCCATAACATAGTATGACAACCCCCACAGTCTCACAATACAGCAGGACAGCCCCAACAGGCTCACAGCACAGTATGATGATCCTCACAGTCCCACAACACAGTATGATGGCCCCCACAGTCCCACAACATAGTATGATAGTCCCCACAGTCCCACAACACAGTATGACAGCCTTCACAGTTTTTTTCTGGATAAAAACCAGGCAATTTGTTTATATGCTTGTATGAATTCAGCTGTAGGCCAAATTCAGACATCCTGATATCACGGTCCGAGTATAGACCGTTATGCGCTGTCTAACCACAGGTCTCCTGAGCCAAACTCAATAGTCCCATGAACATATATGAAGTTGTTGACTTTAAGTGAGGACATCGAGGCCCATCCATGAATTGCAGTCCATAGTCAGATTGTGATGTACGGACGTCTGAATTTGGCCTAAAGCTGAATGAATGGCTACAATTAAACCTAATGTATGGCCATTTATACTGAGTTCACACACAGCGGACATACTGTGGCTGTAAACCGCAGTGCCCCTGTGCTCAGGCTTTTGCACTATTTCCATGCACAATCACTTAATCTTGCAGGGAAACAGCTGTTTCACTTGTAAAATGGCACAGCCGATCTTAATGGCCCTTTGGCTTTGTAGGTGAAACAGCTGTTTACCTGCAAACTTAAATGGATGTTCATAGAAACATTGGAAAGACCTCAATGGCACAGGACTGCGGTGGTTTAAAGCCATAGCATACTGCTGCATGTGAATTCAGCCTCAAAGTGCCAGTGATGGGGATACAGTTACAGTAGCGTAGCTCCGGGTGGTCCCCCTTAGAGACCAGGGCCCGGGGCGATGGCCCCCTCTGCTCCTTTCCCCCGGTAGCTACGCTACTGAGAAAAACACAAGTAAACTAATTTAAGTAATTGGTGCGGAAATGCTATAGGCAATCTGCAACATCAAAAACGCACCAAATACTGATTGTGAGAACTTAGCCTTACAGATTGCTTCAGCACAAGGCCTAAAAACAGATATGGACACACTGACCACGGAAAACTGGATGTCGGACATCTGGCAAGACAGCAAAATAGCTAGGCCATGTGCACACGTCCAGTATTTGCTGAGTTTTTTATATCAGTACTTGTAGCCAAAACTATGAGAGGAAAAATCAGAGGAAAAGTATAATAGAAACATATGCACCACTTCTGCATTTATCACCCACTCTTAGTTTTGGCTTACAAATACTGATGTAAAATACTGACCAAATACTGCTAGTGTGAATGTGGCCTTAAGCACTTTTAAAAACCTAAATTAATAATCTAATACAATTTATTTCAACCAAGAAATCCAATTTAATTACATTTTAACCATAAGTACATCTGAATACATATGAATGGCTGCATTTTATTTTGCATTATTTGTTGCAGATGCGGATGGTGTGTTATACGGGATCTCATGTTATATAAAGAGGTTGTCCACTACTCAGGTAATCCCTTTTGAATCTCTATGTTTCCCCTCAATAAAATAATAACTTTTAGGCCACTTTCACACATTCATTGTTTTGTTAGTATTTTACCTTTGTATTTGTAAGCCCAAACCAGGAATTTGTGAACAATGCACAAAGAATAAACATGTCCTTATACTCACCTCATCCAGAGCAAATGAGAGAGCAGTTGCAGCTCTCACTTCCTCTGGATGTCAATTACGCCCATAAGAAAGGAGCGTGAAACCATTGCTGACTGGCCGTAAGGATTGTGTGACATTATGCCACGTGATCTCGGAGAGCGAGTACCAAAACTGCTGGAATTGCACCAACACCAAAGGGACAACCCGATCAATTACCCCGAGTACTGAACAACCCCTTTAAAATATGACAAAACAAACCCAAATTGAAGAATACGCTTCCAAAATTCTCCACCATGCTCATAGCCCCAGTGGGGGAGCTTACCAAGGAGAAATATCTTTCACAATTATAGCATTCCCACAATTGGTATCATAGAGAAAAAAACGGAGTTTATGTCCATAAAAACATAACAAGTTTATTAGTTACAAAAATTAACAATCATAAAATATCAAACAATTATAATCCAATAACAGTTTATTACAATCAGAAAGAAGGTGAAGGTAGCATAGGTCGAAAAACACAGCGTGGAGGATCTTAATGCCATTTATATCATTCTAAGGTGCATAGTGCAAAGGGTAAACAGGTATAGGACTATAAAATATGAGGTCTATATAGATCATAGCGAGTCCATGAGGTAAGGTCCCTGAGCCCTGCGCACAGGCTCTAAAGCTAATAACCAAATAGGCAGTCAAAAGGGATAAACCCACCCCAAGTCCTTACCCAGGTAATGGCGACTAAGAAGATCCATGCCGTGGCCCCAACGCGCGTTTCGCGTCAGCTTCGGCAGGGGCCGGAGCACGGGGGGAGCGGACAGGAGGACGGAGGGGAGCGGACCACTGTACGGGACAGAAAGGAGGACTGGGGAGGAGATCAGTGGCAGTGGCGGGGGGCAGATCAGGGTTTCCAGCCATGGCCGATAATATTGTAGCATCGGCCATGGCTGGATTGTAATATTTCACCACTTTTCATGGGTGAAATATTACAAATTGCTCTGATTGGCTGTTTCAGTTTCAACAGCCAATCAGAGCGATCATACCCACAGGAGGGCGAAGCCACCCCCCCTGGGCTGAAGTACCACTCCCCCTGTCCCTGCAGATCGGGTGAAATTGGAGTTAACCCTTTCACCCGATCTGCAGGGACGCGATCCCTCCATGACGCCACACATAGGCGTCACAGGTCGGATTGGCACCGACTTTCATGACGCCTACGTGGCGTCACAGGTCGGCAAGGGGTTAAAGAAAGCTTTTAAAAACACATGATTTTGTAAGATGTGGTGTCACGGGGTTGCCATGACGGAGAGGAGCCAGAAGACCGCAGCGTCTGAATGCTCCTACTCCTACACCGTTAATCTTGTTCCTGGGGCCAAGCTGCCTAAGAGCAAATTGTATAAAATATCTGGTCCAGAGAAGCAAGCCATGAAGGACTATATCACAGAAAGTTTTGCAAAGGGTAATATCTGACCATCCTCATCACCCATTGCTCTCTCATCCCGAACCTCTTTAATCAGATTGTAGGAGCAAAATGGTTTTCAAAACTGGACCTCAGGGGGGTGTTTAATCTCATTCGTATTAAAGAGGGGGATGAGTGGAAACAGCTTTCAATACACCTGAGGGCCAGTATGAGAATCTGGTGAAGCCATTTGGGTTGAAGAATGCTCCAGCCATCTTTCAGTACTTAGTGAATGACATCTTTACTCACCTTAGGTAGATTATTGGTAATCTGTTTGGATTCACCTGACCTTGAGTCACATCAGGTACATGTCAGGCAAGTATTACAAATACTCAGAGACAATAAGTTATTTGTCACACCGAAGAAGTATATGTTCTCAGTTGAGGAGATCCCTTTTCTAGGATATGTCTAGTAGAAGAAAGTAAGCGGGCATCGCTAGTTTATAAGTGTCTAAAGATAATCAAAGGGGTGCTACCATTGCGTCCTGCAAGTATGTGATAGAAAAAAGAAAAGGGAGATGCAATGGAGGTGAACACACACCTTACATATGTGAAAAAGGCTTTATTGAAGCAACAACAAGTGCACATGCATATATAAAACTTTTAAAAACATCTAAAACATATACAAGTCATGGCACAATGGGGTCATACTGGTTGCATATGAACAGAAATTCATGTAAATACTGGTGGATTATAGATAGCATATCTACTATCAAAGATGAAATGCTACATCTGAAGGATGCTTGCTAATAACTGCAAGATTTAAATATAGCCCATTTGATTCAGCTTATAAAATACTAGATGGCAGCCCGATTCTAAAGAATCGGGAGTCTAGAATCCATATATACTTTATTTATTCAAATGTAAGAATAATACAATTAATAAATAATAGTAAGAAAGAACAAAAATAATAGGCAGTATATGGAGAAAACACCAAACAAAAGTTCAAAATTGGTGTGAAAATGTCACTGAACCACTTCACAACTAAATATATATAGTTTTGGTAAATGGTATTATCATTTTTTTGACGAAATTCGGCAGGAGCTTGAAGAGCAACGTCACTGGGCCCGCCTCCACACAGTAGAAACTTGCTGTGAGGTAAAAATTCAAAAATCACACCAAAATGGCGGGCGGAGTGTGTCACAGTACGGCACGTTTCTGATTGGTCGCTCGCAGCAGGCGGCAACCAATCAGACACTGGACACTGTTGACGTCACTTATCTCCGGACATTAGCTCCGGACATTAGCTCCGGACAGGAAGTTGGCACAAATTGCAGGAAGTAGTATTCTAGGCAATTATATATTAGATGCAATATCCCTGATCCCTGAACACACTTATATCATCTGAAAGAAAACAATACCTAGATACATTCTTAAGCACAATGTACATTTCAGATAGTCAATATGTAGCCATATGAAACAACCCATATAACATCAGTAGGCATGCATATACGCAAATTTCATACTTGCCAGATAGTCAATATGAGGCCATGTGGGGCATCCCTAGGCGTACCACTACCATGTGTAGCTTCGTCAGGAATATGTGTTATCGTCCACCGGTTTTTGCATGGATCGGCCAAATGTCTGGTCGGGACTGGATTGGGATTGTCCTCAGGATTTGAAGGCGTTACAAAGGTTTTTGGGTTTTGCCAACTACTACTGTAATTCATCAGTAATTTTTAGATAGTATCCAAACCTCTGACGGATATGACTAGGAAGGGGATAGACTTTTCCGAGTGGTCTAGTCCGGCTAAGGAGGCATTCGATAACTTGAAGAAGTGTTTTGCATCTGCGCCAATCCTCATACAGCCTGACGTCACTCAGCCTTTTTTCATTGAGGATGATGCATCTGAGGTGGGGGTGGGGGCTGTATTGTCGCATCTCCTGATAAATGGCGTTCAAGTGCATATTTTTCGAAAAAACTGTTGTTTGCAGAGAAAAATTATGACATACAGTAGGTAACAGGGAACTCTTGGCAATTAAGTGGGTTTTTCAAGAGTGGCGTCATTTTTTGGAGGGAGAGGTTCATCTGGTTATGGTAATCATCTACTATATAATTGTCTAAGGGTCACTTCCGTCTGTCTGTCTGTCCTTCTGTCTGTCTGTCACGGATATTCATTGGTTGCGGCCTCTGTCTGTCATGGAAATCCAAGTCGCTGATTGGCGACGGGCACAGTCCGGCGGCAAAATGGCAGCTCCTTACTCCCCGCAGCCAGTGCCCGGCGCCCGCTCCATACTCCCTTCCAGTCACCGCTCACACAGGGTTAATGGCAGCTGTAATGGACCGCATGATGACACGGGTAACACACTCCGTTACCGCTGCTATTAACCCTGTGTGACCAACTTTTTACTATTGATGCTGCCTATGCGGCATCAATAGTAAAAAGATCTAATGTTAAAAATAATAAAAAAATATATATATATTTATATACTCACCGTCCGTCGGCCCCTCGGATCCAGAACCGGCCTTTCCCGCTCCTCGTGACGCTCCGGTGACCGCTCCATGCATTGCGGTCTCACGAGATGATGACATAGTGGTCTCGCGAGAGCGCACGTCATCATCTCGCGATACCGCAATGCACTTTTGGGACCGGAGCGCACGATCTGGATCTGGGGCCAACGGAAGGTGAGTATATAATTATTTTTTATTTTAATTCTTTTTTTTAACAGGGACATGATGCCCACATTGCTATATGCTGCGTGGGCTGTGCAATGTACTACGTGGGCTGTGCAATGTACTGCGTGGGCTGTGCAATATCCTACGTGGGCTGTGCCATATACTGCTTGGGCTGTGCAATATACTACATGGCTGTGCAATATACTACGTGGGCTGTGCAATATACTGCTTGGACTGTGCAATATACTATGTGGGCTGTGCTATATACTGCGTGGGCTGTGCAATATACTACGTGGGCTGTGCTATATACTGCGTGGGCTGTGCAATATACTACGTGGGCTGTGCAATATACTATGTGGGCTGTGCAATGTACTACGTGGGCTGTGCAATGTACTATGTGGGCTGTGCAATATACTGCGTGGGCTGTGCTATATACTACGTGGGCTGTGTTATACACTACGTGGGCTGTGTTATACACTACGTGGGCTATGTTATACACTATGTGGCCTGTGTTATACACTACGTGGGCTGTTATACACTACGTGGGCTGTGTTATATATTGCGTGCGTGGGCTGTTATATACTACGTGAGCTGTGTTATATGCTATGTGGGCTGTTATAAGCTACGTGGCTGTGTTATATGCTATGTGGGCTGTTATACACTCCATGGGCTGTGCTTTATACTATGTGGCTGTGCTATATACTCCGTGGGCTGTGTTATATACTATGTGGCTGTGCTATATACTCCGTGGGCTGTGCTATATACTCCGTGGGCTGTGCTAAATACTATGTGGCTGTGCAATATACTAGGTGGCTGTGCTATTTATTACGTGGGCTGTTATATACTAGTAAAAAATGGGGAGAAGCCAGCGCTGTTTGTAGTCAGAACGCAAAACATAAAGTGCACATGCACATATTGATTTCTAACTGAGTTTAAAAAATGAGACATTTAGCAAACAATTGATCAATTCTTTGAGCCACCCCGCCACTTCACGGCATTCTCATAATGGGGCAGTCCTACTCTACGTTTTTTATATTTGCTGTGCCATTACGGCCTCTAAAAAGCAAGACCACATTAACTACAAGCTGTACCTGAAGCATTTCTGAATCACTCCCATGGCACTAGAGAGGACAGCACAGATAAAGGTCAACCAGGTCTGGACATAGACATTTCAGGTCCAACCTCCACACTGCCTAACCAGCACCACAGATGAAGGGTGAGACAGGCTTGGACACAGGTGCACAATCAAACAAAGCCTAGGGCAGGGCAGGGCAGGGCTGCTGTGTGTGTGTTAGGTTGAACAATTAATAAAATGTTCAATTCGAGTTGCCTACTCCTGGCCTAATGGATATTGATCAGGTGCGCACTAAAGAAATAAACATATGACACACACAGTCAGATGTAAACTCTCCTTGATCAATCTATGGCTCAGCTCCAAGGGGCTTTATTCAGTCAGAACACAAGTTTATATATCTCCTGTAAGGGGGCTCGGTTAGCTCTAAAATGGGGATGATCGGATGTATTCCATTGGTTAGTGGGTTGGGCAATGAGCAAGTCCATAGGCGGATCCATGAGGTCATCAGGGTGGGTTGGTCCATGAGGTCATCAGGGTGGGCGTCACTGTGGGTGGATCCATGAGGTCATCAGGTTGGGCATCATCTTGGATATCAGTACATGGTATGCTGATATAGGAAATAGCACCCATCTTTAGTGTCTCACTTTGATCTGAGAAAACTTATGTAAGGTTAAACATTACACGTTATGATTTGCTACTCTCAAATTAAGTATTTGATCTTATGGCTCTCCTCAACATGTGTGTACAGCAGCCTAGGTCAAAAATGAGACTTTTAGCAAACAATTGATCAATTCTTTGAGCCACCCCGCCACTTCACGGCATTCTCATAATGGGGCAGTCCTACTCTACATTTTTTATATTCGCTGTGCCATTACAGCCTCTAAAAAGCAAGACCACATTAAATGCAAGCTGTACCTGAAGCATTTCTGAATCACTCCCATGGCACCAGAGAGGACAGCACAGATAAAGGTCGACCAGGTCTGGACATAGACATTTCAGGTCCAACCTCCACACTGCCTAACCAGCACCACAGATGAAGGATGAGACAGGCTTGGACACAGGTGCACAATCAAACAGAGCCTAAGGCAGGGCAGGGCAGGGCTGCTGTGTGTGTGTACAGCAGCCTAGGTCAATCACAAAAAAACCCCAGAAAGAATGGCGTACATAACCCAGCGCGCACGGCAACAGTGGTGGTCAACCACAAACCAATATCAAAGTAAAAAAGGGGGAGAAGCCAGCGCTGCTTGTAGTCAGAACGCAAAACATAAAGTGCACATGCACATATTGATTTCTAACTGAATTTCAAAAATGAGACATTTAGCAAACAATTGATCAATTCTTTGAGCCACCCCGCCACTTCACAGCATTCTCATCATGGGGCAGTCCTACTCTACGTTTCGCCTGGATCTGGGGCCAACGGAAGGTGAGTATATAACTATTTTTTATTTTAATTATTTTTTAACAGGGATATGATGCCCACATTGCTATATACTGCGTGGGCTATGCAATGTACTGCGTGGGCTGTGCTATATACTACGTGGGATGTGCAATATACTGCTTGGGCTGTGCAATATACTATGTGACTGTGCAATATACTACGTGGGCTGTGCAATATACTGCTTGGACTGTGCAATATACTGTGTGGGCTGTGCTATATACTGCGTGGGCTGTGCAATATACTACATGGGCTGTGCTATATACTGCGTGGGCTGTGCAATATACTACGTGGGCTGTGCAATATACTATGTGGGCTGTGCAATGTACTAAGTGGGCTGTGCAATGTACTATGTGGGCTGTGCAATATACTGCGTGGGCTGTGCAATATACTACGTGGGCTGTGCAATGTACTACATGGGCTGTGCAATGTACTATGTGGGCTGTGCAATATACTGCATGGGCTGTGCTATATACTACGTGTGCTGTGTTATACACTACGTGGGCTGTGTTATACACTACGTGGGCTATGTTATACACTACGTGGGCTGTGTTATACACTACATGGGCTGTGTTATACACTATGTGGGCTGTGTTATATACTGCTTGCGTGGGCTGTTATATACTACGTGAGCTGTGTTATATGCTACGTGGGCTGTTATAAACTTCGTGGCTGTGTTATATGCTATGTGGGCTGTTATACACTCCGTGGGCTGTGCTTTATACTACGTGGCTGTGCTATATACTCTGTGGGCTGTGTTATATACTATGTGGCTGTGCTATATACTCCATGGGCTGTGCTATATACTCCGTGGGCTGTGCTATATACTACGTGGCTGTGCTATATACTACATGGCTGTGCTATATACTATGTGGCTGTGCAATATACTAGGTGGCTGTGCTATTTACTACGTGGGCTGTTATATACTACATGGCCGGCCGCAAACAATCAGTGACAGGCACAGTCCTGTGTATTCAATGTATTATTCTAAAATCTTCATAAATAAACTACATACATATTCTAGAATACCAGATGCGTTAGAATTGGGCTACCATCTACTGGATCATAAGAATCTTGTATAGTTAGAATCTGTGAAAGGTTTACCGCCTAGACAGGCAAGATAGGCATTGTTCTTCACCAGGTTTAAATTTTTGTCACTTATAGGAAGGGGAACAAAAACATTAAGGCGGATGCCTTATCTCATTGTTTTCCTGGGGGTCTAAATAATTGTGAACCGGTACCTATTCTTTAAAAAGGGGTGGTTAAGGCATCTATATGCACCGATCTTGAAAAGGAGCTTGATGAAGCCCAGGGGGACATCCGTTAGGTAAACTGTTTGTGCCTGTGAATCTTCTTCTGAGAGTCCTTAGTAAACATCATGATTCGGTCTTGGCCGGACATCCTGGTAATAAAGCCACCACTGATCTTCTTACTCAGCGTTTTTGGTGACATAGGGTATATAAGGATGTCCAGTAGTATGTAGCCACCTGCAGTGTCTGTGCATGTTCTAAGCCCTCTCATACTCGACCTTTGGGGGCTCTCCAACCAGTGGAAATTCCCAGTAGACCTTGGACACACTTGTTGGTCGATTTTGTCATGGATCTACCTGTGTCGGTGGTGAATACTGTAATTTTGGTGGTTGTAGATAGATTCAGTAAGATGTCTCATTTTATTGCATTACCAGCTTTACCTAATGCTAAGACCTTGGCGCAAATTTACATCAGGAAAATTGTAAAATTACTTGGGATCCTGACCAATATTGTTTCTTACCGGGGGTAGTGCAGTTTATTTCCAAGTTTTGGAGGGCATTTTGCACCCATTTGGGGATCCATCTGTCATTCTCTTCTCATTTCACCCACAGTCTAATAGGCAGACTGAACAGGTTAACCAGAATCTGGAGATTTATCTTAAGTGTTTTGTGTTTCAAAATCATGAGGATTGTGCTCGCTTCGGCAGCACATATACTAAAAATTGGAACGATGCAAAGAAGATTAGCATGGCCCCTGCGCAAGGATGACACGCAAATTCGTGAAGCGTTCCATAAAAAAAAAAAATAAAAAAAATCATGAGGATTGGGTTGCTCACTTACCACTATCTGAATGTGCAGAAAATAATCATTGTCATGAGTCTACTGGTAAATCCCTGTTCTCCTGGGTGTATGGGTGTCATCCTCAGTTCAGCTCATTCAATAAGAAATGTTCCTCTGGATTAGACGAAAGGTTTTCATCATCTATTACGTCCGTGTAGCAGGGGGTTACTGATACTTTGCAGAAGATGGTGTCCAAATATAAGAGTGTGGCTGATCGGACATGTTTTTTGGGTCCAGACCTGTGTGTTGGTGAGTTGGTGTAGTTTTCCTCTAAGAACATTAAGTTCAAGGTTCCATCTTGTAAACTGAGTCTCAGGTTTATTGGTCCTTGTAGCAGTCATCAATCCCGTAGCTTTCCACCTTGCTTTGCCACCCACCTTTAGGATTCATAATGTGTTTCATCCATCGCTCCTCAAAATATATGTTGCGTCTTCTGTACCATCACCTCTACCTCCATCTCCTCTCATTGTGGATGGAAACTTAGAATTTCAGATAGCAAAAATCATTGATTCTGACTTAGTTCATCAGTCCCTTCAGTATCTGGCACATTGGAAAGGATACAGTCCTAAAGAGAGGATGTGGGTACCAGCATCTGACATCCATGCGGCTAGAGAGATCCAGTCTTTTCACTGGGCACACCCTGATAAACCTGGTTCTGAAGTACCTTAGGTCCCTTGCAGAAGAGGAGTACTGTCATGGAGTTGCCACCACAGAGAGGAGCCAGAAGACTGCAGCGACTGATCGCTCCTACTCCTGCACTGAAAAGAAGCACTTCACCTTTTTAAATGATGTTAATTTCTTTTGGCAGAACAGTGGTTAATCGGCCATGTTGGGAGCCCTGGGAGCTAGGGCTCTCAGCTGAGCACTGTTAGCCACTCCTATCCCCTATATATAATCAGGCTCCTGACTGACACACATCGTCAGAACTAGCTTATGCTGCATGGCTGGGAGGATTGTTGTTGGTGGTTGCATGAGTAGGAGTTTGGTGGGTTTATCTGTGACTGTTACTTGGTTTAGTAACTGTGATGATTTCCTTTCCTTCTCCTACTTTGGTTTTGCACCATCCTCCACTCCCTGGTGCATTCCTCTGTTATATGTAAGTGAATATTTGTATGCCTGGTATTTTCCGTTTCCCCTGTTTGTGTTACCTTATTCGTCTGGTTGGTGTACTACAGTACGCTACTACTCCCTTCTTCCCTGATTGGGGGAAGGGTACAGAGAGAGGGCGGATTGAGAAGATAAGGGAAGGTACGTTGCCCCAGCATCTTCACCTTCAGAAGTAACCCGGGGAATAGGGCGAGCTAGGGTGCCCCCTAGCATTAGGGTCAAGGAAGGACCACCTAGTTCTGGGTCACCTGACAACAGATTCAGGACATGTGGATTTTTCAGCCAGAGAATCCACATAATAGAAATTCACTAAACGGCACACATATACACTATAAGAATTAAAAAAATATAGAATTATAATCTAAAATGTATCGAACAATAAAATACTGTCTATAAAATCAATATATATATAGTGCATAAAAAGTGTGACAAAAGAAGTGGAACCCACTCAATATATAGAGAACACCAAACCTAAAACAAGGATCACAGAAAAGAAGTACCACCAGGCTAAGATGTGCCAATATTCAATTATTTATTTATTAAGATAACACGTGATAATACAAAATATAAAATATTAAAAAAGGATGTGCACTACAGGACATATATTACCATAGATATTACATAAACATATATAGAAATATTGTATAAAATGGTAACCTACAATAGGTAAAACCTGATGCTAAAAAAGGAAAAAATATTATAATAAAAAAATAAATGTGTTTGTGTAACCAATTATTTTGTATAAACCATATACACATATATATATAAACAAATAAAGTGCTCAAGTGCTCAAGTACTATGTTAATGTATTGCACTGGTCCAATATACTATAGACCAGAGCCAATATAGAAACCCCACTGTGAGTAAAAAGCGTGATAAAAAAGAAAAGTTAGGAGCATACAGGTACCTAATAGGATTGCTGTCCAAGTGCACAACGCGCCCCGATGCGCGTTTCGGTAAAATTTCCTTCGTCAGGGGGAGTAAATTACAATAGAACGCCGGGTTTTTATAGTGTGTGCACTTCCGTGATTAGCTGCGGTCCGAGTACCTACGGCGCATGCGCAGCTAGGAGGTCCCAGAAGTCCCGGAGCGCCGCGCCACGTGACCGGACGCACGGCATAATGGAGCCGGCGTAACCAAGGCCACAGCGACGCTACACACCAGGGCACCGGAGACGCAAGCCACGCATGCACGCAACCCTGAGCGCGCAATCACCGAGTACAAACACAGGAATTATATAGCAAATTAATGAAAATTATATGTACATATAGTGATGAAGGAGATCAATAACTAATGTCTAGGTGTGACTAAAAAATGCCCGTATTATATGGCCGGACATACTAAAAAAGTATCAGATGTAATCACGGCCACAGTGTAACAATATCAAGGGCAATAACCGCGCATGCGCATAACCAACAGCGCACTCTTAATGGACGCAGGTAACAGAGTATATGAAACAGCACTAATAACATAATCAAGACACATACTATTAAGTACATAGCTATATATATGGAAAAAACCATATATAAATATATACAGACAGAAATGAAAAATATATATTAACAATAATAGTAATGGATGTAAATATGCAAAATAATAAAAAAATATAAAAAATAATAATAATATAATATTAAAAAATAATAAAAATAAAAATAAAATAAAAATAAAAAAATAAATAAAAAATAAAAATAATAATAAATAACCATAAATAAATAATAATAAAAAATAATAAATTTATAAAGTAAAAACAAATAAAAAATAAATAATAAATAAATGACAAATACTAATGAAAAAAGAAAAAAGAAGAAATATCTCTATTCCACCCAATACAATATCAATCAAATACATCATATAATAATATCTGAAGAGAATATATGTCGACAATGATCTTCATATAGTAACATCCAGCTAAGTAGGTTGATGAATGTCCATAGTTGCTGAAGAAGAAAATATTTCAACGATTAAGCGTCCATAGTAATCATGTTGATCCATCTTCAAAACTGAATAATAATACTTCACTAAAAGATATATATGAAATAAAAAATGGCGTTAAAAACATATAAAAGCAGAATAAAATAACATAACAGTGTGCAAAAAGAAGAAAAAGGTCCAACTCCAAGGAATATGGAAACAGAAAGAAAAAAGACGAAAAACATGGGAACCAGAATGAATCATAGAAAAGGGGCAAAGGATATATGTTCATTTAGGCCCTTAGGGAAAACTGTATCGAGTGTCCATATCCACTTTGTTTCCATCATGGCCAACCTCGAACTAATATTCCCACCACGTTCACTGGGTTTAATGACATCAATACCGGTCACTCTCAAAAGGGACGCATCACAATTGTGAAATAATTTAAAATGTTTTGGTAGAGTCTTCAAAATAGAAATATCATTAATATCATTAGCTGCTTGGATACCCAGGACGTGTTCGCGAATTTGAACTTTCAATTGCCGCGTTGTCATTCCCACATAGATCAGGGCACAAGGACATGTCGCATAATAGATAACTGCCTTTGTTCCACATGTTATTGTATTTTTTATATCATATGTCTTAAGGTACCGTCACACTTAGCGACGCTGCAGCGATACCGACAACGATCCGGATCGCTGCAGGGTCGCTGTTTGGTCGCTGGAGAGCTGTCACACAGACAGCTCTCCAGCGACCAACGATCCCGAGGTTCCCGGTAACCAGGGTAAACATCGGGTAACTAAGCGCAGGGCCGCGCTTAGTAACCCGATGTTTACCCTGGTTACCAGCGTAAAAAAACAAACAGTACATACTTACATTCAGCTGTCTGTCCCTTGCCGTCTGGTCCCTGCACTGACTGCTGGCCGTAAAGTGAAAGTGAAAGCACAGCACAGCGGTGAGTCACACAGCGGTGACTCACCGCTGTGGCTGTGCTCTGCTTTCACTACGGCCAGCAGTCAGTGCAGGAACCAGACGGCAAGGGACAGACAGCTGAATGTAAGTATGTACTGTTTGTTTTTTTACGCTGGTAACCAGGGTAAACAGCGGGTTACTAAGCGCGGCCCTGCGCTTAGTTACCCGATGTTTACCCTGGTTACCAGTGAAGACATCGCTGAATCGGTGTCACACACGCCGATTCAGCGATGTCTACGGGGAGTCCAGCGACGAAATAAAGTTCTGGACTTTCTTCCCCGACCAGCGATCTCCCAGCAGGGGCCTGATCGCTGCTGCCTGTCACACTGGACGATATCGCTAGCGAGGACGCTGCAACGTCACGGATCGCTAGCGATATCGTCTAGTGTGACAGTACCTTTAGTTCTTTTTGAATTTAAGAAAAACTGGGTTCTTTCAATGTTTGGACATGCCACACATCCCTTACATGGCCTACAACCAGGGGAGTCTTTAAAATTAGATAAAAAGGTAGGGGCTATAGGGTCATAGTGGTAATGACTTCTAACAAGGTAATTACCTAAATTTTTGGCCCGTTTATATGTAATATTGGGGGTCTTACCAATATATTGTGCTAAAACAGGATCAGCCTGAAGGATTGACCAAGATTTCGAGAGATATAATCTCATTAAATCAGTCTGTCCATGAAATTTTGTAATATACCTAACTACATTGTTTGGTGGAGTAGGTTTATCACAGTATAAAGCTTGGTGTCTAGATGTATACTTTGCACGGTGATAAGCCCTTTTTATAGAACGCTGGCTATATCCACGCTCATGAAACCTACTTTTCAACTCCATTGCCTGTTTTTCAAAGTCCCTATCATCAGAGCATAGCCTCCGAAGGCGTAAAAACTGTCCTATAGGGATGGATTTTATCATTGCTGGGGGATGTGATGAAGTGGCATGTAACAAAGCATTAACTGAAGTGGATTTACGATATAGATCAGTTTGCAAACAGTCATCCTCCCCCCTCTTCACCATAACATCTAGAAACTCAATCATATTTTTGTCAAACTTATATGTTAGATGTATATTATGACCATTCTGATTCAGAAGAGACATAAAAGAATGAAGTGCCTCCTCTGAATCCTGCCAAATAATAAAAATATCGTCTATGAATCGCACCCAAAGTGGGATGCGATCCACAGACGAAAATAAATCAGATGAGAAGAGGTCCCTCTCCCACAGCCCCAGAAACAAATTGGCATAGGCGGGCGCAAAAGATGCCCCCATGGCAGTGCCCTGGAGCTGTAGGTAGAGGGACCCCTTAAAAAGAAAAAAATTATGGCACAACGAAAAACCCAAAAGTTCAGTAACAAATTCGTTTGTAGCCAATGAGATAGAGGATGACTGTAGGAAATATTTAACTGCTCGTATACCGTCAACATGTCTTATGTTTGTATAAAGGGACTCCACGTCACAAGTTACTAAAAAAGCATCCTTGTGAACGTGGAGTCCATCAATTTTCTTTAAGAAGTCACCTGTGTCCTTAATAAATGATGGCAACGTTTCAACCAAAGGATTAAGTATTGAATCAATAAATCTATTAATCTTTTCTAAGAAATTGCCACAACCCGATATAATCGGTCTCCCAGGAGGATTATTTTTATTTTTATGAACTTTTGGGAGAAAGTAAAGTGTAGAGATGGTGGGCTCAATAACCTGTAGTGCTATAAACAGGTCTTTAGAAATGACATCACTATCAAGGGCTCCACGTAAAATTATTAAAAGTTCTGATTGAAATTTACTCAATGGGTTGAATGTCAGTTTCCGATAGCAATTTTTATCCTTTAGGTGTCTAAATGCCTCACTCTCATATAACACCTTGGGCCAAACAACAATGTTCCCTCCCTTGTCTGCTTTTTTAAAAATAACGTCTTGCATCTTCTGTAGATCATTAATAGCAGCACGTTCTTTTTTATTTAAATTTTCTATTTCGGGGAAACGTGGAATTTTGTCAAAATCTTTACTAACTGTTTTTACAAATATATCCAAAACCGGGCAGGTGGATAGAGGAGGGAACTTTTTGGATCTAGGGCGAATCGCATCTGGGACCTTACCTTTAAGTGGCCCATCCTGTTCCAATGCTAATTCTTCCAGAGCCCCTAGTGCCTCCTGTTCCGTCTCTGTCGGGAATAGTTTTAAAATATCCTCATTATGAAAATGTTTTTTGAAAAGTAACTTCCTCGCGAAGAGGTGCAAATCTTTAATAGCTTCAAATTTGTCAAAACTAGCCGTGGGACAAAACATGAGACCTCTACCCAACACATCAATTTCTACATCAGAAAATACATGTGTACTCAGATTAATTACCTGGAGTTTGTTCCTGTAATTTTCTGGAGAAAATCTCGGGGCCCGTTTAACTGGGGCATATCGCGGCTCACGTTTTCGTTTCGGAGTAGAGTAACCTGATACAGGTACAGGTACAGAGACGGAAGAGGAGGCACCAGAGATATCACCGATTGCTTGGCTCGAAGAGGTGGAAACTGTTCTCTGAGGCGTATAGGATCTATTCTGTTGTTTATGCCATCTATAGATACTGCCATTGGCAAAATCTCTTTGGTCTCTAGCAAGTTTATTAGATTGCTTAGTCTGAATATCCTTTGTCCATTGATCCATATTTTTATCTAATTGAGGATCAATAGTTTGCAGTTGCTCAGGGCTGAGACATATTTTGGCTTGATTAAAGGTGCCATCTAGAACTTTATCAATATCACTTAAATTCTTTGAATTAAATTTGATTAATAACTCCATTAACTGTCTGGAGGCCTCATTACATACGTTCTCCCAATCCTTAATAAAATCTTCATCGTTAACCGGAAAGGATGGAGTGACTTGAATCCGTAAGCCCCTCGGGATCAACTTCCTTTGTAGATAGTTTTGTAGAAAGGCACGATTCCACCAACATCTGGTTCTCTTATATGTAAGATTTCTCAAATTCTTAAATATATCATCAAATTGCACACTGCCACTAGCGACATTAGTGTTACCACTGCTACCAAATACATCATTGATTTGCCCCTGCCAGGATAGCTCTCTATTTCTAAAATCCATGTCCAAGTATGGTAAACGAACCTGTGCAAGACACAGCAATAAATGACTAAACGGCACACATATACACTATAAGAATTAAAAAAATATAGAATTATAATCTAAAATGTATCGAACAATAAAATACTGTCTATAAAATCAATATATATATAGTGCATAAAAAGTGTGACAAAAGAAGTGGAACCCACTCAATATATAGAGAACACCAAACCTAAAACAAGGATCACAGAAAAGAAGTACCACCAGGCTAAGATGTGCCAATATTCAATTATTTATTTATTAAGATAACACGTGATAATACAAAATATAAAATATTAAAAAAGGATGTGCACTACAGGACATATATTACCATAGATATTACATAAACATATATAGAAATATTGTATAAAATGGTAACCTACAATAGGTAAAACCTGATGCTAAAAAAGGAAAAAATATTATATATTTTTATACATATTTTTATATATATATTTATACATATATATATAAACAAATAAAGTGCTCAAGTGCTCAAGTACTATGTTAATGTATTGCACTGGTCCAATATACTATAGACCAGAGCCAATATAGAAACCCCACTGTGAGTAAAAAGCGTGATAAAAAAGAAAAGTTAGGAGCATACAGGTACCTAATAGGATTGCTGTCCAAGTGCACAACGCGCCCCGACGCGCGTTTCGGTAAAATTTCCTTCGTCAGGGGGAGTAAATTACAATAGAACGCCGGGTTTTTATAGTGTGTGCACTTCCGTGATTAGCTGCGGTCCGAGTACCTACGGCGCATGCGCAGCTAGGAGGTCCCAGAAGTCCCGGAGCGCCGCGCCACGTGACCGGACGCACGGCATAATGGAGCCGGCGTAACCAAGGCCACAGCGACGCTACACACCAGGGCACCGGAGACGCAAGCCACGCATGCGCGCAACCCTGAGCGCGCAATCACCGAGTACAAACACAGGAATTATATAGCAAATTAAAGAAAATTATATGTACATATAGTGATGAAGGAGATCAATAACTAATGTCTAGGTGTGACTAAAAAATGCCCGTATTATATGGCCGGACATACTAAAAAAGTATCAGATGTAATCACGGCCACAGTGTAACAATATCAAGGGCAATAACCGCGCATGCGCATAACCAACAGCGCACTCTTAATGGACGCAGGTAACAGAGTATATGAAACAGCACTAATAACATAATCAAGACACATACTATTAAGTACATAGCTATATATATGGAAAAAACCATATATATATATATACAGACAGAAATGAAAAATATATATTAACAATAATAGTAATGGATGTAAATATGCAAAATAATAAAAAAATATAAAAAATAATAATAATATAATAATAAAAAATAATAAAAATAAAAATAAAAAAATAAATAAAAAATAAAAATAAAAATAATAATAAATAACCATAAATAAATAATAATAAAAAATAATAAATTTATAAAGTAAAAACAAATAAAAAATAAATAATAAATAAATGACAAATACTAATGAAAAAAGAAAAAAGAAGAAATATCTCTATTCCACCCAATACAATATCAATCAAATACATCATATAATAATATCTGAAGAGAATATATGTCGACAATGATCTTCATATAGTAACATCCAGCTAAGTAGGTTGATGAATGTCCATAGTTGCTGAAGAAGAAAATATTTCAACGATTAAGCGTCCATAGTAATCATGTTGATCCATCTTCAAAACTGAATAATAATACTTCACTAAAAGATATATATGAAATAAAAAATGGCGTTAAAAACATATAAAAGCAGAATAAAATAACATAACAGTGTGCAAAAAGAAGAAAAAGGTCCAACTCCAAGGAATATGGAAACAGAAAGAAAAAAGACGAAAAACATGGGAACCAGAATGAATCATAGAAAAGGGGCAAAGGATATATGTTCATTTAGGCCCTTAGGGAAAACTGTATCGAGTGTCCATATCCACTTTGTTTCCATCATGGCCAACCTCGAACTAATATTCCCACCACGTTCACTGGGTTTAATGACATCAATACCGGTCACTCTCAAAAGGGACGCATCACAATTGTGAAATAATTTAAAATGTTTTGGTAGAGTCTTCAAAATAGAAATATCATTAATATCATTAGCTGCTTGGATACCCAGGACGTGTTCGCGAATTCGAACTTTCAATTGCCGCGTTGTCATTCCCACATAGATCAGGGCACAAGGACATGTCGCATAATAGATAACTGCCTTTGTTCCACATGTTATTGTATTTTTTATATCATATGTCTTAGTTCTTTTTGAATTTAAGAAAAACTGGGTTCTTTCAATGTTTGGACATGCCACACATCCCTTACATGGCCTACAACCAGGGGAGTCTTTAAAATTAGATAAAAAGGTAGGGGCTATAGGGTCATAGTGGTAATGACTTCTAACAAGGTAATTACCTAAATTTTTGGCCCGTTTATATGTAATATTGGGGGTCTTACCAATATATTGTGCTAAAACAGGATCAGCCTGAAGGATTGATCAAGATTTCGAGAGATATAATCTCATTAAATCAGTCTGTCCATGAAATTTTGTAATATACCTAACTACATTGTTTGGTGGAGTAGGTTTATCACAGTATAAAGCTCCACTCCCTGGTGCATTCCTCTGTTATATGTAAGTGAATATTTGTATGCCTGGTATTTTCCGTTTCCCCTGTTTGTGTTACCTTATTCGTCTGGTTGGTGTACTACAGTACGCTACTACTCACTTCTTCCCTGATTGGGGGAAGGGTACAGAGAGAGGGCGGATTGAGAAGATAAGGGAAGGTACGTTGCCCCAGCATCTTCACCTTCAGAAGTAACCCGGGGAATAGGGCGAGCTAGGGTGCCCCCTAGCATTAGGGTCAAGGAAGGACCACCTAGTTCTGGGTCACCTGACAACAGATTCAGGACATGTGGATTTTTCAGCCAGAGAATCCACATAATAGAAATTCAGTATACACATACACATAGGGCCATTTCCCCACTTAGCATATTGCATTTTTTTCAACCACGCTTTGTTATGCCGAATATCTGCATTAAACTTCCCTAGCAAAGTGGATGTGATTTCATGAAAGCTCATGTCCATTGTGTGTTTAAAGAAGTTCTTGAACTGTGCATTTTTGTTGTTTTTGTTCCTGAATTAACACAATTAAAAAATGCAATCGTGTTTTGTAAATGCAGAATCCTAGCTTTGCTGTACTAAAAAAAGGTATTAAAAATGCTACTTTATATCTGAAAAAAAAAACATAAACTACCCCGCAGCAAATATGCAATAATCAGAATAGATTGATATTGAGTATTTTGGTGCAAATACAGTGGGTGCGGAAAGTATTCAGACCCCTTTACATTTTGCACTCTTTGTTTCATTGCAGCCATTTGGTAAATTAAAAAAAAAAAAATCACACTAATATACACTCTGCACCCCATCTTGACTGAAAAAAAACAGACATGTAGACATTTTTGCAAATGTAATAAAATAGAAAAACTGAAATATCACATGGTCATAAGTATGCAGACCCTTTGCGCAGACACTCATATTTAAGTCACATGCTGTCCATTTCCTTGTGATCCTCCTTGAGATGGTTCTACTCCTTCATTGGAGTCCAGCTGTGTTTAATTAAACTGATAAAACTTAATTTGGAAAGGCACACACCTGTCTATACAAGACCTCACAGCCCACAGTGCGGCATGTCAGACCAAATGAGAATCATGAGGTCAAAAGAACTAGCCAAGGAGCTCAGAGACAGAATTGTGGCAAGGCACAGATCTGGCCAAGGTTACTACAAAATTTCAACAGTACTCAAGGTTCCTAAGAGCACAGTAGCCTCCATAATCCTTGAATGGAAGAAGTTTGGGACCACTAGAAGTCTTCCTAGACCTGGCCATCCAGCCAAACTGAGCAATCGTGGGAGAAGAGCCTTGTGAGAGAGGTAAAAAAGAACCCCAAGATCACTGTGGCTGAGCTCCAGAGATGCAGTAGGGAGATGGGAGAAAGTTCCACAAAGTCAACTATCACTGCAGTCCACCACCAGTCGGGCTTTTATGGCACAGTGACCCGACGGAAGCCTCTCCTCAGTGCAAGACATTTGAGACCTGCATAGAGTTTGCTAAAAACAAATGAAGGACTCCCAGACTATGAGAAATAGGATTCTCTGGTCTGATGAGACGAAGTAGACCTTTTAGTGATAATTCTAAGCGGTATGCGTGGAGAAAACCAGGCACTGCTCATCACCTGCCCAATACAATCCCAACAGTGAAACATGGCGGTGGCAGCATCATGCTATGGGGTGTTTTTCAGCTACAGGGACAGGACAACTGGTTGTCATTGAAGGAAACATGAAGGTGGCCAAGTACAGAGATATCCTGGATGAAAACTTCTTCCACAGTGCTCTGGACCTCAGACTTGGCCGAAGGTTCACCTTCCAACAAGACAATGACCTGCTTCTGTTTCTTTTTCAGTCAAGATGGGGTGCAAACTGTGCATTAATGAGAAAAAAAAATGAACTTTTTTTATTTACTAAATGTATGCAATGAAACAAAGAGTGAAAAATTTAAAGGGGTATGAACATTTTCCATACCCACTGTACCTACAGAAAAATACAGTGGAAAAAAATGCAGCATTACCGCACATAGTAACTTAGCCTCATGGTGTCTGTCCTTACTATACCTTACAGGTGGTGCTATAGAGTTAAGTCCTCTTTTTCTTGGAAGAGGCAATTTGCATATTTAATTTCCCAGAGGAGCATTGCACGGCGAATAAGCCTCCTTACCTTGACAAGCCAGCTGATATGTCACTCTCCATAAGGAGAGACGTTACCCCTTAGACCCCAGTCCAGAACCTCTCACCTAGCCAAATCAGTTCTCATGCTTCGCACTGACGAGGGCCAACAGCCCGAAACACCGTCTCTGCGAGTTGAGATACTGATTTGGCTTTTATCCTAAGTCATATTGCACGACTCGTTAAAGGGTTGATTGTGACTTGTAGGATCGCTACTTCCAACAGGTGGCGCTATAGAGTTAAGTCCTCTTTTTCTCGGAAGAGGCAATTTGCATATTTAATTTCCCAGAGGAGCATTGCACGGCGAATAAGCCTCCTTACCTTGACAAGCCAGCTGGTATGTCACTCTCCATAAGGAGAAACGTTACCCCTTAGACCCCAGTCCAGAGCCTCTCACCTAGCCAAATCAGTTCTCATGCTTCGCACTGATGAGGGCCAACAGCCCGAAACAACGTGTCTGCAAATTGAGATACTGATTTGGCTTTTATCCTAAGTCATATTGCACGACTCGTTAAAGGGTTGATTGTGACTTGTAGGATCGCTACTTCCAACAGGTGGCGCTATAGAGTTAAGTCCTCTTTTTCTCGGAAGAGGCAATTTGCATATTTAATTTCCCAGAGGAGCATTGCACGGCGAATAAGCCTCCTTACCTTGACAAGCCAGCTGGTATGTCACTCTCCATAAGGAGAAACGTTACCCCTTAGACCCCAGTCCAGAGCCTCTCACCTAGCCAAATCAGTTCTCATGCTTCGCATTGACGAGGGCCAACAGCCCGAAACACCGTGTCTGCGAATTGAGATACTGATTTGGCTTTTATTCTAAGTCATATTGCACGACTCGTTAAAGGCTTGATTGTGACTTGTAGGATCGCTACTTCCAACAGGTGGCGCTATAGAGTTAAGTCCTCTTTTTCTCGGAAGAGGCAATTTGCATATTTAATTTCCCAGAGGAGCACTGCACGGCGAATAAGCCTCTTTACCTTCACAAGCCAGCTGGTATGTCACTCTCCATAAGGAGAAACGTTACCCCTTGGATCCCAGTCCAGAGCCTCTCACCTAGCCAAATCAGTTCTCATGCTTCACACTGACGAGGGCCAACAGCCCGAAACACCGTATCTGTGAATTGAGTTGCTGATTTGGCTTTTATCCTAAGTCATATTGCACGACTCGTTAAAGGGTTGATTGTGACTTGTAGGATCGCTACTTCCAACAGGTGGCGCTATAGAGTTAAGTCCTCTTTTTCTCTGAAGAGGCAATTTGCATATTGTCCTTACTGTAGGCATTTTAACCAGTGGCCTCCAATAAGCAGCTCTTCAGGGACCTATATTTTTGCAACGACTGTAGACCCACAGATTGGATGTATTTACAAAAAAAAATTAACTATTTACTTGCAAGGATCCAAAAGACAGTGTAGATTAAGTATGTATGTTTCCAGAGAACTAGGCGCCTAGTGAATGAAGCCGTGCTGTCAATACTTATGGGTCACTGGTGTAGATGGAGTGTATGTATGTATTATTATATAACCCAAAAAGTGCAGAGTGCGGGCTATTCTCTATATGTTCTGCCTCTGATTATGAAGGTATTATGAGCACAGCAGGCAGCACTGCTGCCTAAATGCCGTTTTATTTTCTGACAGATTTCTTACAAATCCAACCCAAAAAAAATTGTGACACGCTCCATTTTAACCTGCATTGAGGAGGTATCGTCCTTGTTACATCTCTGTACAGAACCCCAGGCTGCGGCACTGTCACATAGTGACAAGGGCCCATGGACACCTATCCGATCCCTCAAACTAGGGGCACCCTAGGCTATCTTTGTCCCCGGATTACCCCAGATCGTGGAGATGCCGGGGTCTTGTACCTTGATATGCTCATATCTTACCCTTATCTGTTCCTTCCCCCACCCAGGCAGATGTGAGACGGCAGTGTATAGGCAAACACTAACCAGAAAGACAGGGGTAAACATACATGGATAAAAGAAAACTACAATCATAGAAATACACTCACAAAACAACAGAGTGGAAAACAGGGGAAGATTAGGAAGGGAGAAGCAAAATGGGAGAGGATAAGGATAAACATGCAAACCAACTCCACGGAGCAATCTCTTAAAAAACTGAAAGTCAGCCGAACCCACCAAAAAATCTGAACTGTATGGGGACCTCCCAAATCGCTCATAACAGATTGTGTCGGGGAAGAGAAGGACTAGGAAATAGTAGTAATTTCAAAATTGGATTACCGTATATACTCAAGTATAAGCCGACCGGACTATAAGCCGAGGCACCTAATTTTGCCATGGAAAACTGGGTAAGCTTATTGACACAAGTATAAGCCGGGTATGCATTGTCCCCTCATTCCTGTCCTGCTATGCGTGGATTCCCCGTCTTATAATCGTATGAGTGACTCCCCCATTTTGTCCTGGTATTTGTAGCTCCCCCTGTTGTATGCATGGCTCCACGGTCCCGCATGGTTCACCCTCCCCCCATCCTACTCACCCTCTTTGTGCATCCCCGCATCTCTGTTCTGGTGCTGGCAACTCTTCCTTGTTCCTGTGCTCAGCAGTCACGAGGTACTGCCCATTAAGATAATGAATATGCGCTCCACACCTAAGGGAGTGGAGACGCATGCATATTCATTACCTTAATGAGCGGTACCACCTGACCACTGAGCACAGGAGCAGGAAGAGCTGCCGCTGCAGTGACAGAGATGCAGGGACTGAGATGCAGTGACGGAGGATGAGTATTGATGTCTTCTGGAAGCTGGCAGCTGCAGCTGTTTCTGTGCTACAGCTGCCGGCTCCCCACTCCCCCTCCCCGCCGACTTTCTGGACAATGACTCATGTATAAGTCGAGTTGGGGGCATTTTGCAGCACAAAAAAATGTGCTGAAAATCTTGGCTTATACACGAGTATATGCGGTATTTTAATTTTCAGGGAAGAGAAATTGCTTTCTCCTTTGAAAACACATTAATGCTCAAACTGGCTGAGAGTTCATGTGTATAGGGCAAAACAGGTGAGATTCGGCTAACAACTATCTCGTGTTTCTGGTCAGCTTTAATCAAGCTCCTTTATATTAAAGCTGACATTGTAAACTTGTTGGTATTAGGGATGAGCAAACATGCTAGGATAACATGTTATCCGAGCACGCCCGGGTGTTATCCAAGTATCTTGGACTTGCTCGGATAATATATTCGAGTCCCTGCGGCTGCATGTTTTGTGGCGGTAGACAGCCGCAGCACATGCAAGGATTGCCTGTCTGTTTGACAATCCCTGCATGTGTTGCGGCTGTCAACTACTGCAAAACATGCAGCTGCAGGGACTCGAAAACATTATCCCAGCAAGTCCAAGATACTCGGATAACACCCGAGCATGAACAGATAAAATGTTATCCGAGCGTGTTCACTCATCACTAATAGGAATCCTAAACTTTTGGTTAAAATCCTATTACTTTTTTTTTTACTTGGTGGCTTGAATTAATCATGTTGCATGCTCTAGTTAGAGTTGGGTAAAGACAGATTTGATAGGATATCATGTCTGATGACCTAAGTCCATAAACAATACTAATTAGTATATTTAGTATAAGGTCAACGACACTATGGGTAGATGTCCTGCTTACAAAACCGGAGGCTGTGCCTGAAGTCATGGACTCTAAACACTAGAGATGTACAGGCAAACTTGAGACAAACAACACCAGTTCTGCATGGTTGGGACACACGGTGACTGCTTTTTAATCATGCTTAGCAAGTTTTACAAAGTATAAAATGTGATTACTTTTCATGGTATTGCACCCACTAAATGGACTTTTAAAGTGTCAAGCAGAAGATCTTTATGTCTCTGCCCTACAGTTGGCTACTCAATTGAGCCAAGGTGGAGCACTTGACAAACTACCTTGCAGCTGTAATGTCGAACTTACATCTTATAGACCCACGCCACGACTACTCAAGAGGTTGGTTAAAGTAAATTTGTCATAGAAAATTTCCTATTGATTAAATCAGATTTTTATGTTAAATGTATTATTTTTATTTTTCCTACCACTATCTATCATAAAAAAAAATCTTTCCTGGTCACAAAAGTTAATATTAGACTTTTACTTCCTGTTATTCACATGAGCACTAGACTAATTAATAAACTATTTTATAGACACCTTTTCTGAGCATGCTTTAATCTGGGCAGAAATCATTGTGAAAGGTGGAGGAGGTGAGCTGTGACATCACCTACAGTCCTGCTCATCGTTATTGGCACCATGAAGTGTAATTACATAATGTGGAATATCTCCTAAAAAAATCAATCAAATAAAACAGTTTTTTTTGTATCAAGCACTTGTGTTAAATACAAAAGAGCAAATGATAACTACCGTATTTTTCGGACTATAAGACGCACTGGACTATAAGACGCATCCAGGTTTTAGAGGTGGAAAATAGGGAAAAAAATATTTGAAGCAAAAAAAAATATGGTAAAATGAAATAACATACTATTATATGTGGTGTTATTATATATAATAGTATGTTATTATGTTGGAAGCTGCTGGTAGAAGATGGAAGCTGCAGGACCAGTGTGGTGTCTGTGAAGTACTGTATGAAGACGCTGGAGGGTGAGTATAAGAATGGGGGCACAGGGCTTATATTTAAAGCACCACTACAGAAATGAAAAATAACACTGGAGTGCTGCTTTAAGATCGCATTGGGAGAACTATAACTCTCAGCATGTCCTGCAGATCCTATGGCATGCTGGGAGTTATAGTTCACCACAGGAGTGGCAGAGTGCTTTATTGTGTGTTGTAAAGACTAACCTTTTAATTGTGGCAGCCAGCCACATGGAGCATCCCATGACAGCACACAGCTCTCCCTGCCTTTCCACAGCACAGGTCATAAGAGGAAGCCAGCAGATTTTAGTGGGGAGTCTGAAGGACCTGTGATGACATCAGAAGATGGAGGGCTCTGTGTTGTCATGTGATGCTCCAGCCCGCCCACTTCTTGACATCACACAGGTCCTTATGCCTCAGCATCCAGCACAGCCAGGCAGGTATGCAGCGATCTTGTCCCCCCTGGCCCCTGCTGCCACCTCCTCCACCAGACACACAGTTCTCCCCAGCCGCTGCAGGAATCCAGCGCTGGGGAAACCATGTCTGTCCCTGTTTCAGTGAAGGAGTATTCATGTGCTGCTCCCAGCTCACAGCTCAGCTGACAGGTGGGCGGGGAAGCGGCTAATGAATATTCACTGCACTTTAATCAATGTGACCATGTGGTTTCCCCAGCACTGGATTAGGGCAGTAGGCACATTTTTCTGCCTCCTGCAAGTGGGATCACAGTGCGATCCCACTAGCCGCTGCCCCCTCCCCACATGCTACATTCCGACCATACTGTAAGACGTACCCACATTTTCCTCCCAAATTTGGAGGAAAAAAAGTTCGTCTTATGGTCGGAAAAATACGGTAATAATTTAAAACAAAAAACAATGGGGCAAAAGTAGAAAAACCTAAAGCTGCTGTGCACTGGTATTGGCCCATTTACATTACATTAGTATGGAAACACATTGTGACTCCCCTGTGGTAAATCACAAATGAAAATCACCTCTGATTAATTGTCAGTGCCCATGTGACATGAATTAGCCAATGAATGATGACTTCAGTGTTTTATAAAGCCACATGGTGGTAGGCCCTGTTCACAATGGTGAAGACTAGGGTTGAGCGACTTTTACTTTTTTAGGGTCGAGTCGGGTTTCACCAAACCCGACTATCCCTAAAGTCAAGTCGAGTGAAATCGGCCGATTATGGCGAAAAGTCGAGGATCGACCGAAACACGAAACCCAATGCAAAGTCAATGGGAATTTTTTTATTTATTTAGTTTTTTCTCTCTCTCTCTCTCTCCCCCTCTCCCTCTCTCTCTCCCTCTCCCTCTCTCTCTCTCTCTCTCTCTCCCCTCCGTCCCTGAACAGAAAAGCTTGTGTTACACATTGCAAATCGCTACTGCGCACAAGATGACGATAGGCGTCCACGCCCCTAAGACCTATGTCATCCCTCTGCCCACGTTCCTTCATTGGCTGAAAAAATGGCGCCAAGCGCGTTATACGAAACGCGACTTTGGCGCGAAAGTCACATACCGCATGGACGACCCCACACAGGGATCGGGTCGGGTTTCATGAAACCCGACTTTGCCAAAAGTCGGCGACTTTTGAAAATGAACGATCCGTTTCGCTCAACCCTAGTGAAGACAAAGGAGCTGTCTGAGGACATCAGAACTGGTATTATTAGCAAACACAAGACTTCCAAAGGGTGTAAGGCCATCTCCAAAAACCTTGGTATCCCAGGTCCAACAGTGGACAATGTTATTAAGAAGTTTGCCAAGCATGGAACCATCAACAACCTTCCTGGATGTGATGAAAAGAGGTAAATTGACAAGATATGTCTTTGAAGGTTGGTGCGAATGGTGAAAAAAAAAACACCAAAACAAACACCCTACGACCTGAAGGCCAACCTGGGGTCTGGGGTCAAGGTTTCAACATATAGCACACTAAACCAAGCAGAACTTTGTGGGCGAAGGCCAAGGAAGAAACCATTGCTGAAGAAAAGACATGCGTAAAAAGAAATGACTGATCTTTGCCAAAGAGTACCTTGACAAACCACAATTCTCTTTCTGGAAAAATGTTCAATGGACAGATTAAACAAAAACAGAGCTTTTTGGCAATGCAAAGCCATATTTTGTTTACAGACGATGACATGAAGCTTATAAGGAAAAGAACACCCCAACAATTAAGCTTGATGGAGGATCCATACTGCTGTGGGGGTTGCTCGGCTGTGTCGGTCTTGACCGTATCACAGAAATCATGAAATCAGAGAATTATCAATATATTTTAAAGTGAAATATCCTACCAAGTGTAAGAAAACTTGATTTGAGTCGAAGATCATGGGTCCTCCAGCAAGACAATGATCCAAAGCACACATCCAAAAGTACACATTAATGGTTGAAAAAGAAAAAATGGACTGTTTTGAAAAGGCCATCAATGAGTCCTGACCTCAAACCCATTAAAAATCTTTGAGGTGAGCTGAAACCTGCTATTAGGAAAAAGAACACTGCAAACATTCAAGAGCTTGAACAAACTGCAAAGGAAGAGTGAGAGAAAATACCAGCGGAGGAGTGCAAGAAACTTATAGATGGCTACAAGAAACATTTGGAGGCTGTCATCAATGCAAAAGGGTGAGCAACCAAGTATTAATTAGGGTGCCTTTATTACTGCACATGCTGCTTATTCTGTTTCTCCTTTGAAATTGCAACATGTAATTTGAAAAACAATGTTTTATTGCTATATTTCTTTGACCACTAATTAAAAAATCCTGATGATATACTGTATTTTTTGAACTATAAGAAGCACTTTTTCCCAAAAAAATGAGGGAGGAAAATGGGTTGGTGCGTCTTATAGTCCGAACGCAGGCTCAGGCTACTTTCACACTGGCGTCGGTACGGGGCCATCGCCATGCATCGGCCCGACGTATTGACGGACGTTGTGAAATAAATGCACAACAGGGGCATCGGATGTAGTTTTTCAACGCATCCGCTGCCCCATTGTAATGTCCGGGGAGGAGGGGGCGGAGTTTCAGCTGCGCATGCGCCGTCGAAAATGGCGGACGCGACACACAAAGAAACGCTACATGGAACTTTTTTGTGCCGATGGTCTGCCAAAACACGACGCATCCATCGCACGATGGATGCAACGTGTGGCCATATGTCGCAATGCGTCGCTAATGCAAGTCTATGGAGATAAAAAGCATACTGCGGGCAACTTTGCAGGATGCATTTTTTCTCCAAAACGAAGTATTGCGACGTACGTCACACGACGCTAGTGTGAAAGTAGCCTTACTGGGGGGTTGCGGCAGTGGTGTAGCAGCGTCCCTTCCTCAGGGAACTGGTGGCAGGCAGAAGTATGGCGATGCTGGAGATCGGTGTCGGTGGTGAGCAGTGCGGTGTACATCATTGGTTTCCCTGCGGCCATCTTCCTGAAGCTGTGGGCCGCGAGAGGTGTCATGTGTGCGGATTGAGATCTCGGCTGGGCCTCTCACGCTCCATTTTCCTGAGGCTGTGGGCTTCAGGAAAATGGCCACCGAGAAACCAATGATGCACTCGGCTCTGCTCACCGTGGACATCGAGCCACAGCATCGCACCACTGGGATACCCCGGGACTGTAGCATTGCCCTACTTCTGCTGCCGCCAGCTTCCTGAGGAAAGCACCATGCCTCCTGTGACCCCGCGCTACCACCGCCGGCCCTCAGGTAAGATACCTTAAATTCTGAGGATAAGACGGACCCCCATCTTATAAAAATCTTTTTTTTTTTGCTATTTTCCACCCCAAAATTT
Organism: Ranitomeya imitator; assembly: GCF_032444005.1. Lineage (NCBI taxonomy): Eukaryota > Metazoa > Chordata > Amphibia > Anura > Dendrobatidae > Ranitomeya > Ranitomeya imitator. The sequence goes on from NC_091282.1 coordinate 802,052,583, forward strand.
GGGGTGTGCTTTATGGTCCGGTGCATCTTATAGTCTGAAAAATACGGTAACTATAGTACATTTACATTTATTTCTGAAGATATTGTACAGTCTATGAAAAAAATAAACAGGTGTCAACAATGGCGAGCAGAACTGTATTGTGAATGGTGGATCCTGTGTTATCTACTGTATATAAAGGTTTTATCAGTCATTGTACAGGAGGAGGAGGAGGAGGAGAGCTGTGACATCACCTATTGTGAATGGTGGATCCTGTGTTATCTACTCTATATAGAGGTGTTACTGGTCATTGTACAGGGGGAGGAGGAGGTGAGCTGTGACATTACCTATTGTGAAAAAATTAGCCAATTCATGTGTACCTGGAAGCCACGTTAAGGCGTTTCTTGTTTCCAGGACCTAACAATGCCATTCATCTCTTAGAATAAAGTCTTCATCTGTATGGGAACCTAATATGAGTCCTCTCTTAGACTGAAATCTATCTCTCTGTGGAGAGATAGTGGTTCTGCTGTGATTAAAAACACCTGTGGCTAAAAAGTGGAGTGCTCAGTCAGAAGGCTAATGAATACAAATTTCAAAAAACTGACCGTCACATCCAAACATAAACTAAGTGTGAACAGGTGCTTACCTAGAGTCACCAACTCATATACACTTAAACAAAAAAGGCAGCACTCTGTGGCGCCATAACATGCAAATATGAAAAATTAAAATTGAATTGCATGACTGCACTAGAAATATGAAAAATTGAGAAAGCTTAGCATAAATTGGCCACTTCATGTGTACCTGGAAGCCATATTAAGGAGTTTCTAATTTTCCAGGATCTAACAATGCCATTTCTCTCCTCTCTTCTAGGTACACATGAATTGGCCAATTTATGCGCTAAGCTTTCTCAATTTTTCATATTTCTAGTGCAGTAATGTAATTCAATTTTCATATTTCATATTTGCATGCTATGGCGCCACAGAGTACTGCTTTTTTCTTTGAGTGTATATGAGTTGGTGACTCTAGGTAAGCACCTGTTCACACTTATTTTATGTTTGGATATGATGCTCAGTTTTTTGCAATCATCTATTGTGAATGATCCTGTGTTATCTACTGTATATAGAGGTGTTATCAGTCATTGTACAGGAGGAGAAGGTGAACTGTGCCATCACCTGTTCTGAATGGTGGATCCTATGTTATCTACTGTATAAAGAGATCTTATCAGTCATTGTACAGGAGGAGGAGGTGAACGATGATATCATCTATTGTGAATGGTGGATCCTGTGTTATCTGCTGTTTAAAAAGGTATTAACAGTTATTGTACAGGAATAGGAGGTGAGCTGTGACATCACCTATTGTGAATTGTGGATCCTGTGTTATCTACTGTATATAGAAGTGTTATCAGTCATTGTACAGGAGGATGTGATCTGTGATATCACCTATTGTGAATGGTGGATCCTGGTTATCTACTGTATATAGAGGAGTTATCAGTCATTGTACAGGAGGAGGTGAGCTGTGACATCACCTGTTGTGAATGGTGGATCCTGTGTTATCTACTGTATATAGAGGTATTATAAGTCATTATAAAGGAGGAGGAGGTGAGCTGTGACATCAACTATTTTGAATGGTGGATCCTGTGTTATCTTCCGTATATAGAGATATAGAGAGGGGTTTTCAGTCATTATGCAGGAGGAGGAGGTGGTGAGCTGTGACACCACCTATTGTGAATGGTGGATTCTGTGTTATCTACTGTATATAGAGGTATTATCAGTCATTATACAGGAGGAGGAGGGAGTGAGCTATGACACCACCTATTGTGAATGGCAGATCCTGTGTTATCTACTGTATATAGAGGTGTTATCAGTCATTGTACAGGAGGAGGTGAGCTGTGACATCACCTATTGTGAATGGTGGATTTTGTGTTATCTACTGGATATAGAGGTGTTATCAGTCATTGTACAGGAGGAGGAGGGGTGAGCTATGACATCACCTATTGTGAATGGTGGATTCTGTGTTATCTTCTGTATATAGAGGTGTTCTCAGTCATTGTACAGGAGGAGGTGAGCTGTGACACCACCTATTGTGAATGGTGGATTCTGTGTTATCTACTGTATATAGAGGTACTATCAGTCATTATACAGAAGTAGGAGGAGATGAGCTGTGACATCACCTATTGTGAATGGTGGATCTACAGTGTAGAGAGGTGTTATCAGTCATTGTATAGGAGGGGGAGGAGGTGAGATGTGGCATCACCTATTATGAGTGATGGATCCTGTGTTATCTGCTGTATATAGTAGTGTTATCAGTCATTGTACAGGAGTGGGAGGAGGTGAGCTGTGGCATCACCTATTATGAGTGATGGATCCTGTGTTATCTGCTGCATATAGAGGTGTTATCAGTCATTGTACAGGAGGGGGAGGAGGTGAGCTGTGACATCACCTATTGTGAATGGTGGATCCTGTGTTATCTGCTGTATATAGATGTGTTATCAGTCATTGTATAGGAGGGGGAGGTGAGCTGTGACATCACCTATTGGGAATTGTGGATCCTGTTTTACCTACTGTGTAGAGGTGTTATCAGTCATTGTACAGGAGGAAGAAGAGGTGAACTGTGACATCACCTGTTGTAAATGGTGGACTCTGTGTTATCTACTGTATATAGAAGTGTTATCAGTCATTGTACAGGAGGAGAATGTGATCTGTGACATCACCTATTGTGAATGGTGGATCCTGTGTTATCTACTGTATATAGAGGTGTTATCAGTCATTGTACAGGAGGAGGATGTGATCTGTGACATCACCTATTGTGAATGTTGGATCCTGTGTTATTTTCTGTATATAGAGGTATAGAGAGGTGTTTTCAGTCATTATACAGGAGGAGGAGGGGGTGAGCTGTGACACCACCTATTGTGAATGGTGGATCCTGTGTTATCTACTGTATATAGAGGTGTTTTCAGTCATTATACAGGAGGAGGAGGGGGTGAGCTGTGACACCACCTATTGTGAATGGTGGATTCTCTGTTATCTACTGTATATAGAGTCATTATACAGGAGGAGGAGGAGATGAGCTGTGACATCACCTATTGTGAATGGTGGACCCTGTGTTATCTACTGTGTAGAGAGGTGTTATCAGTCATTGTACAGGAGGGGGAGGAGGTGAGCTGTGACATCACCTATTATGAGTGATGGATCCTGTGTTATCTGCTGAATATAGAGGTGTTATCAGTCATTGTACAGGAGGGGGAAGAGGTGAACGTTCTCTAAACACAACTGAGTTTTTAGGATAATTGTTTGCTGCTTCTGGTACTTGCCCTTGTGGCCACTGGGATCTCAGACAATTGAGGTAGGCTGGATAAATTGTATGATATTCACATAAGCAGATAGTATGGTAAATATTCATCTGGGTTGGTTTTCATAGGTCATGAATGTTTTTATGGGTGTAACATGAAAGTGACAATTCTGCTTGCTTAGCAATAAGAAATAAGAAAGTGTTGTCATATCTGCAAATAAAAGTGACACAAAATATCTGCAAAAAATACACAGAGCTAAACAATGAAATTTGAGACCTGTGCAGACCGAGGCAGGGCAGGCAGATTAGGCAGCTGCCAAGGGCCCCCGCTCCCCCAGGTGCCCCCAGCCAGTGGCTTTCCGCTAATAGCGGCACACTACACAGCCGCTATAGGGCCCATGAGTCAGTGGGGCCCTCCCAGTGCTGACTCCAAAACCCCCGCCACACCCGCATTCAACTGCATCAGCATCATAGACGCCGATACAGTTGAAAGCAGTGACAGAGGAGAGAACGTCAGATGACACTCCCTCTGCTATCAGTCCCCTCTGTCCCTGACACAGCGGGTGCGCGAAGACGTCACTTCATCAAGTACCCACTGTGTGTCGGGCAGTGGAGCTGCTGAGACCGGAGCCAAGCCGGGAGCAGTGCAGGAAACGAGGAGGAGAGGTGAGGTGAGTATTGTGGTTTTTTTTTAAAATTTATCAGTGAGTGAGTACTGGACTGTGGGGCTGGATTATATTCTAAGGGGAAAAGGTGGGGGCTATATTATACCCTATGAGGGGGCTACATTATATTCTATGGGGGGCTGCATTATGATATATTTGGGGGTTGCATTATATTCTGTGAGGGGATTACATTATATTCTATGGGGAGGACTGCATTATACTCTGTGAGGGAGCTACATTATATTCAATGGGGTCATTATACCCTATGAAGGGGCTGCATTATGTTCTATGGGGGTCTGCATTATACCTTATTAGGGGGTTGCATTATTTTCTACGGGGGTCCTGCATTATACTCTATGAAGGGGCTACATTACGGTATATTCTATTGGGGGGCTGTATTATACTATATGAGGGGGGCTGCATTATATTGTAAGGTGGGGCTACATTATATTCCATGGGGGGGTGGCTGCATTATACTTTGTGAGGGGGCTACATTATATTCTATAGGGGTCCTGCATTATACTCTATGAGGGGACTACATTATTTTCCATGGGGGGGCTGCATTATACTATATGATGGGGGCTGCATTATATTTCATGGTGGGACTATATTATATTCCATGTGGGTTGGCTGCATTATGCTCTGTGAGAGGGCTACATTATATTCTATGGGGGTCTATATTATATTATATGGGGGGCTGAACTATACTGTATGAGTGGGCAACATTATATTCTATGGGGGGCTGCATTATGCTATATTGGGTGACTGCATTATGCTCTTAGAGGGGACTACTGTTGTGAATTATGTTGTCAAGCTCCCTCCTGTGGTCATGAATGGTACTTCGGCTGGTTCTGTCCATGGGCTTCCTCTGGTGGTTGTGAGTGGAGCTGCGGCTTCTGAGTTTCCTTCTACAGGTGACGAGGTTAATTCATTAGCTGGCTGCTCTATTTAACTCCACTTAGATCATTGCTCCACGCTACCTGTCAATGTTCCAGTATTGGTCTTGCTCTCTCCTGGATCGTTCTTGTGACCTGTCTTCCCAGCTGAAAGCTAAGTTACTGCTTGTTTTTCTCTGGTTTGCTATTTTTCTGTCCAGCTTGCTATTTTGATTTTTGTCTTGCTTGCTGGAAGCTCTGGGACGCAGAGGGAGTGCCTCCGCACCGTGAGTCGGTGCGGAGGGTCTTTTTGCGCCCTCTGCGTGGTCTTTTTGTAGGTTTTTGTGCTGACCGCAAAGTTACCTTTCCTATCCTCTGTCTGTTCAGTAAGTCGGGCCTCACTGTGCTAAATCTATTTCATCTCTGTGTTTGTAATTTTCATCTTTACTCACAGTCATTATATGTGGGGGGCTGCCTTTTCCTTTGGGGAATTTCTCTGAGGCAAGGTAGGCTTTATTTTTCTTCTCTAGGGCTAGCTAGTTTCTTAGGCTGTGTCGAGTTGCATAGGGAGCGTTAGGAGCAATCCACGGCTATTTCTAGTGTGTGTGATAGGATTAGGGATTGCGGTCAGCAGAGTTCCCACGTCTCAGAGCTCGTCCTATATTATTAGTAACTATTAGGTCATTCCGTGTGCTTTTACCCACTAGGTCCATTATTGTCCTAATCACCAGGTCATAACAGTACAGGTGGCCCAAAGTATTAATGCATCTCAATAGAGGGATAAGAGAACATCTGAGACCATTTTTTTTTCTTTGCACTGTGTTTTGTTTCTCATTTCCCCTAGACCTTTGGGTGGTTCAGGACACAGGTGTAGGTATGGACATTCAAGGTCTGTCCTCTTGTGTAGATCATCTCACTGCAAGGGTACAAAACATTCAAGATTTTGTGGTTCAGAATCCGATGTTAGAGCCTAGAATTCCTATTCCTGACTTATTTTCTGGGGATAGATCTAGGTTCTTGAATTTCAAAAATAATTGTAAACTGTTTCTAGCTTTGAAACCCCGCTCCTCTGGTGACCCCGCTCAACAAGTAAAAATCATTATTTCTTTGTTGCGTGGTGACCCTCAAGACTGGGCATTTTCCCTTGCGCCAGGAGATCCTGCATTGCGTGATGTTGATGCGTTTTTTCTGGCACTTGGATTGCTTTATGATGAACTAAATTCAGTGGATCAGGCAGAGAAAATCTTGCTGGCTTTGTGTCAGGGTCAGGATGAAGCGGAGGTGTACTGTCAGAAGTTTAGAAAGTGGTCTGTGCTTACTCAGTGGAATGAATGTGCCCTGGCAGCAATTTTCAGAAAGGGTCTTTCTGAAGCCCTTAAGGATGTCATGGTGGGATTTCCCATGCCTGCTGGTCTGAATGAGTCTATGTCTTTGGCCATTCAGATCGATCGGCGCATGCGTGAGCGCAAAGCTGTGCACCATCTGGCGGTGTTCTCTGAGCATAGGCCTGAACCTATGCAGTGTGATAGAACTTTGACCAGAGCTGAAAGGCAAGAACACAGACGTCGGAATGGGCTGTGTTTTTACTGTGGTGAATCCACTCATGCTATCTCCGATTGTCCTAAGCGCACTAAGCGGTTCGCTAGGTCTGCTACCATTGGTACGGTACAGTCGAAATTTCTTTTGTCCGTTACTCTGATTTGCTCTTTGTCATCCTATTCTGTTATGGCATTTGTGGATTCAGGCGCTGCCCTGAATTTGATGGACTTGGAGTTTGCTAGGCGCTGTGGTTTTTTCTTGGAGCCCTTGCAGTATCCTATTCCATTGAGAGGAATTGATGCTACGCCTTTGGCCAAGAATAAGCCTCAGTACTGGACCCAATTGACTATGTGCATGGCTCCTGCACATCAGGAGGATATTCGCTTTTTGGTGTTGCATAATCTGCATGATGTGGTCGTTTTGGGGTTGCCATGGCTACAAGTCCATAATCCAGTATTGGATTGGAAATCTATGTCTGTGTCCAGCTAAGGTTGTCAGGGGGTACATGGTGATGTTCCATTTTTGTCTATTTCGTCATCCACCCCTTCTGAAGTTCCGGAGTTTTTGTCGGATTACCGGGATGTATTTGATGAGCCCAAATCCAGTGCCCTACCTCCTCATAGGGATTGCGATTGTGCTATCAATTTGATTCCTGGTAGTAAGTTTCCTAAGGGTCGACTGTTCAATTTATCTGTGCCAGAGCACGCCGCTATGCGGAGTTATGTAAAGGAATCCTTGGAGAAGGGTCATATTCGCCCGTCGTCGTCACCATTGGGAGCAGGGTTCTTTTTTGTGGCCAAGAAGGATGGTTCTTTGAGACCTTGTATTGATTACCGCCTTCTTAATAAGATCACAGTCAAATTTCAGTACTCTTTGCCGCTGCTGTCGGATTTATTTGCTCGGATTAAGTGGGCTAGTTGGTTCACCAAGATAGATCTTCGTGGTGCGTATAATCTTGTGCGTATTAAACAGGGCGATGAATGGAAAACAGCATTTAATACGCCTGAGGGCCATTTTGAGTACCTGGTTATGCCATTCGGGCTTTCCAATGCTCCATCAGTATTTCAGTCCTTTATGCATGACATCTTCCGAGAGTACCTGGATAAATTCCTGATTGTATACTTGGATGATATTTTGGTCTTCTCGGATGATTGGGAGTCTCACGTGAAGCAGGTCAGAATGGTGTTCCAGGTCCTGCGTGCGAATTCTTTATTTGTGAAGGGGTCAAAGTGTCTCTTTGGTGTTCAGAAGGTTTCATTTTTGGGTTTCATTTTTTCCCCTTCTACTATCGAGATGGACCCTGTTAAAGTCCAGGCCATTTATGATTGGACTCAGCTGACATCTGTGAAGAGTCTGCAAAAGTTCCTGGTCTTTGCTAATTTTTATCGTCGCTTCATCAGTAAATTTTCTAGTGTTGCTAAACCGTTGACTGATTTGACCAAGAAGGGTGCTGATGTGGTCAATTGGTCTTCTGCGGCAGTGGAAGCTTTTCAGGAGTTGAAGCACCGTTTTTCTTCTGCCCCTGTGTTGTGCCAGCCAGATGTTTCGCTTCTGTTTCAGGTCGAGGTTGATGCTTCTGAGATTGGAGCAGGGGCTGTTTTGTCGCAAAAAAGTTCTGATGGCTCGGTGATAAAACCATGTGCCTTCTTTTCTAGAAAGTTTTCGCCTGCTGAGTGCAATTATGATGTTGGCAATCGAGAGTTGTTGGCCATGAAGTGGGCATTCGAGGAGTGGCGTCATTGGCTTGAAGGAGCCAAGCATCGCGTGGTGGTCTTGACGGATCACAAGAATTTGACTTATCTCGAGTCTGCCAAATGGTTGAATCCTAGACAGGCTCATTGGTCGCTATTTTTCTCCCGTTTTGATTTTGTGGTTTCGTACCTTCCAGGCTCTAAGAACGTGAAGGCTGATGCCCTGTCAAGGAGTTTTGTGCCCGACTCTCCGGGTGTTCCTGAGCCGGCGAGTATTTTCAAAGAGGGGGTAATTTTGTCTGCCATCTCCCCTGATTTGCGGCGGGTGCTGCAAAAATTTCAGGCTGATAGACCTGACCGTTGCCCAGCGGAGAAACTGTTTGTCCCTGATAAATGGACTAGTAGAGTTATCTCTGAGGTTCATTGTTCGGTGTTGGCTGGTCATCCTGGAATCTTTGGTACCAGAGATTTGGTGGCTAGATCCTTTTGGTGGCCGTCTTTGTCGCGGGACGTGCGTTCTTTTGTGCAGTCCTGTGGGACTTGTGCTCAGGCTAAGCCCTGCTGTTCTCGTGCCAGTGGGTTGCTTTTGCCCTTGCCGGTCTCGAAGAGGCCCTGGACGCATATCTCTATGGATTTTATTTCGGATCTCCCTGTCTCTCAAAAGATGACGGTCATTTGGGTGGTTTGTGATCGCTTCTCTAAGATGGTCCATTTGGTACCCTTGTCTAAATTGCCTTCCTCCTCTGATCTGGTGCCATTGTTTTTCCAGCATGTGGTTCGTTTACATGGCATTCCGGAGAACATCGTTTCGGACAGAGGTTCCCAGTTTGTTTCGAGGTTTTGGCGAGCCTTTTGTGCTAGGATGGGCATTGATTTGTCTTTTTCCTCGGCTTTCCATCCTCAGACAAATGGCCAATCCGAACGAACTAATCAGACTTTGGAAACATATCTGAGATGCTTTGTTTCTGCTGATCAGGATGATTGGGTGTCCTTTTTGCCTTTGGCTGAGTTCGCCCTTAATAATCGGGCCAGCTCGGCTACTTTGGTTTCGCCGTTTTTCTGCAATTCTGGTTTCCATCCTCGTTTCTCTTCAGGGCAGGTTGAGTCTTCGGACTGTCCTGGTGAAGATACTGTGGTGGATAGGTTGCAGCAGATTTGGACTCATGTGGTGGACAATTTGACATTGTCCCAGGAGAGGGCTCAACGTTTCGCTAACCGCCGGCGCTGTGTGGGTCCCCGACTTCGTGTTGGGGATTTGGTTTGGTTGTCGTCTCGTTATGTTCCTATGAAGGTTTCCTCTCCTAAGTTTAAGCCTCGTTTCATTGGTCCGTATAAGATTTCTGAGGTTCTCAATCCTGTGTCGTTTCGTTTGACCCTTCCAGCTTCTTTTGCCATCCATAATGTATTCCATAGGTCATTGTTGCGGAGATACGTGGCGCCTGTGGTTCCATCCGTTGATCCTCCTGCTCCGGTGTTGGTTGAGGGGGGGTTGGAGTATGTGGTGGAGAAGATTTTGGATTCTCGTATTTCGAGACGGAAACTCCAGTACCTGGTCAAGTAGAAGGGTTATGGTCAGGAAGATAATTCCTGGGTCCTTGCCTCCGATGTTCATGCTGCCGATCTGGTTCGTGCTTTTCATTTGGCTCGTCCTGGTCGGCCTTGGGGCTCTGGTGAGGGTTCGGTGACCCATCTTCAAGGGGGGGGGGTACTGTTGTGAATTCTGTTGTCAAGCTCCCTCCTGTGGTCATGAATGGTACTTCGGCTGGTTCTGTCCATGGGCTTCCTCTGGTGGTTGTGAGTGGAGCTGCGGCTTCTGAGTTTCCTTCTACAGGTGACGAGGTTAATTCGAATCGTTAGCTGGCTGCTCTATTTAACTCCACTTAGATCATTGCTCCATGCCACCTGTCAATGTTCCAGTATTGGTCTTGCTCTCTCCTGGATCGTTCTTGTGACCTGTCTTCCCAGCTGAAAGCTAAGTTACTGCTTGTTTTTCTCTGGTTTGCTATTTTTCTGTCCAGCTTGCTATTTTGATTTTTGTCTTGCTTGCTGGAAGCTCTGGGACGCAGAGGGAGCGCCTCCGCACCGTGAGTCGGTGCGGAGGGTCTTTTTGCGCCCTCTGCGTGGTCTTTTTGTAGGTTTTTGTGCTGACCGCAAAGTTACCTTTCCTATCCTCTGTCTGTTCAGTAAGTCGGGCCTCACTGTGCTAAATCTATTTCATCTCTGTGTTTGTAATTTTCATCTTTACTCACAGTCATTATATGTGGGGGGCTGCCTTTTCCTTTGGGGAATTTCTCTGAGGCAAGGTAGGCTTTATTTTTCTTATCTAGGGCTAGCTAGTTTCTTAGGCTGTGTCGAGTTGCATAGGGAGCGTTAGGAGCAATCCACGGCTATTTCTAGTGTGTGTGATAGGATTAGGGATTGCGGTCAGCAGAGTTCCCACGTCTCAGAGCTCGTCCTATATTATTAGTAACTATTAGGTCATTCCGTGTGCTTTTACCCACTAGGTCCACTATTGTCCTAACCACCAGGTCATAACAGACTACATTATATTCTGAGGGGTGGATGCATTATACTCTATGGGGTGGCTGCATTATAGTATATGGGGCTGCATTATACTCGATCAGACTATGGGCAGTGCATTATACTATATGTTCTACATGGGACCTGTGTTATACTGTTTCAAGGACTATGGGGAATACATTATACTATATGAAAAACTATGGGTTGCTTATACTATGGGAGGTGAATTGTACTACATAGAGGACTATGGGGGGTGCATTATACTATACGGTGGACTGAGGAGTGTATTTTAATATATAGAGGACTATGTGGAGTGTATTATACTATATGGAGGACTATGGGGCACATTATATTATATGGCAGACTATGGGGCACATTATATTATATGGAGGACTATGGGGTGTGCATTATACAACATCGAGGACTGTGGTGCACATTATACTATATGGAGAATTGTGGGGCACATTATACTATGTGGAGGACTGTGGGGTGCATTATACTAGGTATCGGACTCTGGGGTGCATTATACTATGTGTAGGACTGTTGAGTGCATTATACTATATGAAGGACTGTGAGGTGCATTATACTATATGGAGGACTATTGGGTGCATTATACTATGTGGAGAACTATGGTGTGCATTATATTAAACAAGCAAAATGCTGCATATTCATTGAGTGATTGGATTGTTTATGTCGGAACAAAAATCATTGTTCTCAGCAGCACATCACCGGTGTAAACTGCAGATCTGCTGCTGATAATATGATACTGTATGGGGACAGATTGATCTAATAGTGATTATTCTGTCCCAATCATTTTAAAGAGTCCGGGAAACAAGTGTTGAACGACTTAAATATTGTTGATCACCCTCGTTTAGCGGCCTGAACTCAGCGCATGTAAATACAACCGAAATGTTTCTGTGTGATGGTGTAATCTGTGAGCATTTGGGGCCCCATTTTAAACTTTTGCACAGGGCCCCACTTAGCCTAAAACCGGCCCTGGAACGAAGAACAAATAAAGAAGCTCCTTGCTCTTTTGCAATAATTGATTTGCCTGGGCTAATGAAAAGTATACTGTGGCTACCCCAGGTTCAATAGTTTAGTTTGTCAGGTGTGCAGCAAAGTATGTAGGCCTCCGACACCCGTATCATTAATAAGATGTTTTTTCACTGCGGTCAGTGAGAATGACATGACTTCTAAAGTGCTCTACAAATATTACTGCTATTTCCCTTGTACGACACCACAGAGGCCTGGGAAGTTGTGGTCAGTACTGGATTCTCCAACACTCAACCACCTGTCCAGCATCCAAAATCAACCAAAAGAGACAAGCGGAAAAAATGTCGGTAGCAGACTAAGCAGAGTCTGGTGAGCTGTCCCAGACTTCCAAGCTGTGGACGACTACAGAGAACAATAACGGTTTGCTCTATTTATGGGTTCGGAGAAAAGCGGATCCCCGCAGCCACACATACCCAAAACAAATATTTGGTTCTGATTATAAGGCGTGTTCCGGCATAACCGTGACTTTTGGATATGGGACGGATCCTCGCTCCATCTTACAAGAATTATAACTACAGTAATTGTAAACCTAGGCACTGGAATAAATACACAAAATACATTATTTTGGTTGTCAAAATGGCCACAGCTTTATTTAAATCACAGGATTAAAACAATCAAAGTAGACGTTAGGTGAAGTGCTAGTACATTGGGATTCACAAGTACTGTGATACCACTAGCTGTCTGACATACACCACCAGGACAGACAGCCATAAGGGGGCGGCACCAGGACAGACAGCCATAAAGGAGCGGCACCAAGATAAACAGACATAAAGGGGCGGCACGCACTGGCTTTCCATTCAAGCAGAGCCAGTAAACTTTCAGGGCCCAAATGACCCTATTATCCTCACTCCTGTGCTTAAACACTGTGCCCGCCCCTGATTGATGTTACCATTACAACGTCCTTGAGGCTGACCACCAAAGCCGAGCCTGCTCACCACCATGAGGTTTTACATCCTCTATTAGTTAAGATGAGTCCACCTTAACCTGTCTGCAACTTCCACCTGACTCCTAAACCGCCACCAAAGAGGCCATTTGACACCTTAAATGGACTCGACCACTATCAACCATGCCAAATAAATCCACCAACCAGTTCTATATGCTATGGAAAGACTGCATACAAGTAACAAAATTCCAGAGCTTCGACAGAATAATTTTATCAATGCAACTCTACCAAATTATGATCTATAATACGGTAACTAAAGCGAAATAACAGTCGCTCAACATCCTGCAATGAGGATCCCATAATGGGGAATGTGGAAAGTAAACTATAATAAAGGTGGCAGCCACAGTCTGACTACCTATATAATGACATCTGTCATGCCTCAATAACTATTATACTGCATGTATTGTAGCCAGCTCTAATAATTCACCAATTACAGTTTTGGGTTCTAGAAACCACCGTTATGTACAGTAGCTGTGCAGTAATAATTTTTTAAACCACTTATTACTACTACCCGAAAAGTGATGCGTATACAGACCAAAAGTTTGGACATACCTTCTCATGTAAAGATTTTTTGTATTTTCATGACTATGAAAATTGTACATTCACACTGAAGGCATCAAAACTATGAATTAACACATGTGGAATTATATACTTAACAAAAAAGTGTGAAACAACTGAAATTATGTCTTATATTCTAGGTTCTTCAAAGTAGCCACCTTTTGCTTTGATGACTGCTTTGCACACTCTTGGCATTCTCTTGATGAGCTTCAAGAGGTAGTCACCTGGAATGGTCTTCGAACAATCTTGAAGGAGTTCCCAGAGATGCTTAGCACTTGTTGGCCCTTTTGCCTCCACTCTGCGATCCAGCTCACCCAAAACCATCTCGATTGGGTTCAGGTCTGGTGACTGTGGAGGCCAGGTCATCACTTTCCTTCTTGGTCAAATAGCCCTTACAGAGCCTGGAGGTGTGTTTGGGGTCATTGTCCTGTTGAAAAAAAAAAATGATGGTCCAGCTAAACACAAACCGGATGGAATAGCATGTCGCTGCAAGATGCTGTGGTAGCCATGCTGGTTCAGTATGCCTTCAATTTTGAATAAATCCCCAAAAGTGTCACCAGCAAAGCACCCCCACACCATCACACCTCCTCCTCCATGCTTCACGGTGGGAACCAAGGCATGTAGAGTAGGGTTGAGCGACTTTTACCTTTTTAGGGTCGAGTCGGGTTTTGCGAAACCCGACTATCTCAGCCGATTATGGCAAAAAGTCGGGGATCGACCGAAACACGAAACCCTCTTTCTCTCTCTCTCTCTCCCCCGTCCCTGAACAGAAAAGCTGGTGTTACACATTGCAAATCGCTACAGCGCACAAGCGACAAGATGGCGATAGGCATCCACGCCCCTAAGACCTATGTCATCACTCTGTCCACGCTCCTTCATTGGCTGAAAAAATGGCGCCAAGCGCGACATACGAAACGCGACTTTGGCGCGAAAGTCGCGTACCGCATGGCTGACCCCACACAGGGATCAGGTCGGGTTTCATGAAACCCGACTTTGCCAAAAGTTGGCGACTTTTGAAAATGAACGATCCATTTCGCTCAACCCTAATGTAGAGTTCATCCGTTCACCTTTTCTGCGTCGCACAAAGACACGGTGGTTGGAACCAAAGATCTCAAATTTGGACTCGTCAGACCAAAGCACAGATTTCCACTGGTCTAATGTCCATTCCTTGTATTCTTTAGCCCAAACAAGTCTCTTCTGCTTGTTGCCTGTCCTTAGCAGTGATTTCTTAGCAGCTATTTTACCATGAAGGCCTGCTGCACAAAGTCTCCTCTTAACAGTTGTTGTAGAGATGTGTCTGCTGCTAGAACTCTGTGTGGCATTGACCTGGTCTCTAATCTGAGCTGCTGTTAACCTGCGATTTCTGAGGCTGGTGACTCGGATAAACTTATCCTCAGAAGCAAAGGTGACTCTTGGTCTTCCTTTCCTGTGGCGGTCCTCATGTGAGCCAGTTTCTTTGTAGCGCTTGATGGTTTTTGCAACTGTACTTGGGGACACTTTCAAAGTTTTCCCAATTTTTCGGACTGACTGACCTTCATTTCTTAATGTAATGATGGCCACTTTCTTTACTTAGAATTTGTATTATGGCAAGAAAAAGCAGCTAACAGTCTATTCAGTAGGACTATCAGCTGTGTATCCACCAGACTTCTGCACAACACAACTGATGGTCCCAACCAAATTTATAAGGCAAGAAATCCCACTTATTAAACCTGACAGGGCACACCTGTGAAGTGAGAACCATTTCCGGTGACTACCTCTTGAAGTTCATCAAGAAAATGCCAAGAATGTGCAAAGCAGTCATCAAAGCAAAAGGTGGCTACTTTGAAGAACCTAGAATATAAGACATATTTTCAGTTGTTTCACACTTTTTGTTAAGTATATAATTCCACATGTTCCGGCATAGTTTTGATGCCGTCAGTGTGAATTTACAATTTTCATAGTCATGAAAATACAGAAAAATCTTTAAATGAGAAGATGTGTCCAAACTTTTGGTCTGTACTGTATATAAATAGAAATATATTATGAATAGGGAGTAATTAAAAGCTATACACAATATAACATCAACATTATAACCGACCATTAACCCCTTCACAACCGCCGGATACACCTTTTAACGGCTGCAGATAAAGGTACATATTCCTCAGCGACGCTTTTTAACAGCGCTGAGAAATAAAGTTATAGTACACTCCAGCGCCGGAAAAAAAAAAAAGTCCAGTTTCCAATTTATTTCTCTCTCCTCTGATATGATCTAGCACATCAGAGGACAGAGAAATGGGCCCCGGCCCTCAGCTTCTTCCGGGGAAAAAATGGTGGGCGCATGCGCAGTGCACCCACCGAGATCTACCGGCCGGCACCCGGCAACAATAGATTTTTCCTACTGGTTTATTTTGATCACTGTGATAGACCCTATCACAGTGATCAAAATAAAGAAATAGTAAATCAAACCCCCCCTTATCACCCCCTTAGTTAGGTAAAAACAATAACATTAAAAAAGTATTTATTTCTATTTTGCATTAGGGATAGGGTTGGGGCTAGCGCTAAGGTTAGGGTTGTGTTAGAGCTAGGGTTGGGGCTAGGGTTAGGGTTGGGGCTATAACTAGGGTTAGGGTTGGAGCTAGGGTTAGAGCTAGGGCTAGGGTTGGGGTTAGGATTTTGTTGGGGTTAGGGTTGTGGTGCTGTGGTTAGGTTTATGGTCGTGGTTAGGGTTATGGTTGGGATTAGGGGTGTGTTAGGGTTAGGGCTGTATTAGGGTTGGAGTTAGAATTGAGGGCTTTGCACTGTTTAGGTTCATCAGGGGTCTCCAAACGCGACATGGTACCGACCATTGATTCCAGCCAATTTTGCGCTCAAAAAGTCAAACGGTGCTCCCTCCCTTCTAAGCCCTGCCTTGTGTCCAACCAGTGGCTTTCCACCACATACAAGGTATTGGCGTACTCAGGAGAAATTGCACAACAAATTTTGTGGTCCATTTTCTCCTGATACCCTCGTGAAAATAAAAAAGTTTGGTTCCAAAGTAAATTTTTTGTGAAAAAAAGTAAAATGTTCATTTTTTCTTCCACATTGCTTTAGTTCTTGTGAAGCACCTGAAGGGTTAATAAACTTCTGGAATGTGGTATTGCGCACCTTGAAAGGTACAGTTTTTAGAATAGTGTTACTTTTGGGTATTTTCTGTTATCATTTCAAATGTGATGTGGTCCTTAAAAAAATGGTTTTGTAAAATTAGAAAATAGAAATCGCTGGTCAACCTTTTAACCTTTATAACATCCTAACAGAAAAAATAATGTTCCAAAATTATGCTGATGTAAAGTTGCCATGTGGGAAATGTTATTTATTAAGTACTTTGTGTGATACCATTCTCTGATTTAAGGGCACAAAAATTAAAAGTTTGAAAATTGCAAAATTTTCAAAATTTTTGCCAAATTTCTGTTTTTTTCATAAATAAAAGCAAGTAATATCAAAGAAATTTTACCCCTAACAGTGCAATATGTCACGAAAAAACATTCTCAGAATCAGTGGGATATGTTGAAGTGTTCCAGAGCTATAGCTTCATAAAATGACAGTGGTCAAAATTGTAAAAATTGGCTTGGTCATCTGTTGTGAATTCTGTGGCAGAGTTCACTCCTGTGGTCACAAGTGGTACTTCGGCTGATTCTTTCTCGGAGCTTCCGTTTGAGGAGGAAAGTGGTACTGCGGCTTCTGAGTTTCCTCCCTTAGGTGATCTGGTGAGGTCGTTAGGTGCTTCCCTACTTAACTCCACCTAATGCTTTGATCCATGCTTCCTGTCAGTGTTCCAATGTTGGACTTGTTTTTCCCTGGATCATTCCTGTGGCCTGCTGTTCTGCATAGCTAAGTTCTTCTTTGCTATTTGTTTGCTATTTTTTCTGTCCAGCTTGTCTATTTGTTTTGCTGGAAGCTCTGGGACGCAAGGGGTGTACCTCCGTGCCGTTAGTTCGGTACGGAGGGTCTTTTTGCCCCCTTTGCGTGGTTTTCTTTAGGGTTTTGTGTAGACCGCAAAGTTATCTTTCCTATCCTCGCTCTGTTAAGAAAGTCGGGCCTCACTTTGCTGAATCTATTTCATCCCTACGTTTGTCTTTTCATCTTAACTCACAGTCATTATATGTGGGGGGCTGCCTTTTCCTTTGGGGTATTTCTCTGAGGCAAGGTAGGCTTATTTTTCTATCTTCAGGCTAGTTAGTTTCTCAGGCTGTGCCGAGTTGCATAGGCAGAGTTAGGCGCAATCCACGGCTGCCTCTAGTGTTGTTTGGAGAGGATTAGGGATTGCGGTCTGCAGAGTTCCCACGTCTCAGAGCTCGTTCTATTATTTTGGGTTATTGTCAGATCACTGTATGTGCTCTGACCGCTATGTCCATTGTGATACTGAATTGCCTATCATAACAGTCATCACTAAGGGGTTAGATAACTTTCATAATATTTGGACATAGCAACTGAAATAAACCTATAGCAGAAAAAGTCTATGAAGGCATCATTAATAACCCTGCCACACCATTGTTAATTTTTGGGGGGACACTTGTATTAATAAAGTTCATTACTTTACCCATAGCCGCTCCCACTAGCTCAAGGGCACCGGGAATAGGCATATTGCCCTTGGTGTTAATGCACTTGATTACTTTACCCTTAGCAGCTCCCACTGGCTCAAGGGCACCTAGAATAGGCATATTGCCCTTGGTGTTAATGCACTTGATTTTATCCTTAGCCGCTCTTACTGGCTCAAGGGCACCAGGAATAGGCATATTGCCCTTTGTGTTGATGCACTTGATTACTTTACCCTTAACCGCTCCCACAGGCTCAAGGGCACCAGGAATAGGCATATTGCCTGTTGTGTTAATGCACTTGATTTTACCCTTAGCCGCATGCACTAGCTCA
Source organism: Ranitomeya imitator (assembly GCF_032444005.1). Lineage (NCBI taxonomy): Eukaryota > Metazoa > Chordata > Amphibia > Anura > Dendrobatidae > Ranitomeya > Ranitomeya imitator. The sequence continues at coordinate 802,070,575 of NC_091282.1, forward strand.
AGGGCACCTGGAATAGGCATATTGCCCTATGTGTTAGTGCACTTGATTACTTTACCCTTAGTCACTCCCACTAACTCAAGGGCACCCAGATTAGGTACATTGCTCTTCGGTTTAATGCACTAGGTTACTGCATTGTCCAGATGACAACCTTGAAAGAAACAGGAGTTGGTTAATATAAACAAACTCTGTACCTCTGAATTCTCAAGTGACATGAAAAAAGAGGGTCCTTGAATCTACAGATTGTATTGAAAAGCATGCCTTCCTTTTTTCTCCCATCCAGCCACTGTTTCTAGCTGGAGGAGCCAATTTATTCTGTAGGCATGCAAAATATGATTGCCATGACCCCAGGGGCTTTACTCTAACAGCGTCTTATACGATATAAATGCTTCTGAAGACCAGGGGCCATATCATGACCGACACACCTCCACACTAGGGGGCAATACCCAAGATGGTTACCCCTCCACACCAGGGGGCCATACCTGAGATGGCTACCCCTTTACACTAGGGGCCTTACATGAGATGGTTACCCCTCCACACCAGGGGCCCATACCTGAGATAATTACCCCTCCACACCAGTGGGTCATACTGTGATGGGCACCTATCCAAACTAGGGGTCCATACCCAAGATGGTTACCCCTACTGACCAAATTATAGGTAACTTCAAGGACCTACTACAAAGGAAAAACAAGTAACTGCTTTTTTTAATATGTATTACATAGGTACATATTATGACCAGTAACAGTTGTGATGCAGTGACCCCTGTTGCAGATTGTGGGCCCTGTGTGTGCTCCTCAGGATATGCATGGAGGCGTATCTGTGGTTATAATGATGGTGAAACAGTGACTGGCAGAGTTGTAAATGGCCGATATGTGTCGCAGAGGGAGTCTGCGCTGTAAGCCTGAAGTAATGTTGTTATGGGACCTGTAGTCCCACAAGTGTTTGTATAATTATGAAGGGAGGCTTACAGGGCTATTTATGAGAGCTGGGCAGGTCGAACTAGCCACACATAACTCCCATCTATGGGAGTGGTTACAACTACATAATGTGACCATGGTGTGGTCACATGGAGGTGTAGTGGTCTCTGTAACGGAGACTGTGTGAGATCCTGGATGGCTCGTGTGTTGGAAGGTCCTGTGAGTGGACTGGATCCCTGAACAGTGCATTGAGAGGCCGTGGGTCTGGAAGACTGGGGTGTTGGGAGATCCAGGGAGTTGGATCGAATCCCTGAATAGCACGCAAGAGACTTGTGTGTTGGACGGTCCCAGGTGGGGATGGACATCCTGAATAGTGCACTGAGTGGCCTGTGTTGGAATTCGAGGGAGTAGGACATCCTGAAGAGCACAACCTGTGTTGGAAGTCCTGGGAGTAGGATTCTTGAAGAGCGCATGGGAAGGAGTGGATGCAGAGTCTGCAATGGCACTGCACTGGGGGAGATACAGCCCGTCTGAGGATCTGGACTGTCAGGTGGCCTAGTGAGCAAGGCATTGTCCAAGATGGTGATCCAAGGTCGGCAACTTCCCTGAGAGGGAGAAGACTAACAGGAGTCAGCGTGTAGAGCAGGAGCTCCTGAAAGGTAACCCAGAGTATGGGAAACTGTGTGCACTGACAGGGGGTCAGTAATGAACTGTGTGGTCTCCCACGGTAACTGGACGAAGTAAGGTCCAGCATGTTTAGAGACTACGAATCAATGTTGTGTGCGCTATATGACTAGAGATATTGATATGGCGTATGGACACCCCCGGAAACTAGTCAAGGAGGGCTGGCGGGTGTAGTGTCTGAACTGTGAGTTAAAGCTGTATAAGAAGTATCTAAGTTAAAGCCGCAACTAAATGTCATCTGTTGGTGCCTATTGTGTTCCATGATGTGTAATGGACTGTGCATGACCTGGTTTATGATGCAATATGAGGGAGTATGGCGGATACATGAATTCTGATGTAATATTTGTAAGAGGGTGGTGCTCTTATGGACAGTAAGGAACACACTGTCACTTTAAGAGGCTGCACCCCCTTGTCTGGCATGATGGAATGTTCTGCTTCTCCCCTGCAATCGTCGGTGTGATGAACGAGTCTGGCAGAGTGCAGGTGTGGAGCTGGTGCAGAGTGTGTGAGCTGAGGCTTCTGCAGAGAGGACTTTTTGTGCTGATAGCTGAAAGATAGAAGAACTGTTTCCTGATATAGCCGCAAGAGAGCCACGAAGATACAGAGAAAGTGATTTACAGTTACCAGGAGCATCCCTAGGATCCAGAAGCAAGGAGAAGACCACGCTTCACAGAGCTGACAGAAAGCCGTGCGCACCACCATATTAGACTGCTGGGGGCCCCCCTGGGACTGGAGCTGATTCTCCAACATCACTGTGAGTCTGTTCCTGTTTGGTGCACATGTTAGGGCCTAGTGAAGGCTTCAATAGTCAGTACACGGGAGCCGTGTGGCCTGCTTAGTAAAGGCCAGGGAGGTTATACATAGAGTAGCATCATCACTTGTTTATTGTTTACATTTGCTGGTTAGATATATTTTGAGTCTGTAATAGTTGGAGTACCGTGCTATTTTATGGGAAAGATAACGTTTATAACTCTTGTCTTTTGCCATTGTATACCCCTGTTTGCATCTTCCTCATTCACTTCATCCCTTGTCTTCCAATAAATCTACGCTTTGTTGTTTGCACCTCATCTTGTGTACAGTAGTCTTCCTGCACCGTGGTGGGTGGTCCCCCGGCCATTGCTTCATATTGATCCCATTGTAGCGTGGCTAAAGGATGTCTAATCGATGGGAGATATGTGTCTTATAGATGGCTTGCTGTTGTGATGTAACCATAGCTACCTATATGTGTTTCAGGACCTGTGGTGATGTCACAACCACATGTCTGGTCATGTGATGGGTTCTGGGTGTGGTTAGACATATAAAAGAAAGCCTATTGCTTAACACAGGTAGATATGTGTGGAGGTGAAACCCTCCTGAGTGTGTTACGGCTTCAGGACTGAGCCGGATGAACTGGACACTTGTTTTTCTTTGCCTGAACCAAAGGCTATTTGCTTTCTGTTGTTTTGTCATATGGTTTATGGAGCTATAAACCCAGTGAACTTTAAAGGAACCTGCCTCCTGAGAGTCAGCCGTCGCAGCTGAGTGAGTGGAACCCCTACAATTGGTGGTAGACATGCGAGCAGCGTTCCCAGCGGAGACGTGAGTTTATTTTTGAATGTCCTGGGTCAAGGCTGTTGCAAGCCAGCAAGCATTGCCGGAGAAAATGGAGGACTTGCTGAAACACTTGGTCCAGCAGGAGCAAAGGCAGCAAGAGACCAACAGGCTGTTGATGCAGCAGATACAACAGAGCCAGCAGGAGCAACGGCAGCAGATGCAGCAAAACCAGCAGGAGCAACGGCAGCAGATGCAGCAGAGCCAGCAGGAGCATCAGCAGCAGATGCAGCTTCTGGCAACCGCCATCCAGGGCAAGGCGAGCGCCCCAACCCCAGGTTTGGCTGATGACACCCGCGTCCGGAAGACGGTAAGACGCGCATTGCAGAAAATGACTCCCGGGGATGATGTTGAGGCCTTCCTGACGGTGTTTGAGAGGGTCGCTGAGAGGGAAAAACTTCCGCCAGAGCAGTGGGCAGAGGTACTTGCGCCATACCTGACAGGAGAACCCCAGAAGGCGTACTATGATTTGACCTTGCAGGATGCCAAGGAGTATCACAAGTTGAAAGCCGAGATTCTCGCACGTTTGGGGGTGACACTGACTGTCAGGGCACAGCGAATTCACTGCTGGGCCTATCACCGCGACAAACCACCTCGTTCCCAAATGTTTGATCTGTTGCACCTGGTCCAGAAATGGCTGCAGCCAGAGTCATCTACGCCTGCTCAAATGGTAGAACGGGTGATGATGGATCGGTTTGTCCATTCCCTCCCGAGGCCTATACAGACTTGGGTTGCCCAGGGTGATCCCCAGAATGCCGACGAGCTGATCGGACTGGTTGAGAGATACCAAGGGTTGGAAGGCTCCTTCAGGAGGCAGCCCATGCCATACTGGGGGTCCCAGAAGGGAGCTGAACCCCAAAAAGGGGTGGCGCGTCCAAGGTCACCAAGGGCGGGGGAGGTGGTGCCCAAGGTCCCTATGGGTGATATTATTTGTTGGAGGTGCCACGGGCCAGGACATATAGCTGCCCGTTGTTCCCAGACCACTGAGCAGATGGACTGCAGCATGGGACGTCGTTGTTCATACTATGCGTATCCAGCCTGCAGTGTGAACTCTCCGCCCAACGAGGGACCTCAAGCGTGTCCCGTAAAGGTGAACGGTCGAGCAGTAACGGCACTGTTAGACTCGGGGAGCCTAGTGACCCTGGTGAGGGCCACTTTTCCTCTCCACCTGCTCCCGGGAAAGAAGGTCGGAGTGCGGTGCATACATGGTGATGCAAAGGACTACCCTGTGGCCAGTGTGAACATTGAAACGACATGTGGCACGGAGTCCCACATAGTCGGCGTCGTTCAGGACTTGTTGCACCCTATAATTATTGGCCGGGATTTCTGTTTGTTTTGGGATTTGTGGGGGAAAGGTTCTGAGCTCCCTAGCAAGAGTAGGGAACCAGTGAACCCTGGAAGGGTGGTGCCACACCGAGAGTCAGACAGGTTTCCTTTTTGTGTCCTGGCTGGAGATGAGGAGGAAGTATCCCCTGCATCTGACATTCTGGAGTTAGAGGTATCAGGTGAAAATTTTGGGACTGCCCAACATAGGGACCCCACTCTGAGGGAAGCCTTTAATAATGTCACAGTTATTGACGGGGTGGTACAGGAGCCGGGGGCAGACACAAGATTTCCCCATTTTCTAATGAGCAGGGAGTTGTTGTACCGGGTCACGAAAATAAGGGAGGAGGTGGTAGAGCAGTTGGTAGTGCCGGGTCCATATAGACGGAAGGTGTTGGACATGGCCCATTCACACATCTTGGGTGGACACCTAGGGGTGGAAAAAACGCAGGAACGGGTTGTGCAGAGGTTCTATTGGCCTGGGTGCCACCGGGAAATAGTGAACTATTGCAGGTCCTGCCCTACATGTCAGCTAACTGCTCCCACTCCTCATTTCCGAAACCCCCTTGTGTCACTGCCCATTATTGAGGTGCCATTCGAGAGAATTGCCATGGACTTGGTCGGTCCCTTAGTTAAATCAGCTCGGGGCCATCAGTATATATTAGTCATCCTGGACTATGCCACACGCTAACCTGAGGCAATTCCCTTGAGAAATTCTTCTTCAAAGAGTATAGCTCGCGAGTTGGTCCATGTCTTTTCCCGGACAGGTCTGCCGAAGGAGATCCTGACTGATCAGGGGACACCTTTCATGAGCAAGGTGATGAGGGAACTATGCAAAGCCCTGAAAATCTCCCAGTTGAGGACCTCGGTGTACCATCCCCAGTCAGATGGCCTTGTTGAGAGATTTAACAAGACACTGAAGAGCATGCTGAGAAAAGCTATAGAGAAAGACGGTAGAGACTGGGATTGTCTCTTACCCTATTTGATGTTTTCCATTCGTGAAGTTCCACAGGCCTCCACAGGTTTCTCACCGTTTGAGCTTCTGTATGGCTGACATCCACGAGGACTCCTGGATATAGCCAAGGAAACCTGGGAAGCCGAAGTCACGCCCCACAGAAGCGTCATTGAGCATGTGGCCCTGATGCAGCAGAGGATTGCAAAGGTGATGCCTATCGTGAAAGAACACCTTCTCCAAGCACAAGAAGCTCAGGCCAGGGTCTACAACCGGTCTGCAAGAGTGAGGCAATTCAATCCGGGAGACCGAGTTCTGGTGTTAGTTCCGACAGTGGAAAGCAAGTTCTTGGCCAAATGGCAAGGGCCATATGAGGTTGTCGAGAAACTTGGTGAAGTAAACTATAAAATTCACCAACCAGGAAGACGGAAACCATTCCAAGTATACCATGTCAACCTTATCAAGCCGTGGCAAGATAGAGAGCCGACAGTAACTCCATCGTTGTTAAGCAACCCAGAAGATGAGGTTGGAGCGGTTACTATAGCGGAGACGCTATCGGAGTCCCAGAAACAGCAATGCCGGGAGTTACTCCAGAAAAACAGGGACCTGTTTTCCGAGTTGCCTGGGTACACGAAGGTCATAGAGCATGAGGTCCTGACAGAGCCCCATGTGCGTGTGAACGTGAAGCCCTATAGAATTCCTGAGGTCCGTCGAGAAATAGTCTCCAAGGAAGTGGAGCGTATGTTGAAGCTTGGAGTCATTGAGGAATCCAAGAGCGGTTGGTCGAGCCCAATTGTCCTGGTCCCAAAACCTGATGGGGAGTGGAGATTTTGCAACGACTATAGGAAGTTGAATGAGGTCTCCAAGTTCGATGCATATCCCATGCCCCGCGTTGATGAGCTCATCGAAAGGCTTGGGCCCGCCAGGTACATAACCACCTTGGATTTGACGAAGGGGTATTGGCAGATCCACATGGCACAGGAAGCCAAGGAGAAGACGGCGTTTTCTACACCAGATGGATGCTTCCAGTATGTCCGGATGCCATTTGGCCTACAGGGAGCTCCGGCCACCTTCCAAAGGGCTATGGATAGAGTCCTTGCACCCCACAAGGCATACGCTGCTGCGTACCTAGATGATATCGTCATCTTTAGCCCGGACTGGGAGAGTCATCTGGAGAAAGTCCAAGCGGTGTTTGATGCTATAAGAGAGGCCGGATTTACAATAAACCCGAAGAAGTGTGCATTGGGTAAAGAAGAAGCTAAGTACCTTGGATACATAGTGGGTCATGGAGAAATAAAACCCCAAATCAATAAAGTGGAGGCAATTCAAACATGGCCAAAACCAGTTTCCAAGAAGCAAGTTAAAGCCTTCCTGGGAATCGTGGGATATTACAGGAGGTTCATCCCAAACTTCGCCACAATGGCGGCGCCTCTGACTGACCTGCTAAAAGGGACAAAATCAGTAATGGTTAAGTGGTCCGAAGAAACAGATTCAGCCTTCCAAGAAATGAAAGAGGCTTTATGTAAGCAACCCGTTCTGATGGCCCCAAACTTCAAGAAAGAGTTTATTCTTCAGACAGATGCCTCAGATGTTGGGGTGGGAGCAGTCCTTTCCCAAGAACTACATGGAGAGGAGCATCCTGTTCTCTATCTGAGTAGGAAGCTGTCCTCGTCTGAAAAGAACTACTCAGTCGTTGAAAAGGAGTGCTTGGCCATAAAATGGGCAGTCGACACATTACGGTACTATTTGCTGGGACGTAAATTTAGACTGATATCCGACCATGCCCCACTTAGGTGGATGAGGGAAACGAAGGGTAGAAATGCTAGGGTCACCCGTTGGTTCTTAGCCCTGCAGGACTTCTGTTTCCATGTGGAACATAGGGCCGGAAAGCTGCACGGTAATGCTGATGCCCTGTCAAGAATCCCTTGTCTATTGGGAGAAAGTGCCAAGCCCCACGGCTTTAGGCAGAGGGGGGAGGTATGTAGCGTGGCTAAAGGATGTCTAATCGATGGGAGATATGTGTCTTATAGATGGCTTGCTGTTGTGATGTAACCATAGCTACCTATATGTGTTTCAGGACCTGTGGTGATGTCACAACCACATGTCTGGTCATGTGATGGGTTCTGGGTGTGGTTAGACATATAAAAGAAAGCCTAATGCTTAACACAGGTAGATATGTGTGGAGGTGAAACCCTCCTGAGTGTGTTACGGCTTCAGGACTGAGCCGGATGAACTGGACACTTGTTTTTCTTTGCCTGAACCAAAGGCTATTTGCTTTCTGTTGTTTTGTCATATGGTTTATGGAGCTATAAACCCAGTGAACTTTAAAGGAACCTGCCTCCTGAGAGTCAGCCGTCGCAGCTGAGTGAGTGGAACCCCTACACCATATATGATGTAGAATCTGATACTACACTAGTTCCTCAATGTCTGAGGTAAATCTGCTCCTATCATCTGTAATGTAAGGTGATGACCCCAATGTTACATTCCCTTACACTGCAGACACATAAGGGAACATGGCGGATACATGAATTCTGAGGTAATATTGATCCCATATATAATGTAGGAGCTGCTCCTATCACCTGTAATGTGAGGTGATGACCAAAGTATTAAGGTACCGTCTCACAGTGGCATTTTGATCGCTACGACGGCACGATTCGTGACGTTCCAGCGATATACTTACGATCTTGCTGTGTCTGACAAGCTCCTGCGATCAGGGACCCCGCTGAGAATCGTACGTCGTAGCAGATCGTTTGAAACTTTCTTTCGTCGTCTAGTGTCCCGCTGTGGCGGCATGATCGCATGGTGTAACAAAGGTGTACACGATATTGTATACGATGTGCGCATAGTAACCAACAGCTTCTACATCGCAAATACGTCGTGAAGTTATCGCTCCAGCGTCGTGCATTGCGAAGTGTGACCGCAGTCTACGACGCTGGAGCGATATTGGAGCGATGCTGGAGCGTCACGGATCGTGCCGTCGTAGCGACCAAAGTGCCACTGTGAGACGGTACCCTTACACTCCCTGACACTGCAGACATGTTTCCTCCAGTTCATCCGGTGAGAGAAAGAGGTAGAGAGACAGAGTTACCTCCTCTCTATAAGCCTCACCATCCTCACAGTAAAGCACCAGGCACAGACATACTGGGCTCCTTTGTCTTAAAGCAACAATACTCTTGCTTAAGATCTACACTGCTATACAAACAAAGCTGCAGGAGTTAAAGGTCCACTCCTCCCAAAGTCATGTCCTCCTCTGCTAAGTGTTCCTGTGGTTTCTACAGTACACAGATCCTCCTGTGGTTTCTAATGCTCCCCTCATCAGTCCCTGCCTGTATTGTTCCTTTACTGGGAGTCTGCCAGGATTAAATTACCTTTAATGCCCAGAATAGGCACTTGGTGTACCCTTGGCATGGCCAAACAATGCAGTGCACCTACCACCGACTTCCTTTGTATGACCTTTTCTCCCTTGACTGACAGTAGAGGAAGGCTGAGAAGTGGGAATGTGTACTGAAATGCTTGCCAATTGACAAGGGTGCACCCAGCACCAGTGATTGGTTTGAATATTCTGTGCTAATTCCCTTTAAGGTCGATGAAAGCCACCACTTATGTAATTTTGAGTACGATTTAATCAAGGTCACATTTCAAGTCCCATCCAACACTTCTGTCCAAGTGGATAAAACTTAGTTTATTTCAGTGATCATGAAGATGCCACCATAGAGGGATGTTCATTTACTATAGTATTTGTATTACTAGTGTAGCACTCGGCAGTGATAATGAAGATGCCACCATAGAGGGACGTTCATTTACTGTAGTATTTGTATTACTAGTGTAGCACTCGGCAGTAGGGTTGAGCGAAACGGATCGTTCATTTTCAAAAGTCGCCTGTGTGGGGTCGGCCATGCAGTACGCGACTTTCGCGCCAAAGTCGCGTTTCAATGACGCGAAAAGCGCCATTTCTCAGCCAATGAAGGTGGACGCAGAGTGTGGGCAGCGTCCTGGTCCCCACCATCTTAGAGAAGGGCATTGCAGTGATTGGCTTGCTGTCTGCGGCGTTACAGGGGCTATAAAGGGGCGTTCCCGCCGACCGCCATCTTACTGATGGCTGATCTGAGCCTAGGGAGAGGTTGCTGCCGCTTCGTCAGAAGCAGGGATAGCGTTAGGCAGGGTCCATTTACCACCAAACCGCTTGTGCTGTAGCGATTTCCACTGTCCAACACCACCTTTTGTTTGCAGGGACAGTGGAAGCTAAATTTTTTTTTCCTCAGCGCTGTAGCTCATTGGGCTGCCTTAGAAGGCTCCCTGATAGCTGCATTGCTGTGTGTACGCCGCTGTGCAAACCAACTGCTTTTTTCAAAGCACAAATCCTCCTGTTCCTTCCTTTCTGCACAGCTATCTTTGTTTGTCCACACTTTTTATTTAATTTGTGCATCAGTCCACTCCTTATTGCTGCCTGCCATACCTGGCTGAGATTACTGCAGGGAGATAGTAATTGTAGGACAGTCCCTGTTTCTTTTTTTTTTTTAATTCTCCCTAAAAAAATAAGTTGTGGGAGATTAAGATTGGCATTTCTGCTAGAGTGCCATCCCTTTGTGTGCCATCTCTCTCACATAGTGGGCCATAGAAAGCCTTTTTATTTTTCTGTTTTTTTTTGTGGGGTTTATAAATTCTCCCTGATAAAAAAAAAACAGTGGGAGATTAATATTGGCCTTTGGGCTTGTGTGCCAGTCCTGAGTGTGCCATCTCTCTCTCAAATAGTGGGCCATAGAAAGCCTATTTATTTTTTTTTTATTTGGTTTCTAAATTCTCCCTGGAAAAATAAAAAAAAAATCAGTGGGAGATTAATATTGGCCTTTCTGCTTGTGTGCCACTCCTGACTCTTGGGTGTGCCATCTCTCTCTCTCAAATAGTGGGCCATAGAAAGCCTATTTATTTATTTTTTTATTTGGTTTCTAAATTCTCCCTGAAAAAATAAAAAAAAATCAGTGGGAGATTAATATTGGCCTTTCTGCTTGTGTGCCACTCCTGGCTCCTGGGTGTGCCATCTCTCTCTCTCTCTCTCTCTCTCAAATAGTGTGCCATAGAAAGCCAATTTTTTTTTTTTTATTTGGTTTCTAAATTCTCCCTGAAAAAAATAAAAAAAATCAGTGGGAGATTAATATTGGCCTTTCTGCTTGTGTGCCATTCCTGACTCCTGGGTGTGCCATCTCTGTCTCTCAAATAGTGGGCCATAGAAAGCCTATTTTTTTTTTATTTGGTTTCTAAATTCTCCCTGAAAAAAATCATTTTTTTTAATTTTGTTTCTAAATTCTCCTTGAAAAAAAATCATTTTTTTTAATTTGGTTTCTAAAGTCTCCCTGTAAAAATAAAAAAAAAACAGTGGGAGATAAATATTGGCCTTTCTGCTTGTGTGCCATTCCTGACTCCTGGGTGTGCCATCTCTGTCTCTCGAATAGTGGGCCATAGAAAGCCTATTTTTTTTTTTATTTGGTTTCTAACTTCTCCCTGAAAAAATCATTTTTTTTTATTTTGTTTCTAAATTCTCCTTGAAAAAATCATTTTTTTAAATTTGGTTTCTAAAGTCTCCCTGTAAAAATAAATAAAAAAATCAGTGGGAGATTAATATTGGCCTTTCTGCTTGTGTGCCATTCCTGACTCCTGGGTGTGCCATCTCTGTCTCTCAAATAGTGGGCCACAGAAAGCCTATTTTTTTTTAATTTGGTTTCTAAATTCTCCCTGAAAAAATCATTTTTTTTAATTTTGTTTCTAAATTCTCCTTGAAAAAATCATTTTTTTAAATTTGGTTTCTAAAGTCTCCCTGTAAAAATAAAAAAAAAATCAGTGGGAGATTAATATTGGCCTTTCTGCTTGTGTGCCATTCCTGACTCATGGGTGTGCCATCTCTGTCTCTCAAATAGTGGGCCATAGAAAGCCTATTTTTTTTTTTTTTTGTTTCTAAATTCTCCCTGAAAAAATAAAAAAAAAATCAGTGGGAGATTAATATTGGCCTTTATGCTTGTGTGCCATTCCTGACTCCTGGGTGTGCCATCTCTCTCTCAAATAGTGTGCCATAGAAAGCCTTTTTTTTATTTGGTTTCTAAATTCTCCCTGAAAAAAATCATTTTTTTTATTTGGTTTCTAAATTCTCCCTGAAAAAATCATTTTTTTTAATTTGGTTTCTAAAGTCTCCCTGTAAAAATAAAAAAAAATCAGTGGGAGATTAATATTGGCCTTTCTGCTTGTGTGCCATTCCTGACTCCTGGGTGTGCCATCTCTGTCTCTCAAATAGTGGGCCATAAATGTTAGGGCTAGCGGAACGCACTAAATAATAAGACAGATAGAGTATGGTGCGTTCGCAGCCCGGGGTCCACCGTGCAGAGATGGAACCTGCTGCCAAGTAATGACGAACTATATGGCGGTACAAGGTGTTAGGAGTCGAGTTTCCTCTGCTGCACAGGGGGAATCTCGATCCGTGTCTGCTGCGGTCTCCCATCCAGCATCGGCCGCAGTGGGGTCTGCTCAGCGGAGACGTCGCTCCCAGCGTCTCGCTGAGGCTGATTCTGTGCATAGGGTCACTACTGCCTTTTCTGGCTTTCCTATGGTACCCTGCACTGATCTGCGGCGAGCAGGCCTCTCTGGGACTAAGTCCTTATTTACACACACTGAGCATGCCCAGGGCAGGGTCTCCCATTGGAGGTCGAGGGCCACATGTTCGGTCACATGCTCAGGTGCTGCAGTACATTCCATTGGTCCTTCTGGAAGGTCCTGAAAGGGCAAAACATGCTCAGGTACTGCAGCACTTTCCATTGGTCCTTCTAGAAGGTCCTGAAAGGGCAAAAACTTCAGTAGCAGCTTCCTGTGCTGCAACTATATAAACTGCGCATGACCGCACGGCCATGCGCTAGTATCGTCTTATGCTATATGCTTTGCGCCAATGTGGTCATGTGTTTGAATGTGTTCAGGGACCCGGCTGAAATAAGCCCCTAGAATGCTGGCACCTCCGGCGAGGAGATTGTGTTTAAGTGTGTTCAGGGACCCGGCTGAAATAAGCCCCTAGAATGCTGGCATCTCCGGCAAGGAGTTTTGTATGCATGCATGACCACTCACTGCTCACATCTGGGTAGTTGGCCTGTGCCTCTGTGAAAGTCTAACAGGGCACAGAGCTTTCCTCTCGCGGTTACTCTGTGAACCTAACAGAGTTGGTATATACCGCCATATAGAGCCGCCATTATTTAGCAGCAGGTGCTTTCCTGCACGGTGGATCCCGGGTTGCGAACGCACCAATTCCATTTAATAAATTATATATTTGGTGCGTTCCGCCAACCCTAACAGTATACTAGCGCCAGGATCTGGCTAAGTAATGGCGGATGAACAGCGATTGCAGGGGTACATCCAGCTGCTGGAGGGCCAGTTGGCTTCTCTTGAGCGTGCAACCTCGGCGGTGGATGTTACCGCAATAGCTGTTCAGGCTGCTAGCGTGGCTGCAGCAGCTTTACCCACTGCCACCTCTGTTCCGACCCTATCTCACCTTCCTTTGCCTGAGAGATACTCTGGGGACAGTAAGTCCTGTAGGGGTTTCGTGAGCCAATGTGGTATACACCTCGAGCTTCTGGCTGCACGTTTCCCTACTGAGCGGGCAAAGGTGGGATTCATAATCTCTCTCCTGTCGGACAGAGCGTTGGAGTGGGCTACGCCGCTGTGGGAGCGCAACGATCATGTGGTGCGGAGTGTTCCTAGGTTTCTGGACACTCTGAAACAGGTCTTTTTAGGACCTCAAGTCACCCATGATACAGCGCTCCAACTGCTGGCTTTGACTCAGGGTTCAACCATGGTCAGCCATTTTGCTGTTCACTTCCGGACATTAGCGTCTGAGTTGGAATGGCCAGATAAAACCCTCATTCCCGTATTTTGGAGGGGGCTGGCTGACCATGTGAAGGACGCTTTGGCCACTAGGGAGATTCCCGCCACACTGGAGGAGCTCATAGCCGTATCTACTCGCATAGACCTTCGTTTTCACGAGCGAGGGTTGGAGCGAGCCCAGTGTTGGCAGAGGTTTCGGCTGGCTCCCACCTTCGCCAAACCTTTGGAATCTCCAGTCCAGGCGTCCGAGTCACATGAGGCCTTAGAGGTGACACGAGCGGGATCCAAGTCTCAGTCCGCCCGTGCACATAAGGTCCATCATGTTTGCCAGCAGTCAGGACATCTTGCCTCCAAGGGTCCTCAGCGGTCGGGGAAACGTCAGCGTCTAGTGGCAGTTGGAGGAGGTACACTAGACACGGCGACGTTTGCCTCAAAGTTGTCCTTCAAGGGGACAATTACCATAGGCCCATCCACTCTTATGGTCGAGCTATGCGTGGATTCTGGGGCAGAGGGTAACTTTATGTCTTCCACTTTTGCCCAGCGTCACGCAATACCCTTAGTGATGCTTGCCAAGCCAGTAACCGTTCGAGTGGTAAACGGGTCAACACTACCTTCACAGATTACCCACCAAACCATTCCTTTCACGCTATCTGTGTCTCCATCACATCAGGAGATAATCTCCCTATTAGTCATTCCTGAGGGAATTGATGAGGTCCTGTTGGGGATACCACGGCTTCGCTACCATTCTCCTCATATTGAGTGGTCCTCTGGGAGAATTTTGGGATGGAGTAAATCCTGCGAGGGTAGATGTCAGAGGGAGTGCGTTCAGGTTGCTACTACACAGGTACCCGCAGATCTTTCCTCTCTCCCCAAGCACTATTGGCCCTATGCAGACGTGTTCTCCAAAAGAGCTGCGGAGACCCTTCCGCCTCACCGCCCCTATGACTGTCCTATTGTCCTCTTGCCTGGTGCTGAGCCTCCCCGGGGTCGAGTCTATCCGTTATCTCTCCCGGAGACGGAGGCAATGTCCCAGTACATCCAAGAGAATCTGGCAAGAGGATTCATTAGGAAGTCAGTGTCACCGGCAGGGGCTGGGTTCTTCTTCGTACAGAAGAAGACTGGAGACTTACGTCCATGCATAGACTACAGGGGTCTTAACGCCATCACCGTTAAGAACAAGTACCCATTACCCCTAATATCTGAGCTTTTTGATAGGCTACGGGGAGCAAGGGTATTTACAAAGTTAGATCTGCGGGGTGCTTACAACCTGATTCGCATCCGTGAGGGGGATGAATGGAAGACGGCTTTTAACACCAGGGATGGGCACTATGAATATCTGGTGATGCCCTTCGGGCTCTGTAATGCCCCAGCCATTTTCCAAGACTTTGTGAACGACATCTTCCGAGATATGCTCACCACCTCGGTCGTAGTCTATCTGGATGATATTTTCATCTACTCTCCAGATATTGACTCCCATCGGAGAGATGTTCGCAAAGTCTTCGACCTCTTACGGGCAAACTCCCTCTACGCCAAGTTGGAGAAGTGTGTGTTTGAGCAGGAGTCCTTGCCTTTCCTTGGTTATATCATCTCTGCCCAGGGGTTGGCTATGGATCCTGCCAAGCTACAGGCTGTAATGGACTGGCAGGAACCCCATTCTCTTAAAGCGGTGCAGCGCTTTATGGGGTTCATCAATTACTATCGCCAGTTCATTCCACACTTCTCAACTTTGGTAGCTCCCTTGGTTGCCCTCACCAAGAAGGGAGCAAATCCCAAGTTGTGGTCAGAGGAGGTCTCCAAGGCCTTTCTCTCGATTAAGTCACACTTCGCTAGCGCTCCCATCCTACATCGCCCCGATGTAGATAAACCATTTATCTTGGAGGTGGATGCCTCATCCGTTGGTGCTGGAGCAGTCCTTTTCCAAAAGGATGCTCAAGGTCGGAAGCATCCTTGCTTCTTCTTCTCCAAGACCTTCACACCAGCGGAGAGGAATTATTCCATCGGGGACAGGGAGTTGCTAGCCATGAAGTTGGCTTTTTCAGAGTGGAGACACCTCTTGGAGGGAGCTCGCTTTCCCTTCCAAGTCTTCACTGACCACAAGAACTTGGTGTATATACAGACGGCCCAGCGGCTGAATTCTCGCCGGGCTAGATGGTCCCTGTTCTTCTCCCGGTTCCATTTTACTCTCCATTTTCTCTCCGGGGAGAAGAAGGTTCGTGCCAACACTCTCTCCCGCTCCGTAGTGTCATCTGAGGAGGAGGAGGAGCCTCGGCTTATTGTCCCTTCTGAGAGCCTGAGAACTGTAGCTCCGGTTTCGCTAGAGTCTGTGCCCCCGGGCAAGACTTTCGTGCCAGCTAACTTGCGACCGGAGGTTCTCTCTTGGGCTCACTCCTCCAGAGTGGGTGGGCATTTTGGGACCAAGAGGACATCTGAGCTTTTGGCGAGAACATACTGGTGGCCGCATATGGCCCGAGATGTCAGGGACTATATTCAGGCGTGCGTTTCTTGCGCCCAGAATCGGTCTCCTCGGCAACGGCCTGCTGGGTTGCTTTACCCTCTACCGGTGGCAGACAGGCCCTGGGAGATGGTCGGGATGGACTTTGTGGTGGGCTTACCCAAGTCGCGTGGCTGCTCCGTTATTTGGGTTGTCACCGACCATTTCTCTAAGATGGTGCATTTGGTGCCGCTCCCTCGGTTACCTTCTGCACGGGCCTTGGCGGTGTTGTTCATTAAGCACATTTTCCGATTACATGGTATGCCTGATAAGATTGTCAGCGATCGGGGTCCCCAGTTCGCGTCTCGGTTTTGGAGAGAGCTCTGCCGTTTACTCAGCATAGAGTTGAACCTCTCCTCTGCATATCATCCCGAGACGAATGGGTTGGTGGAGAGAACCAACCAGACTCTGGTGACATATTTGCGACATTTCGTCTCTGCTAGGCAGGATGACTGGGCATCTCTGCTACCTTGGGCGTAATTTGCCTTGAACAACGCCATAGCCGATTCCACTGGTCAGACTCCTTTTCTCCTTAATTACGGCCAGCATCCGCGTGTCCCTGTGCCCATGCCCGTGTCATCCACCGATTCTAGGGTGGCAGACTGGGCGGTGGAGGCACGTGACATCTGGGACCACACACAGGATGCCATCCGGGCCTCCAAGGAGAGAATGAGGGTTTCGGCTGATACACACCGGCGCCCCGCTCCGGTCTTTGCTCCTGGCGACTTAGTGTGGCTCTCCGCCCGTAACATCAGGCTGCGAGTTGAGTCCACTAAGTTTGCTCCTCGCTACATTGGCCCGTTTAAGGTTCTGGAACAGGTCAACCCTGTGGTCTACCGTTTGGCTATTCCTCCACGCCTTGGTATCACCGATACTTTTCACGTTTCCCTCTTAAAGCCCGTTCGTTTGTCCCGGTTTTCTGAGTCATCTGCTGGGACATCGGGTTCATCCACGGATGAGTTTGAGGTGAATGCTATTGTGGGGTGCAAGGTGGTACGTGGCAAGAAATTTTATCTGGTGGACTGGAAGGGTCACGGCCCAGAGGATAGAACCTGGGAGCCTGTGGTGCACATTCGGGCTCCGCTGCTTATTGCGGCTTTTGAGCGTAGTGAGGCTCAAGGAGGGGGGCCCTAGGAGGGGGGGTAATGTTAGGAGTCGAGTTTCCTCTGCTGCACAGGGGGAATCTCGATCCGTGTCTGCTGCGGTCTCCCATCCAGCATCGGCCGCAGTGGGGTCTGCTCAGCGGAGACGTCGCTCCCAGCGTCTCGCTGAGGCTGATTCTGTGCATAGGGTCACTACTGCCTTTTCTGGCTTTCCTATGGTACCCTGCACTGATCTGCGGCGAGCAGGCCTCTCTGGGACTAAGTCCTTATTTACACACACTGAGCATGCCCAGGGCAGGGTCTCCCATTGGAGGTCGAGGGCCACATGTTCGGTCACATGCTCAGGTGCTGCAGTACATTCCATTGGTCCTTCTGGAAGGTCCTGAAAGGGCAAAACATGCTCAGGTACTGCAGCACTTTCCATTGGTCCTTCTGGAAGGTCCTGAAAGGGCAAAAACTTCAGTAGCAGCTTCCTGTGCTGCAACTATATAAACTGCGCATGACCGCACGGCCATGCGCTAGTATCGTCTTATGCTATATGCTTTGCGCCAATGTGGTCATGTGTTTGAATGTGTTCAGGGACCCGGCTGAAATAAGCCCCTAGAATGCTGGCATCTCCAGCGTGGAGTTTTGTATGCATGCATGACCACTCACTGCTCACATCTGGGTAGTTGGCCTGTGCCTCTGTGAAAGTCTAACAGGGCACAGAGCTTTCCTCTCGCGGTTACTCTGTGAACCTAACAGAGTTGGTATATACCGCCATACAGAGCCGCCATTATTTAGCAGCAGGTGCTTTCCTGCACGGTGGATCCCGGGTTGCGAACGCACCAATTCCATTTAATAAATTATATATTTGGTGCGTTCCGCCAACCCTAACACAAAGTGAATACACACATGGGCTAACCTCACCCTGTATGAAGGAAGCGAACCCTGTTACGTCACAGGGCCGTGGTACCGCACCAAGAGCGCAAGCAACGAGTCTCAGAACTCAATCCCAAGACACAGGATTTGAGTACATAGACCTCATGCGCTCGACACCGCTACTGAGGTGTCAGAGTGACAGCAATAGAAGCACGAGAGTGCATGCAGTGCCGCACTAGCGAACGCCACTAACCACCCAGTTTTGGGTCAGGAAAGCGCTGTGAAAGCACAAGGCGCCGCACTGGCGGTCACAGCAATAAGACGCTGTATTGTGTGTTTACGTGCTGATGGCTAAGTCGGGCGCTAGATAGCAAACATACACCTTCCGCGAACAGTCATCCAATAGGGAGGGTTATTTAAAGAGCGACTTTCACTCACAACACACACACATTTACAAATGTACACTAGCGCATGGCCGTGCGGTCATGCACAGCTTATATAGTTTCAGCACGTTCAGGACCTTCCAATAAAGGACCAATGGGAAGCTGCTACCAAAGTTTTGCCCTTTCAGGACCTTCCTGGAGGACCAATGGGATGTGCTGCAGTACCTGAGCATGTGACCCTCGATCTCCAATGGGAGATCTTGCCCTGGGCATGCTCAGAAAGAGAAAAGCAGGACTTAGCCCCAAAAGCATCTGCTCGCCGCTGCCCAACACTGACTTCAATGGCAGAAGCAGGAAAAGCAGCAGTAACTCTTTGTACAGAGTGAGACTGAGCAAGACGCTGGGACCGATGTCTCTGCTGAGCAGACTCCACTGCGGCTGGATAAGAATGGGAGACCGCAGCGGAGATGGCTCGAGATTCCCCTTGTGCAGAAGCGGGAACTCGACACCTAACAATAGAAAGCCTATTTTTTTTTATTTGGTTTCTAAATTCTCCCTGAAAAAATTAAAAAAAAATCAGTGGGAGATTAATATTGGCCTTTCTGCTTGTGTGCTATTCCTGACTCCTGGGTGTGCCATCTCTGTCTCTCAAATAGTGGGCCATAGAAAGCCTATTTTTTTTTATTTGGTTTCTAAATTCTCCCTGAAAAAATCATTTTTTTTTATTTTGTTTCTAAATTCTCCTTGAAAAAATCATTTTTTTTATTTGGTTTCTAAAGTCTCCCTGTAAAAATAAAAAAAAATCAGTGGGAGATTAATATTGGCCTTTCTGCTTGTGTGCCATTCCTGACTCCTGGGTGCGCCATCTCTGTCTCTCAAATAGTGGGCCATAGAAAGCCTATTTTTTTTTTTTTTTGGTTTCTAAATTCTCCGTGAAAAAATAAAAAAAAATCAGTGGGAGATTAATATTGGCCTTTCTGCTTGTGTGCCAGTCTTGACTCCTGGGTGTGCCATCTCTCTCTCTCAAATAGTGTGCCATAGAAAGCCTTTTTTTTAATTTGGTTTCTAAATTCTCCCTGAAAAAATCATTTTTTTTAATTTTGTTTCTAAATTCTCCTTGAAAAAATCATTTTTTAAAATTTAGTTTCTAAAGTCTCCCTGTAAAAATAAAAAAAAATCAGTGGGAAATTAATATTGGCCTTTCTGCTTGTGTGCCACTCCTGACTCCTGGGTGTGCCATCTCTCTCTCTCAAATAGTTTGTCCTAGAAAGCCAATTTTTTTTAATTATTATTTGGTTTCTAAATTCTCCCTGAAAAAAATAAAAAAAATCAGTGGGAGATTAATATTGGCCTTTCTGCTTGTGTGCCATTCCTGACTCCTGGGTGTGCCATCTCTGTCTCTCAAATAGTGGGCCATAGAAAGCCTATTTTTTTTTTATTTGGTTTCTAAATTCTCCCTGAAAAAATCATTTTTTTTTTGTTTTGTTTCTAAATTCTCCTTGAAAAAATCATTTTTTTTATTTGGTTTCTAAAGTCTCCCTGTAAGAATAAAAAAAATCAGTGGGAGATTAATATTGGCCTTTCTGCTTGTGTGCTATTCCTGACTCCTGGGTGTGCCATCTCTGTCTCTCAAATAGTGGGCCATAGAAAGCCTATTTTTTTTTTATTTGGTTTCTAAATTCTCCCTGAAAAAATCATTTTTTTTTTTTATTTTGTTTCTAAATTCTCCTTGAAAAAATCATTTTTTTTATTTGGTTTCTAAAGTCTCCCTGTAAAAATAAAAAAAAATCAGTGGGAGATTAATATTGGCCTTTCTGCTTGTGTGCCATTCCTGACTCCTGGGTGTGCCATCTCTGTCTCTCAAATAGTGGGCCATAGAAAGCCTATTTTTTTTTTTTTTTTTGGTTTCTAAATTCTCCGTGAAAAAATAAAAAAAAATCAGTGGGAGATTAATATTGGCCTTTCTGCTTGTGTGCCAGTCTTGACTCCTGGGTGTGCCATCTCTCTCTCTCAAATAGTGTGCCATAGAAAGCCTTTTTTTTTTTTTGGTTTCTAAATTCTCCCTGAAAAAAACATTTTTTTTAATTTGGTTTATAAAGTCTCCCTGAAAAAATAAAAAAAAATCAGTGGGAGATTAATATTGGCCTTTCTGCTTGTGTGCCAGTCTTGACTCCTGGGTGTGCCATCTCTCTCTCTCAAATAGTGTGCCATAGAAAGCCTTTTTTTTTTTTGGTTTCTAAATTCTCCCTGAAAAAAACATTTTTTTAAATTTAGTTTCTAAAGTCTCCCTGTAAAAATAAAAAAAAATCAGTGGGAAATTAATATTGGCCTTTCTGCTTGTGTGCCACTCCTGACTCCTGGGTGTGCCATCTCTCTCTCTCAAATAGTTTGTCCTAGAAAGCCAATTTTTTTTTAATTATTATTTGGTTTCTAAATTCTCCCTGAAAAAAATAAAAAAAATCAGTGGGAGATTAATATTGGCCTTTCTGCTTGTGTGCCATTCCTGACTCCTGGGTGTGCCATCTCTGTCTCTCAAATAGTGGGCCATAGAAAGCCTATTTTTTTTTTTTATTTGGTTTCTAAATTCTCCCTGAAAAAATTAAAAAAAATCAGTGGGAGATTAATATTGGCCTTTCTGCTTGTGTGCGATTCCTGACTCCTGGGTGTGCCATCTCTGTCTCTCAAAGAGTGGGCCATAGAAAGCTTTTTTTTTTTTTTATTTGGTTTCTAAATTCTCCCTGAAAAAAATCATTTTTTTTAATTTGGTTTCTAAATTCTCCCTGAAAAAAAAAAAAAAAGTGGGAGATCAATATTAACATTTGTGCTTGACTGACAGTCCTGCGTGTGTGGCATCTCTCTCATTTGGTGCCACCGAAACATTGTGCCTGATTTTCCTTGCGGTCTCACCCACCTGTAAAGGGATATCTAAATCATACTGAAGTTATAGCTCACCGTGTAAGTTGTTTGACAGCAACAAATACCGTTACTTTGGTTAAGTTTTTAAAACAATGAGGAAGTCTGGTGGAAGAGGTCGTGGCCGTGGGCGTTCATTGTCAGCTGGTAATGATGGTAGTGGTAGTGGAGCATCAGGTGGTCGTGGGAAAAAAAATATTGCACCTAAGTCTGGAGCTGTGGAGCCAGGTTCGTCGTCTGGGTACAGAAGGCCTCGAACGCTCCCTTTTCTGGGAGTAGGAAAACCGCTTTTAAAGCCGGAGCAGCAAGAGCAAGTTTTGGCTTACCTTGCTGACTCAGCCTCTAGCTCTTTTGCCTCCTCTTTTGAAACTGGTAAATGTAAAAGCAGAGCGTCGTTAGTGGATGTTCACGGTCAGGGACAAGTCGCTTCCTTGTCCTCTTCAGCAAAAACAACAGCAGAGAAGGATGCAGCAGGTGACACAACGGGTTACTCCATGGAGCTCTTTACATATACCGTCCCTGGCTTAGAAAGTGAAACAGTTAACAGGCCATGCCCATTACAAGTTGAATCTGACATGGAGTGCACTGATGCACAGCCACAGCCAGACTACTATGCTGGTCCTTTGACTCAGACCACAACATTGCCCTCGCAGGGTACTGATCCAGAATCAGACCCTGATGAGACTATGTTGCCCCGTCACGAACGCTCTACCACCGACTTACACGGTGACACAGACGAAGTTGCGCACGAGCTAGAAGAGGAGGTTATAGATGACCCAGTTGTTGACCCCGATTGGCAGCCATTGGGGGAACAGGGTGCAGGCGGCAGTAGTTCTGAAGCGGAGGAGGAAGGGCCGCAGCAGGCATCAACATCGCAACAGGTTCCATCTGCCGGGCCCGTAGATGGGACAAAACGCGTGGCAAAGCCAAAACCTGTTGGAGGACAGCGTGGCCATCCGGTTAAAGCTCAGTCGGCAATGCCTGAAAAGGGATCCGAGGCTCGAAAGAGTGCAGTCTGGCATTTTTTTAAACAACATCCAATTGATCAGCGCAAAGTCATCTGTCAAAAGTGTTCAACTACCTTAAGCAGAGGTCAGAATCTGAAAAGTCTCCATACAAGTTGCATGCATAGACATTTAACCACCGTGCATTTGCAAGCCTGGACTAACTACCAAACGTCCCTTAAGGTTGTTGCACCCTCGGCCAATGAAGCTAGTCAGCAACGCTACATCCCTGCCGTCACTGTAAGGCCACCATTTTCCGCACCACCTGCAGTATCTGAGCAGGTTTCTTTGCCAGGCCAAAGCAGTCAGGGTCAGGGAATCACCAGTTTCGTAGTAGGAAACACTGCATCTAGGGCACCGGCGGCAACAATACCATCTCCCACCGTCTCTCAGTCTGCCATGTCCACTAGCACCCCCGCTAGTTCTACGATCTCCAGCCCTCCAGTCCAGCTCACCCTACATGAGACTCTGGTTAGAAAAAGGAAATACTTATCCTCGCATCCGCGTACACAGGGTTTGAACGCCCACATAGCTAGACTAATCTCATTAGAGATGATGCCCTACCGGTTAGTTGAAAGCGAAGCTTTCAAAGCCCTGATGGACTACGCTGAACCACGCTACGAGCTACCCAGTCGACACTTCTTTTCGAGAAAAGCCATACCAGCCCTCCACCAGCATGTTAAAGAGCGCATCGTCCATGCACTCAGGCAATCTGTGAGTACAAAGGTGCACCTGACAACAGATGCATAGACCAGTAGGCATGGCCAGGGACGTTACGTGTCCATCACGGCACACTGGGTGAATGTGGTGGATGCAGGGTCCACAGGGGACATCAATTTCGGGACAGTTCTGCTTAGCCCACGATCTAGGAAACAGTTGGCTGTAGGTATTCGCACCTCCTCCTCCTCCTCCTCGTCCTTCTGCAGAAGCGAGAGCTCGTCCACAGACCGCAGTCGGCAAACCGCTCCATCCGCATCTGCCACTGTTGCACACCAGTTGTCCCATTATGGGCCAGCTACTGGCAAGCGTCAGCAGGCTGTATTGGCTATGAAGTGTTTGGGCGACAACAGACACACCGCGGAAGTTCTGTCCGAGTTCTTGCAGACAGAAACGCAGTCGTGGCTGGGCACAGTAGATCTTGAGGCAGGCAAGGTAGTGAGTGATAACGGAAGGAATTTCATGGCTGCCATCTCCCTTTCCCAACTGAAACACATTCCTTGCCTGGCTCACACCTTAAACCTGGTGGTGCAGTGCTTCCTGAAAAGTTATCCGGGGTTATCCGGCCTGCTCCTCAAAGTGCGCGGACTTTGCTCACATATCCGCCGTTCGCCCGTACACTCCAGTCGTATGCAGACCTATCAGCGGTCTTTGAACCTTCCCCAGCATCGCCTAATCATAGATGTTGCAACAAGTTGGAACTCAACACTGCACATGCTTCAGAGACTGTGCGAACAGAGGCGGGCTGTTATGTTTTTGTGGGAGGATACACATACACGGGCAGGCAGTAGGATGGCAGACATGGAGTTGTCAGGTGTGCAGTGGTCGAAGATACAAGACATGTGTCAAGTCCTTCAGTGTTTTGAGGAATGCACATGGCTGGTTAGTGCAGACAACGCCATAATAAGCATGAGCATCCCCCTAATGCGTCTGCTGATGCAAAGTTTGACGCACATAAAGGAGCAGGCATCTGCAGCCGAGGAAGAGGAAAGCCTTGATGACAGTCAGCCATTGTCTGGTCAGGGCAGTGTACAGGACGAGGTAGCGGGCGAACAGGAGGAGGAGGACGAGGAGGATGATGGGGATGAGTATTTTGTTAATGAGGAAGCTTCTCCGGGGGCCACTGGAAATTGGTGGCGTGGCAAGGCCGGGTTCTGGTTTTTTGAGGGACACAAGTGACGTAGATTTGCCTGAAACTGCCCCTCAACCAAGCAAAACCGCAGATTTGACAACTGGAACTTTGGCACACATGGCGGATTATGCCTTACG
Organism: Ranitomeya imitator; assembly: GCF_032444005.1. Taxonomy (NCBI): domain Eukaryota; kingdom Metazoa; phylum Chordata; class Amphibia; order Anura; family Dendrobatidae; genus Ranitomeya; species Ranitomeya imitator. Next base: position 802,094,633 of record NC_091282.1, read on the forward strand.
TATCCTCAAAAGGGACACACGCATTACGAAAATGATGAACGATGACGATTACTGGTTGGCCTGCCTCCTTGATCCTCGCTATAAAGGCAAATTGCAAAATATTATGCCACATGAGAACTTGGAACTAATATTAGCAACCAAACAATCAACTCTTGTTGACCGTTTGCTTCAGGCATTCCCAGCACACAGTGCCCGTGATCGTTCTCACACGAGCTGCAGGGGGCAGCAGACCAGAAGTGTTAGAGGTGCAGAAATCAGAAGTGGCGTTGGACAGAGGGGTTTTCTGACCAGGTTGTGGAGTGATTTTGCTATGACCGCAGACAGGACAGGTACTGCAACATCAATTCAAAGTGACAGGAGACAACATTTGTCCAGTATGGTTACTAACTATTTTTCATCCCTTATCGATGTTCTACCTCAACCGTCATTCCCATTTGATTACTGGGCATCCAAATTAGACACCTGGCCAGAATTGACAGAATATGCATTGCAGGAGCTTGCTTGCCCGGCAGCTAGTGTCCTATCAGAAAGAGTATTCAGTGCTGCAGGTTCAATATTAACCGAAAAAAGGACTCGTCTGGCTACCCAAAATGTTGATGATCTAACCTTCATTAAAATGAACCACAACTGGATTTCGAAATCTTTTGCCCCACCTTGCCCGGCCGACACCTAGCTTTCCTATGAAAAGGTATTGCCTGTGGACTACTCTGAATGACTTTACCAATCTCGTAATTTGCAGCAGCTGATTGTCCAGCATACGACATGTTTACACCTCCCTAAATGGCCAAACTCCCCTCACGGGGCCGTGGTATCGCCACTTGGCGCAAGCACCCGTGAGAGTGCTGTTTGTCTGAAGAGGTGAGTGTGCCCGCTTTTGGTCGACGGCACTGCCATGGGTCCCTAATAGTACAATAAAGTGTCTCTGGCGGTGGTGGTGCGCACCCAACGTCAGACACACTGTTGTAACATGAGGGGCCCTGGGCCTGTACCGCCGGCCACAAGAGAGTTCCCCCACCCCCAGCTCAAACATTGCTCTACCACTTGCACAATTATCTCTCACAGTACCACCAATGTTTAGTCTATGCGCTGACATCCGTAAATTCCTGCCACTGACAATACCATTGTGTTGACATGTATGATGGTACTGAACATAGTCAGGGGCAGTGTCCTATATTTACCCAAGTAAATACTTTGTGCCAAATTACTAGGTCTGAAACTACGCAGAGGAGCTCACCCCTGTACCTAATGATTGCACCCTTTTGTGTTTTCGTTTTGTTGTAATGCGAGACATTAACATGTATTTATTGTTTGGGACTACTAACTGGCAGACACTCATTACAATCGGCCTCCGCTGACAACATCAATGCTGCCTGTGTACCCCTGCAAGAGAATTCAAAGTGTCTACAGCCAAATTTTATTATGTTAGGCCTACTACGCCTGTCTGCGGTCCTTCCTTCCACTAGGCCTCCAGTGACCTGTCTACTGCTGCCCGTGTACCCCTGGAACCAATTTTAAAGTGCCTACAGCCCAATTTTATTATGTTAGGCCTACTACGCCTGTCTGCGGTCCCTCCTTCCACTAGGCCTCCACTGACCTGTCTACTGCTGCCCGTGTACCCCTGGAACCAATTTTAAAGTGCCTACAGCCCAATTTTATTATGTTAGGCCTTTAAAGCCTGTCTGCGGTCCCTCCTTCCACTAGGCCTCCACTGACCTGTCTACTGCTGCCGAGCTGGCCCGATTATTAAGGGCGAACTCAGCCAACGGCAAAAAGGACACCCAATCATCCTGATCAGCAGAAACAAAACATCTCAGATATGTTTCCAAGGTCTGATTGGTTCGTTCAGTCTGGCCATTTGTCTGAGGATGGAAAGCCGAGGAAAAAGACAAATCAATGCCCATCCTAGCACAAAAGGCTCGCCAAAACCTCGAAACAAACTGGTAACCTCTGTCAGAAACGATGTTCTCTGGAATGCCATGTAAACTAACCACATGCTGGAAGAACAATGGCAACAAATCAGAGGAGGAAGGTAATTTAGACAAGGGTACCAAATGGATCATCTTAGAGAAGCGATCAACAACTACCCAAATGACCGACATTTTTTGAGAGACGGGGAGATCCGTAATAAAATCCATAGAGATATGTGTCCAAGGCCTCTTCGGGACCGGCTAGGGCAAAAGCAACCCACTGGCACGAGAACAGCAGGGCTTAGCCCGAGCACAAATCCCACAGGACTGCACAAAAGAACGCACATCCCGCGACAGAGACGGCCACCAAAAGGATCTAGCCACAAAATCTCTGGTACCAAAGATTCCAGGATGACCAGCCAACACCGAACAATGAACCTCAGAGATAACTTTATTCGTCCACCTATCAGGGACAAACAGTTTCTCCGCTGGGCAACGATCAGGTTTATTAGCCTGAAATTTTTGCAGCACCCGCCGCAAATCAGGGGAGATGGCAGACACAATTACTCCCTCTGTGAGAATACCCGCCGGCTCAGGCAAACCCGGAGAGTCGGGCACAAAACTCCTAGACAGAGCATCCGCCTTCACATTTTTAGAGCCCGGAAGGTACGAAACCACAAAGTCAAAACGGGAGAAAAACAGCGACAAACGAGCCTGTCTAGGATTCAATCGTTTTGCAGACTCAAGATAAGTCAAGTTCTTGTGATCAGTCAAGACCACCACGCGATGCTTAGCTCCTTCAAGCCAATGACGCCACTCCTCGAATGCCCACTTCATGGCCAGCAACTCTCGATTGCCAACATCATAATTTCGCTCAGCAGGCGAAAACTTCCTGGAAAAGAAGGCGCATGGCTTCATCACCGAGCAATCAGAACCTCTTTGCGACAAAACAGCCCCCGCTCCAATTTCAGAAGCATCAACCTCGACCTGGAACGGAAGCGAAACATCTGGTTGACACAACACAGGGGCAGAATAAAAACGACGCTTTAACTCTTGAAAAGCTTCCACAGCAGCAGAAGACCAATTGACCACATCAGCACCCTTCTTGGTCAAATCGGTCAATGGTTTAGCAATACTAGAAAAATTACAGATGAAGCGACGATAAAAACTAGCAAAGCCAAGGAACTTTTGCAGACTCTTCAGAGATGTCGGCTGAGTCCAATCATAAATGGCCTGGACCTTAACAGGGTCCATCTCGATAGTAGAAGGTGAAAAAATGAACCCCAAAAATGAAACCTTCTGAACACCAAAGAGACACTTTGATCCCTTCACAAGCAAAGAATTAGCACGCAGGACCTGGAACACCATTCTGACCTGCTTCACATGAGACTCCCAATCATCCGAAAAGACCAAAATATCATCCAAGTATACAATCAGGAATTTATCCAGGTACTCTCGGAAGATGTCATGCATAAAGGACTGAAATACTGATGGAGCATTGGCAAGTCCGAATGGCATAACTAGGTACTCAAAATGGCCCTCGGGCGTATTAAATGCAGTTTTCCATTCATCGCCCCGTTTAATACGCACAAGATTATATGCACCACGAAGATCTATCTTGGTGAACCAACTAGCCCCCTTAATCCGAGCAAACAAATCAGATAGCAGCGGCAAGGGGTACTGAAATTTGACCGTGATTTTATTTAGAAGGCGGTAATCAATACAAGGTCTCAGCGAACCATCCTTCTTGGCCACAAAAAAGAACCCTGCTCCCAATGGCGATGACGACGGGCGAATATGACCCTTCTCCAAGGATTCTGTTACGTAACTCCGCATAGCGGCGTGCTCAGGTACAGATAAATTAAACAGTCGACCCTTAGGAAACTTACTACCAGGAATCAACTCAATAGCACAATCACAATCCCTATGCGGAGGTAGGGCATTGGACTTGGGCTCATCGAATACATCCCGGTAATCAGACAAGAACTCTGGGACCTCAGAAGGGGTGGATGATGAGATAGACAGAAATGGAACATCACCATGTACCCCCTGACAACCCCAGCTGGACACAGACATTGATTTCCAATCTAATACTGGGTTATGGACTTGTAGCCATGGCAACCCCAACACGACCACATCATGCAGATTATGCAACACCAGAAAGCGAATATCCTCCTGGTGCGCAGGAGCCATGCACATGGTCAGCTGTGTCCAATACTGAGGCTTATTCTTGGCCAAAGGCGTAGCATCAATTCCTCTCAATGGAATAAGACACTGCAAGCGCTCCAAGACAAACCCACAGCGCCTAGCAAACTCCAAGTCCATCAAATTCAGGGCAGCGCCTGAATCCACAAATGCCATGACAGAATAGGAAGACAAAGAGAAGATCAAAGTAACGGACAAAAGAAATTTCGACTGTACCGTACCAATGGTGGCAGACTTAGCGAACCGCTTAGTGCGCTTAGGACAATCGGAGATAGCATGAGTGGAATCACCACAGTAGAAACACAGCCCATTCTGACGTCTGTGTTCCTGCCTTTCAGCTCTGGTCAAAGTCCTATCGCACTGCATAGGCTCAGGTTTATGCTCAGATAATACCTCCAAATGGTGCACAGATTTACGCTCACGCAAGCGTCGACCGATCTGAATGGCCAAAGACATAGACTCATTCAGACCAGCAGGCATAGGAAATCCCACCATGACATCCTTAAGGGCTTCAGAGAGACCCTTTCTGAAAATAGCTGCCAGCGCACATTCATTCCATTGAGTGAGCACGGACCACTTTCTAAACTTCTGACAATAAATCTCTATCTCATCCTAACCCTGACACAGAGCCAGCGAATTTTTCTCTGCCTGATCCACTGAATTAGGTTCATCGTACAGTAATCCGAGCGCCAGAAAAAACGCATCAATATTACATAATGCAGGATCTCCTGGCGCAAGGGAAAATGCCCAGTCTTGAGGGTCGCCACGTAATAAAGAAATAATGATCTTAATTTGTTGAACTGGGTCACCAGAGGAGCGAGGTTTCAACGCCAGAAACAGTTTGCAATTATTTTTGAAACTCAGAAATTTAGCTCTATCTCCAGAAAACAAATCAGGAATAGGAATTCTTGGTTCTAACATAGAATTCTGAGCCACAAAGTCTTGAATATTTTGTACTCTTGCATTGAGATGATCCACACATGAAGACAGACCTTTAATGTCCATCACTACACCTGTGTCCTGAACCACCCAAATGTCTAGGGGGAAAAAAAGGCAAAACACAGTGCAAAGAAAAAAAAATGGTCTCAGAACTTCTTTTTTCCCTCTATTGAAAAGCATAGTACTTTAGGCCTCCAGTACTGTTATGAACAGGTAATTCAGAACCACAATGGACCTTGAAGTTCAGAGCACACAAAGTGACCTGACAATAACCAAAAAACATAGGACGAGCTCTGAGACGTGGGAACTCTGCTAACCGCAATCCCTAATCCTATCACACCACACTAGAGGTAGCCGTGGATTGCGCCTAACGCTCCCTATGCAACTCGGCACAGCCTGAGAAACTAGCTAGCCCTGAAGACAGAAAAATAAGCCTACCTTGCCTCAGAGAAATTCCCCAAAGGAAAAGGGAGCCCCCCACATATAATGACTGTGAGTTAAGATGAAAATACAAACACAGAGATGAAATAGATTTAGCAAAGTGAGGCCCGACTTACTGAATAGACCGAGGATAGGAAAGATAGCTTTGCGGTCAACACAAAAACCTACAAACAACCACGCAGAGGGGCAAAAAGACCCTCCGCACCGACTAACGGTACGGAGGTGCTCCCTCTGCGTCTCAGAGCTTCCAGCAAGCAAGAAAAACCAATATAGCAAGCTGGACAGAAAATATAGCAAACAAAAGTAACACAAGCAGAACTTAGCTTATGCTGGGCAGACAGGCCACAGGAACGATCCAGGAGGAAGCAAGACCAATACTAGAACATTGACTGGAGGCCAGGATCAAAGCACTAGGTGGAGTTAAATAGAGCAGCACCTAACGACTTAACCTCATCACCTGAGGAAGGAAACTCAGAAGCCGCAGTACCACTCACATCCACCAACGGAAGCCCATAGACAGAATCAGCCGAAGTACCACTTGTGACCACAGGAGGGAGCTCGACCACAGAATTCACAACACCTGTCTACTGCTGCCCGTGTACCCCTGGAACCAATTTTAAAGTGCTTACAGCCCAATTTTATTATGTTAGGCCTTCAAAGCCTGTCTGCGGTCCCTCCTTCCACTAGGCCTCCACTGACCTGTCTACTGCTGCCCGTGTACCCCTGGAACCAATTTTAAAGTGCCTACAGCCCAATTTTATTATGTTAGGCCTTCGAAGCCTGTCTGCGGTCCCTCCTTCCACTAGGCCTCCACTGACCTGTCTACTGCTGCCCGTGTACCCCTGGAACCAATTATAAAGTGCCTACAGCCCAATTTTATTATGTTAGGCCTTCGAAGCCTGTCTGCGGGCCCTCCTTCCAATAGTTCTCCACTGACCAGACCAATGCTGGCCGTGTACCCCTGGAACTCAGCTGAAAGTGCATGGAGCCTACTTTTTTTCTTTGTTTTATATTTATAAAGCCCAGATGAACTACTCTGTACCACGGTTCAAGCTACCCAGTCGTCACTTCTTTTGCGAGAAAAGCCATCCCAGCCAGGGCTGCCACTAGAAATTTCGGGGCCCCATACTGGCAAAATTTTCGGGGCCCCCTTGAGACTCCGCCCAGGCTCCACCCCAGCCCCGCCTCCAGGCTCCACCCCTCGAACTGTCCACAGTCCCACCGCTCTCTCTTGGAAAATCTCCACTTCTCACCTATCACACATTGACAGTTCCCATCACCAGATCACACATATAGCCGGCAGCTTTTGTTTTGGCCAAAAGATTTTTTAAGCCGCCACCAGAACACGGTTGACACTTTTGGCCGGGCCCTACTGTACTGTAACCTACTAAATATTTGTTAAAATATGCAATACAATTTAGGTATATTTTTATTTATTTTTCAATTTTTAAAATGACCTATAATACTACATAAAAGGAACAAATACCACAGCACTATGACCAGATGACATATTACCACCACAGTGACCGAATAATATCAAATACAAGGAACAAATACCACAACACCATGACCAGACCGCATATTACCACCACATAGTGACTGGATACTACAATACTGATCAGTAATAAAAAAAAAAAAACACAATACTATCACCATCAGTGCCATTATACACAGGAGATCTGTAATTAGTAAGCAGTGTCTGTGTACAGGTAATACAGTGATCACCGGTGACATTATACACAGGAGCTCTGTATATACTATACAGTGTATAGTGTCAGTGTATAGTTAACACTGACTCACCAGTGACGTCTCTAGGTGAAGTCCTTCATCTTTCATCCAGCACAGACCGCCATCATTTCTTCCAGCCAGGACTCGTCTCTGCAGGAAATATCACAGTTATCTCGAGTTCCACTTGCAGAACACATTACTTAATTTTCACAGCCTCTACATTACACCACATAAAGAAGGTGACATAGTATCACTCTGCACAGTAACAGGACCTCCCCCCATTTAAAACAGTATACTCAAAAAATAAAATAAATACATCACTGCAATAATAATATCCCTTAATTAGCCCCTATGGTAATATTCGCCATCCTAGCCCCCGTGTGTCTCATTGCAGGCTCCAGCCATATGTTCTCCCATCCTGCCCTCATGAGTATCCATTCTGCCCCAATGATCTCCCCATCCTGCCCCATCTGTCTCCATCGTATCCATCCTGCCCCATCTGTCTCCAATCCTGCCCCATCTGTCTCCATTCTGCCCCATCTGTTTCCAATCCTGCCCCATCTGTGTCCAGCACTCTGCCCCATCTGTTTCCAATCCTGCCCCATCTGTGTCCAGCACTCTGCCCCATCTGTGTCCAGCACTCTGCCCCATCTGTGTCCAATCCTGCCCCATATGTGTCCAGCACTCTGCCCCATCTGTGTCCAATCCTGCCCCATCTGTGTCCAGCACTCTGCCCCATCTGTGTCCAATCCTGCCCCAACTGTGTCCAGCACTCTGCCCCATCTGTGTCCAATCCTGCCCCATCTGTGTCCAGCACTCTGCCCCATCTGTGTCCAGCACTCTGCCCCATCTGTGTCCAGCACTCTGCCCCATCTGTGTCCAGCACTCTGCCCCATCTGTGTCCAGCACTCTGCCCCATCTGTGTCCAGCATATGTGCCCCATCTGTGTCCAGCACTCTGCCCCATCTGTGTACAGCACTCTGCCCCATCTTTTTCCAATCCTGCCCCATCTGTGTCCAGCACTCTGCCCCATCTGTGTCCAATCCTGCCCCATCTGTGTCCAGCACTCTGCCCCATCTGTGTCCAGCATATCTGCCCCATCTCTGTCCAGCACTCTGCCCCATCTCTGTCCAGCACTCTGCCCCATCTCTGTCCAGCACTCTGCCCCATCTCTGTCCAGCACTCTGCCCCATCTCTGTCCAGCACTCTGCCCATCTCTGTCCAGCACTCTGCCTCATCTCTGTCCAGCACTCTGCCCCATCTCTGTCCAGCACTCTGCCCCATCTCTGTCCAGCACTCTGCCCAGCAATCTGCCCCATCTCTTCCCAGCACTCTGCCCCATCTCTGTCCAGCACTCTGCCCCATCTCTGTCCAGCACTCTGCCCCATCTCTGTCCAGCACTCTGCCCATCTCTGTCCAGCACTCTGCCCCATCTCTGTCCAGCACTCTGCCCCATCTCTGTCCAGCACTCTGCCCCATCTCTGTCCAGCACTCTGCCCCATCTCTGTCCAGCACTCTGCCCCATCTATGTCCAGCACTCTGCCCAGCAATCTGCCCCATCTCTTCCCAGCACTCTGCCCCATCTCTGTCCAGCATATCTGCCCCATCTCTGTCCAGCACTCTGCCCCATCTCTGTCCAGCACTCTGCCCCATCTCTGTCCAGCACTCTGCCCATCTCTGTCCAGCACTCTGCCCCATCTCTGCCCAGCACTCTGCCCCATCTCTGTCCAGCACTCTGCCCCATCTCTGTCCAGCACTCTGCCCCATCTCTGTCCAGCACTCTGCCCCATCTCTGTCCAGCACTCTGCCCCATCTCTGTCCAGCACTCTGCCCCATCTCTGTCCAGCACTCTGCCCAGCAATCTGCCCCATCTCTTCCCAGCACTCTGCCCCATCTCTGTCCAGCACTCTGCCCCATCTCTGTCCAGCACTCTGCCCCATCTCTGTCCAGCACTCTGCCCCATCTCTTCCCAGCACTCTGCCCCATCTCTTCCCAGCACTCTGCCCCATCTCTTCCCAGCACTCTGCCCCATCTCTGTCCAGCACTCTGCCCCATCTCTGTCCAGCACTCTGCCCAGCACTCTGCCCCATCTCTGTCCAGCACTCTGCCCCATCTCTGTCCAGCACTCTGCCCCATCTCTGTCCAGCACTCTGCCCCATCTCTGTCCAGCACTCTGCCCCATCTCTGTCCAGCACTCTGCCCCATCTCTTCCCAGCACTCTGCCCCATCTCTTCCCAGCACTCTGCCCCATCTCTTCCCAGCACTCTGCCCCATCTCTTCCCAGCACTCTGCCCCATCTCTTCCCAGCACTCTGCCCCATCTCTGTCCAGCACTCTGCTCAGCACTCTGCCCCATCTCTGTCCAGCACTCTGCCCCATCTCTGTCCAGCACTCTGCCCCATCTCTGTCCAGCACTCTGCCCCATCTCTGTCCAGCACTCTGCCCCATCTCTGTCCAGCACTCTGCCCCATCTCTGTCCAGCACTCTGCCCCATCTCTTCCCAGCACTCTGCCCCATCTCTTCCCAGCACTCTGCCCCATCTCTTCCCAGCACTCTGCCCCATCTCTGTCCAGCGTTTTGCCCCTGTGTCCAGCGTTCTTCCCTGGGCCCCCGGATCGCCGCTCTCAAGAAAGAAAAAAAAAAGAAGTTCTTCTTACCTGGCCGCGCTCCTGCGGCGGGCGAAGTCTCCACGCAGCTGCAGCGTGCATGCACTCGCCGGCGACTGACAATGATGTCAGACGCCGGCGACATGCACGCACGCTGCGGCTGACCTCAGCGCCTGCCAGCCTCAGATTGGCTGGCGGCGCCGCGGCTGTTAACTATTGACGTGCGGGCCCGCGCCCGCACGTCAATAGCTTTAAACAGCTGCAGCGTCGGCGCTAAGGGCCCGATTCAGCCTGCGGCTGCCGGTAGGGGCACGGTGAGCAAATAAGACGGGGCCCGATGCGGGCCCCCTCTTCTCACCGGGCCCCATACGCCAGTCACGGCCGTCATGCCCTGATGGCGGCCCTGATCCCAGCCCTCCACCGGCATGAAAAATTCTGCATTGTCATAGCACTCAGGTAATCAAACAGTAGAAAGGTGCACCTGACCTGACAAGAGACGCATGGACCAGTAGGCATGTCCACAAAAAGTTACGTGTCCATTACGGCGCACTGGGTTAATGTGTTGGATGCATGGTCCACAGGGGACAGCCTACAAAGTCTGTCTGCAGTCCCTAATTCAAATTGTCCTCCGTTGACCACACCACTGCTGCCCGTGTACCCCTGGAACCAATTTTAAAGTGCCTACAGACAAATATTGTTATGTTAGGCCTACTACGCCTGTTTGTGGTCCCTCCTTCCAATACTCCTCCACTGACCACACCACTGCTGCCCGTGTACCCCTGGAACCTATTTTTAATTGCATAGAGCATCCTTTTTTTAATAGTAGGCGTACAAAGTCTGTCTGCGGTCCATAATTGAAATAGTCCTCCACTGACCAGACCAATGCTGCCTGTGTACCCCTGTAACCTTTTTTAAACTGCATTGAGCCACATTTTTGGTTTAAGGCCTACTACCTGTGTCTGGCAGCGCCACTCAATACAGCTGTCCTCCTTTGAAAAAAGCTGAGCGTCAATAGTCTGGTTTTCAGCCTCTAGGAATTTGAAAACTGCATTGGGGCTACTACTTCGGTATTGCCTACTAACGGTGTCTGCCGCTCCAAGGTGTTCCCCAGGTTTCCTCTCCATTGCTTCGGTCTTCCGACTCTCGTTTAGTAGTTGTAGAAAACTACACTGCATTAGGCCTACAAATTGGGTATGGGGTGTAAAGACGGTGTGTTCCACTCCAAGGTGTTCCCCAGGTTTCCTCGCCATTGCTTCGATCTTCCGACTCTCGTTTAGTAGTTGTAGAAAACTACACTGCATTAGGCCTACAAATTGGGTATGGGGTGTAGAGAGGGTGTGTTCCACTCCAAGGTGTTCCCCAGGTTTCGTCTACATTGCTTCGGTCTTCCGACTCTCGTTTAGTTGTTGTAGAAAACTACACTGCATTAGGCCTACAAATTGGGTATGGGGTGTAGAGACTGTGTGTTCCACTCCAAGGTGTTCCCCAGGTTTCCTCGCCATTGCTTCGGTCTTCCGACTCTCGTTTAGTAGTTGTAGAAAACTACACTGCATTAGGCCTACAAATTGGGTATGGGGTGTAGAGACGGTGTGTTCCTCTCCAAGGTGTTCCCCAGGTTTCCTCGCCATTGCTTCGATCTTCCGACTCTCGTTTAGTAGTTGTAGAAAACTACACTGCTTTAGGCCTACAAATTGGGTATGGGGTGTAGAGACGGTGTGTTCCACTCCAAGGTGTTCCCCAGGTTTCCTCGCCATTGCTTCGATCTTCCGACTCTCGTTTAGTAGTTGTAGAAAACTACACTGCATTAGGCCTACAAATTGGGTATGGGGTGTAGAGACGGTGTGTTCCTCTCCAAGGTGTTCCCCAGGTTTCCTCGCCATTGCTTCGATCTTCCGACTCTCGTTTAGTAGTTGTAGAAAACTACACTGCATTAGGCCTACAAATTGGGTATGGGGTGTAGAGACGGTGTGTTCCACTCCAAGGTGTTCCCCAGGTTTCCTCTCCATTGCTTTGGTCTTCCGACTCTCGTTTAGTGGTTGTTGAAAACTACACTGCATTAGGCCTACTAGTTGGGTTGGGGCCTTCTATCTGTGTCTGCCGCTCCTTGCTGTTCTCCTACAGTGAACAAAGCTGTGCCGCCTGTTTACTACTCTTGCCAATTTTGAACGGCATTTTGACTACTTACAGATTTGGGCCTACTCTCTGTGTCAGCCTCTCATTCCAGTTGTCCTCCTCTGAACAAAACAATGCCCCCTGGTTAGTCCTGTTGCCAATTTTGAACTGCATTTAGCCCACTTTATTCTTTGGGCCTATATCTGTGTTTCCTCCTCATCCTGCCCATTGCCCAGCCAGTGATAGATGAGTCTGCTGGTACACTGACCCATAACGCAACATTCCCCGTGCACGCTACACTGCAAGATTGTGACCCTGCTGAAAGTCAGGTCCCCCTTCCCGCATACCATACCACATTACACGGGGACAAAGAGGAAGGTGCAGATGAAGGTGCAGGTTCCTTCATCAGGTGGGGGGAGGAATACTCGTTGGCGACGTCACTGGCACAGGGCCTCTCATAGTACGCAAAAGTGTTGCTGCCGGTGGGAGGCGCCCCCGCCGTGCAAACACACCGCTGTACTTTGAGGGGCCCTGTGCCAGTGCCAATGCCAACGAGTGGGCCCCCCCTCTTGCTCAGGATCACAGCACTTGCAAAGTTGAAATACTTACCTCTCCCTGCTCCACTGCCGTGACGTGGTCCAGATGTCCTTGGCCCACTAATTGCTTGAACCAGCCCTACCCCCACAACTTTAGCCAAATGACCCCCAATTTCAAATGCCTTACAATTATTATAAGCTAAATTACGATTGACAAGCTTCAGTAGCAAGAATGGATGTTTTTGCCAATACAATGGGCTCTGTACATGTTTTCCTGGCCTCTACTCACTGCCGACTATGCTCCCCCATTGACTTGCATTGGGTTTCGTGTTTCGGTCGATCACCGACTTTTCGCGATAATCGGCCGATTCCACTCGACTCGACTTTTGAGATAGTCGGGTTTCGCGAAACCCGGCTCGACTCTAAAAAGGTCAAGGTTGCTCAACTCTACTCGGCAGTGATAATGAAGATGCCGCCACAGAGGGACGTTCATTCACTGTAGTATTTGTATTACTAGTGTAGCACTCAGCAGTGATAATGAACGTGTGGCCATAGAGGGACATTCATTTACTATAGTATGGATCAGTCCTAGGCCCCCTACTCTTCTCGTTGTATACTGCCCCTATTGGACAAACAATCAGTAGATTTGGTTTCCAGTACCATCTCTATGCTGACGACACCCAATTATACACTTCTGCTCCCGATATCACACCGACCTTTTTAGAAAACACCAGTGATTGTCTTACCGCTGTCTCTAACATCATGTCCTCCCTCTATCTGAAACTAAACCTGTCAAAAACTGAACTCCTCGTGTTCTCTCCCTCTACTAACCTACCTTTGCCTGACATTGCCATCTCCGTGTGCGGTTCCACCATTACTCCAAAGCAACATGCCCGCTGCCTTGGGGTCATCCTTGATTCTGACCTTTCATTCACCCCCTACATCCGATCACTGGCTCGCTCTTCTTACCTGCATCTCAAAAACATTTCTAGAATTCGCCCTTTTCTTAATTTCGACTCTGCAAAAACTCTGACTGTTTCACTTATTCATTCTCGTCTGGACTATTGTAACTCTCTACTAATCGGTCTCCCTCTTGCAAAACTCTCCCCGCTCCAATCTGTCCTGAATGCTGCAGCAAGGATCATATTCCTCACCAACCGTTACACCGATGCCTCTACCCTGTGCCAGTCATTACACTGGCTACCCATCCACTCCAGAATCCAGTACAAAACTACTACCCTCATCCACAAAGCACTCCATGGCTCAGCACCACCCTACATCTCCTCCCTGGTATCAGTCTACCACCCTACCCGTGCCCTCCGCTCCGCTAATGACCTCAGGTTAGCATCTTCAATAATCAGAACCTCCCACTCCCGTCTCCAAGACTTTACACGTGCTGCGCCGATTCTTTGGAATGCACTACCTAGGTTAATACGATTAATCCCCAATCCCCACAGTTTTAAGCGTGCCCTAAAAACTCATTTGTTCAGACTGGCCTACCGCCTCAATGCATTAACCTAACGATCCCTGTGTGGCCTATTTATAATAATAAAAAAAAAAAAAGGTTCCTCGCATCATGTTCTCATACACTTTATGCAGTATTAGCCCTCTGTGTCTGTACTGCTACATACTTAGGCAGGTAACTGGTTCATGCAGCTTTACATGAACACCTGAGCCTTACACTATAGCTGGTCCGAATAACTAAAGCAATTGTTACCATCCACCTCTCGTGTCTCCCCTTTTCCTCATAGTTTGTAAGCTTGCGAGCAGGGCCCTCACTCCTCCTGGTATCTGTTTTGAACTGTATTTCTGTTATGCTGTAATGTCTATTGTCTGTACAAGTCCCCTCTATAATTTGTAAAGCGCTGCGGAATATGTTGGCGCTATATAAATAAAATTATTATTATTATTTATTATTATAGTATTTCTATTATTAGTGTAGCACTCGGCAGTAATAATGAAGATGCCGCCATAGAAGGATGTTCATTTACCATAGTATTTGTATTACTAGTGTAGCACTCAGCAGTGATAATGAAGATGCCGCCATAGAGGAACATTCATTTACTATATTATTTCTATCACTAATGTAGCACTCGGCAGTGATAATGAAGATGCTGCCATAGAGGAACATTCATTTACTGTAGTATTTGTATTACTAGTGTAGCACTCGGCAGCAATAATGAAGATGTCGCCATAGGGACTTTCATTTACTATAGTATTTGTATTACTAGTGTAGCACACAGCAGTGATAATGAAGATGCCGCCATAGAGGGACGTTCATTTACTGTAGTATTTGTATTACTAGTGTAGCACTGGGCAGTGATAATGAAGATGCCGCCATAGAGGGACGTTCATTTACTGTAGTATTTGTATTACTAATGTAGCACTCAGCAGTGATAATGAAGATGCCGCCATAGAGGGACGTTCATTTACTATAGTATTTGTATTACTAGTGTAGCACTGGGCAGTGATAATGAAGATGCCGCATAGAGGGACGTTCATTTACTGTAGTATTTGTATTACTAATGTAGCACTCGGCAGTGATAATGAAGATGCCACCATAGAGGGACGTTCATTTACTATAGTATTTGTATTAATAGTGTAGCACTCGGCAGTGATAATGAAGATGCTGCTATAGAGGAACGTTCATTTACTATAGTATTTGTATTAGGTAACGTTCACACTAGCGTTATGCTAGTGTGCGTCGGGTTAGCGTCGGGCGACGCAGCGGCGAAGCACGCGTCATGCGCCCCTATATTTTACATGGGGGACGCATGCGTTTTTGTTTGTTGCGTTGTGCGACGCATGCGTCTTTTTTGCCGCAAGCGTCGGACCAAGAAAACGCAACAAGTTGCATTTTTCTTGCGTCCGATTTTCGGCAAAAATCGACGCATGCATCGCAAAACGCAGCGTTTTTGCGTGCGTTTTGCCGCGTTTTTGCATGCGTTGTGCGTTGCGTCACCGACGCAGCGGCGCACAACGCTAGTGTGAACGTAGCCTTACTAGTGTAGCACTTGGCAGTGATAATGAAGATGCTGCTATAGAGGAACGTTCATTTACTATAGAATTTGTATTACTAGTGTAGCACTCGGCAGTGATAATGAAGATGCTGCTATAGAGGAACGTTCATTTACTGTAGTATTTGTATTACTAGTGTAGCACTTGGCAGTGATAATGAAGATGCTGCCATAGAGGGACGTTCATTTACTATAGTATTTGTATTACTAGTTTAGCACTCGGCCATAGCAATATTACAAATAGTGGTTATTGGGTAATCATCCTGACTACAGGAAAGGGTCCATGTTCTCTAAACGATTGAACATTTTGGATAATTCCCTTTTTTATTTACTTGTTCTCCCTTTACGTTACTTGCATGTTGTCCTAAGTATTGGAACCCCAAAAGATCAGCTATAGCCTAAGGGAACATTGGGAGCAGATTTAGTAACTTTGTTTTTCGTTCCCAGTGTTCGTTAAAAGTGTTGTCCAAGCTTGGGACAAGTCTGCAGTTACGCCATGTGTGTAGAATGGTGACTGCGCGCAGTGTGCACACTGTCCCGATTTCCCGAATTCGCTCTCCTTTATTGAGTTGACACGTGACCGTAAGTATACAAATCGAAGCACATAGTGACTACGAACTTTTGTCCCAAACCCTGGCCATCCCTTTAACCAAACTTTATCTTTTCGGACACACTTATTAAAGTTTCATGTTCGGCTTTGTTAGTATGAAGGACGCCTATTATTTATGACACATTAAATTAAAACAAACTTATCATAGACAAGTGCAAAGTAAGGGAGAAATAGTAACTCTGCCCTAAGCACTAGGAGAAATTAGGCATTACCCTGTTTCTGCTCCGGATTCCTATGTAAAGTATGAATGTATGGGGTCCTCCAACATAGGAAGATGTTCTATTCAATTCCAGGCTTCAGACTAGCAGCCACGAAAAATGCATCACCTTGAAATAAAGGCCATTTATTGATAAAAGTACTAGAAGCTGGACACCATGTTTGTTAATATCCTATTTCCTCCACTGCAGAAAGTCAAGACGATTGGTGGATATTAAGTTAACAGACAATTATCCCAGAACCAGGGTTATCGGACTTGTGCAGATCAGTTGAGATGTATATAATTGCTCTGTCAAACAGCTGAAAAGCACTCGGCTTTTAGCTTATTGCCACTTTAAAATGAAATTCTTTCTGTAGAATGGGTTATGCCTGATATTCAAGGCATCAAAGACGAGGCAGCGGGTCACCAGTGCCTCAGGCAAGACAGCTAACCTTTAAAGTAAAGAATGAGCAGGGCTAGGAGGGTGAGGGGCGGCCTGATAAACAGGAGAAAAATTGTTTTTTAATAACTTCTGTGAAAACTACTGCAGGCAGCTCAGTTCTGATAACAAGTAATGGTTTATACATAACTATCTCATCATTGGGTTCTCAACATGTTCATCAGACCCCGAGTCCTCCACAACATAATTCTAAAATGGTGACGAAATATATTTACCGTATATAATATTCATAAAGACAAAAACAAATCCAGAATTTAACGAATTGTTGCTTAAATTGTCAATGGCAGCTTAATTTAGAGCCATAGATGACCTGATGTTATGTAGAGATATTGTAAAACTATGAAAATGAGACGGGTCAATTATTTAATATGATTTTATTAGCTTTGACTTGTGAAAGATTACTCAATGTACTCATGATTGTAGCCCTCCGTAAAGGTTTTGCTCTTTGTGTCAGGGATCAAAAGCAATTAGTAAGTAGTGACCGAAAACATTCACTTTCTAAGACAGTAATCAGTAACTGATTACAATTAACGCTGGTAAGTGGGTCAGAGGAATGTCTATAAAGAGACCTAGTGATCCCTCGGCTTTATCAACATTTGGGGTCAGAAGTTTCATGTGGCGATTTCCCTCTTCCTGCCTCATTGGCTGAGCCTTGTCATTCTCCGAGTGTTACTTATAAGACCCATACATTTTAATTTACATCTAAAAGGTCCATTCTAGTTCATCACAACTGGGCGTCACCTACACAGAATAGAATATAGGCATTTTACAAAATAGACCCAGTCATTCTGAGTATCGAGTTATATCTATGGTCAAACAGCAGGCTAATGTATGCGACCATCCTTGTAAGAAGATTCATGGAGATTGAGTCCTCTAACTGGACATTATAGACTATGGTTGTGTCAATAGATAGACCAGATTTCTACCCTTCACTCTCTACCAGCTTGGTAAAAACCTGCATGCCAGAGTCTAACCTTTGGCAACGTATCATCTTCTAACATTACGGCCCTCATACACATTAGAACCTGCCAATTACCTGGCTATAATGTGTTTGGAGGCCTTGGCATACTATGTCTGGGAAGATAAGGATCGTAAGCAGGGCTGTGGAGTCGGGGTCGGAGCCCATTTTGGTGGAGTCGGAGTCGTGGAAATTGAGGAGTCAGAGGTTTGGCTTACCGACTCCACAATGTTGGCTGACCCTGGAGATATCAACGGATTTGGACAACAAAGTAACGCATATTGGGTCGCCAGCCGACTGCTGGGTAGGAGAGATGTTGATTGAACATTTCCGATTTTGTTCTCTGAGATAAGCCACCAACTGATGTGTCAGCCGCCAGCTATATCATAGAGAACGCAGGGGCACCTACCGGAGCAAGCACTCCTGTGTACCTGAGTATCAGATGAGACAGCCGCCGGCCAAACGATCGGCCGAAGCATCGTTCAACCAACAGTCATCTAATGTATATGGCCGGCGTTACTCTACACTCCCCATAGAGAACACTTCAATGTACATGGGGCAGTTAGTAGAAATAGAAATTGGAGCAACTTTCAGGGTGTAAATCTTGGTAAGTTGTGCTGAATGATTAAGATCTTAATCCATATAAACATGAAATTAAACAAGAGTTATCAAACTTCTACAAGGAAAGAAAGGCAGCAGCAAGTTTTAGAGGAAAAAAAAAAAACGACAAACCTCATGAAAACAGCATGGATGCAACAGCAATCCTCTGGGCTTTTGTTGACAAGCAGCCAGCAAGGGACCACTGCGGACATTCAGTGTGCCCCACTACTGCCATCATGTCTCTGCAATGATGGGTTGTAGCCGTCTCGTGATGGCAACTTGTCAAGAAAATCTGGGAGGACTGCCTGACAGTTAGTGCTGGATTGCCACGGCAAACAATTAGTATTTTGTTGTTTTTTCCAAAATGATGAGATTTCTATTATTCTCAGTATAAAAAAAAACAAAGTTAAAAAACAAGTATAAAACATTTTATCGTCACTTTTTACCAAAAGTACCACATAACTCAGGTTAATAGAATTTCTTAACTCACAGGTAACTACTAAAATCAGGATAGAAGTTTCTTATTATTACATTAGACCATGAACACATACCACGATGGGAAAGTGTGATGTGAAAAGTAGAAAGGAACTTGAGTGATTCTGATTTCTGGGGTGTCGATTGCTCAAAAAGTGAGTGGGAAGTCCACACATATTTACATACACACGTTGGGATCATTAGAGCGACAATGTTAAAAAGGTCGAAACAAAACCCTGCAAAACTCAGGCAGAATTCTTGGAGCAAACACTGCCATGACAAGTAAACACTACCTGTCCACCTGGGAATGTGAACTAATAAAAGACAGGAGCCTTTGCGCCTCTTCTTGCATTCACTTTAATAAAGAATTAACTGAACAGGAAGGGTTTAGCTTAGGAGATGCTGTCAGACAATGATCCATCACATGCATTTTGTCTACTTTAGTGCATTTGCAGAAACGCAATGGGCAGATAGGGACGATGTCCTCTGGGCTGTCAAGGTCAGCAAGCACCTGCAATTTGCACTTGCAATTTTGTCACTTTCTAAGGAAAATATTTGCATCAGATTAGGTGAAACACAACGGATTCTCCTGTAAAAAAACATACCTGATATCATCTAAAAGTAATGGACACCCATGGGTTTGTGACAAATCCCCGTTGGACTGGATATGAACCACACACTGGCCATTCAAAAAAAATATTGACACTACTGAGGAAGAACGATAATATAATTCTGAATGCTAAATGCTAAATACTATAAGTTCATGGCGCAACAAAGGGGGGTTTAGTGGGTACGAAAAATATGTTCATGTCTGAACCCTATTTACATTTACAGTACATGTTAAAGAGATTTTTTTTTTTTTTTTGCAAATCAAACATCACAAAACAAATTAGTCCTGGGGGAAAACGAAGTTCAATCTCTTTTAAACAATTTATTTAAGCTCTGTACAATTAAAAAGGCCCTTTCTGAAGGGAGCTACAAAAGCAGCATGAAGTCTTGTTGCCTTAGCCTGAGGCTCTGATCTGGTCCCTCCACCTGCACTCTCCGGGAAGTTGTGGCTTGGCAACCTTTCCACTTTTCAGTTTTTACTAGCTTTAACTAAGCTCCCTCCATACTATCCCCTTCACTATTTCCCCCCTTTCCAAGCACTGCAGAGCTTACAATAATTAAAAGACAAAACCTTAATATGGTTTACTGGGGATATTTGCCTGCACTGATGAGCAACCCTAAAATGAATGATTATTTTCCTATAAAAAGGATCAAAATAAATAAATTTATTTCAAAATTATATATTTATAAAAAAAAATGATTTCCGTTTCATTCGCTGGTGATGACGGAAACACAAGACGAAAACATCTATTGACGGTAAATACAGTACATGTATAATGTCTTTTCATTTTTGTGTGTTTTTAACCTTCAAAAGACTTTGGGAAGCTTTGATGTTTTTAAAAATTATTTTGTACAATACTATGAGTACAGCCGGGGTGTAGACTCAACGAAATGTAAAAAAAAAAAAAGTCACATGAATAGCTTTGAACCTGCAGTATAAAGCAGGGGGGAGGGAGGTGAGCTACACTTGGCATTAGCATAACAACCCAGGTGCTTCCAATAGTCTTTTCAGATGAATTAAAGTGGGAAAAAAACATTTAACACAGGTTAGCAAGTGAAGCAGCTCAGCTCCCTGGTGGCTAATAATCCAAGCCATCACCTCCCCCGTGACTTCCAGGCTGCTCCATGCTTACATCTAATGTACATTCATTTAGGGGATGGATTTAAACCACACTGCCAATAAATAGTAACACTATAAAAAGATTTTATAGAAAAAAAAATACTCTATTCCCATATAAATTCATCCTAATGTACACGTATAAACAACTGTACAAAGAAGTAGCTTATGCCGTTTTTTTTGTATTTTTTTTTTTTTTAAATATTGACTTATTTTATTTTTTTTCTTTTAATATGTTGTTATAAATATATTTTGTCAAAATATATGATCATATGGTCAAAACAATTTTGCACGTAAAAGTCATAAATAAGGTCAAGGTGAAAGTCCAGGTGTTTTTTTTTTTTTTTCGTTTTTTTTTTTATTTTAAAGAAGTCCATCCGATAACAAGCAGTCTGTTTTTTTTGGGTTCAACGGCACCCGCACCCTTCTACAACCATCTCCTGATAGTTTTTAAGTACAACCTTGTCGTACTCATCCAAATAGAGCATTGAAATGGCGCTCAGTTCTGTGGGAACACAGCATGCTTTGGGAATGCTTGAGTTTACAGAGTTAACCAAAGTCTGTACAATGGCATGGTTGGTTGAGTTCAGGTGGTCAGCCAGGGGAAACGGGCAATCGCCATGGCAGTAAAAAGCCTGATATCCAGGTGGTGCCACAATCCAATCATTCCAACCAACGTCGCTGAAATCCACATACAGCGAATGCCTCCGACAATTTTTGTTTTTTTTCCGGGCTCTCTGCGGTTTTGGACTTCTTTTAGACCTCCTGGTCAGTGCATGTCCCCTGCCATCGTGGCTAAACGTGATGAGAAGTGGCCTCATCCTTGACCAGTCTGCATTCTCTTGAGGTAATAACGATCGGCTAATCCTGACGTGCTTCCCCTGATAAGTTTTAGTACGGTTGAGATGAAGGACCTCAACGGCAAGCCCATGGTTAATTCCCTTGTCTTGGGTCCACCTCATAATTGCCGGACTTACGTCAAAACTTTCCCATTGAGTCACATTGTGATGGATTAGTCTGGTGTCCAGCAGCCTAGTAATCAGCTGTCCATTTGACATCAGGGGCTTTACAACTTCATATATGTTAATTCGGTGAAAGCCTTCTTCCCATGCTGGGCCATTTTCAATGTGTTCTCTATAAAGTCTCAGCTCAGCTGAAGAAATCACCTCGTTCTCAGGAACGCTGCTGAGATTGAAGTAAAAGCGGATGCCCGAGTTTTCAGCGGTGGCTGGTATGTTCTCCAAATGTTCTAGCAAAATAAAAAAAAAATGAAAAAGAAGAGTGAATATTTGTGTGATACACGTTAAAACAACAGATCTACATCTAGACTTTGTGCTCCACCTCTCCCTAAGCGCAGGTGAAGAACACAATGGGGTTTTTGATAGATGTTTAGCCCCTTGTGACGCTCACACCACAAGATCTTCTAGTTCCATGTTCAAAATCACTTGGCAGCGGAGATCACATACAAGGTCTCTCTTTTTTTTTTTTTTACCTGAAGTGTATTGCTTGGGATATCCAGCGATTTTGAAAACATAGAGCATGCCTTGTTGATCATATTACAGAAAGGGGGAAAAGCAAATTCCAGCACAGTAATGATGCTGTGGATTAATAACTCAGATTTACTTTGGGAGAGAAACATCCGCTAGGAAACATTTGGGTCAGATTACAAGGCTTCATTGAGCAAATCTTACAAACACACGGCTGTAGCATTAAATACACTAAGTGTATTTTAAGTATTAAAACTACTGGAAAAAACAGGGAGTTACGCCTTTGCCTTTGATGATTGGGGGATACATAAAGCGGCTTATAACATGCTCAAATGGACCCGTGTAATCCATTTAACATAAATCTGAATTTATTTTCTCTCTTGATCTTGCAGGGCCACTCAATTTGGTATTTGTGGAGCACACAACCTACTCGTTTGTTGCAAATTCCAATGTTCAGACCTGATCGTAAACATATAACTTTCTAAATATTCATGTTTTACTGCTCTCGGGGAAGATGAAGTGGAGATATAGAATTTATTTTTCATCATCATAGAAAATACTCCCGCAAACGGTATCTCCCAAGTGATTGTAGAATTATAAATCCCAGAAGAAAGAATGTGACTTGTAGTTCCTCAAGAGCTAAATGGCAGCTCTTGACACTAACTAAAGTGCTTTTTTTTTATAAATGTATAATTACTGTAAATCTACGCTATAACCTTTTTACTTTACAAGGGCATTAATATAATACCACTGAATGAATACTCAGCATTTCGCTTGCACCCAACATATAATAGGCTTAACTGGCTTAGAAAAACATGAAATGTCTATACTTAAGATTTGACAGAACATTTTATTCTTCTCTCCCAGAGATGCAGGATTTTATTTTTTTTATGGTACTATATTTGCCGACATACTTTACAGAAATGTAGAAGGAGCTTTCTGCAGGTGTTTGGAATGCAATACAGATTTTTTTTTTTTTTGCTGCATTATATATCGTGAGGGTTGCTACAGCTTCTGCATTGCAAGTCTGACCATACATTGTATGTGTATATATATATATATATATATATATATATACACTGTTATATATATATATACACATACAATGTATGGTCAGACTGTTGATACATATATGTGTTATATAGATATAACACATTTTCTACAAATAGGAGATTGAACTTTGGCCTTTTTATGGACTCCAGTTTTTTTCCCCCAGTAACTTCGTAAAAGTAGAGCTTGGAATAAAAGATTAAAGTGAAGTAAACATATGGAAATGTGTGGATGGTCAAAGGTTGATTTACAAAGTTAAATTAACACCACTGTGAAAATGTATAATGGAAATTAAGGGGGATGGTCACAAGTCCTGTACAAACAGAAGACAATGGAAGGTGTTGCCAAGATGTTACAATAGAACAGGTAACACCACCACATTATTGCAAGAGATAAAAATGATATTCACCAAGTCAATACAGAGGTTTGAGTTAATTGGCTTCTACTTTCTGCTATGCTAGTGGATAGTTAAAGGTCAGTCTGGGGTAAGGAAGGAAGGATCATAGGAGTGAGCGAAGTATGAATAGATCAGACAGCATAATCTTTAGGATGCTTCGAGAATCCTATCAGAAAACAAGAGGATGTATAATCAGATGAACCTGAGGATAGGTCAAATATTCTATGTGATAGATATTGGAGGGTTAGAGGCTAACAGTTGGTTGACACTCACCTTCGTGGTGGAAACTTCTCACGGTATTGGCACGACTGGTGGGTCTCTCTGGATATTCCAGGTTGATCTCCTGAAGCTCGTCCTCTTCCTCTGCAGATTGTAGTCGGTATAAGTCCCGCATATAGGCAGGCACCACCACTTCCTTACTGGGTTGTGGCCGCTTGCGGAGGCCAAACATCTGTAGCAGCGTTGCCTCAAAGTCCCGCAAGAGCTCATGGCTCTGAGTGGACCTCCTTCCGCCCGCCTGGCCCTGAATCTCAGCCACTTTCTTCTTTCCGGTCTCAGGGATCAGACTAGCATGGCTAGTGCCTCCTAGCAGGACTTGGCATAATAAAATGACCATCAGCATTCGGTTACCAGGAATCATGGTGTCTCTGGGGTGCAGAACACAATACATACAAAATAAATAGGAGACTTGGAATAGAAACTTCTAAACTGAGTGGTATAGAAAAAAAAAGCAACAGAAGAGCAACCCCATAGTACACTGTGTCCTGGGGCAGGAGGAGGGCTTCCTATCATGTCATGGTCTAACTTGTTTACTGGCAAATAGCTCATTATCAGATATCCACCATCCTGCTAATCTGGGTCTCTGGGACTATCAGCACAATTATCTCAAACCTGGCTTCTGGCAGAACAAACAGCTAGTCCAGGCAGTGCAATACAATCTGACTGTCTCTGCATAGAGATCTGCAATCAACTAGTCATTACCAATCAAAAAGCCCCCAGCATCAAAATCCCCTGCTAAGGCATCCACAGATATCTGCCAGATGACTCTCCAGCAATGCCAGTCCTCAATATAAGGACTTGTCCCTTGTAGAATACCGTACAGTTCTGGAATTCCACTGAAGTACAAGAGCCTGAGCTCTGTCTGCAGCCCCCTTATCTGAGCACTGCTGGGCTTACCTCCCCGGCTGCAGTACAACAGCTGATGGGGGGCATCACCTTCTTTACAGCTGATGGAGGGATCACCTTCTCCTCTACAGTAGGGCATCACCTTCTCCTCTACAGCAGATGGGGGCATCACCTTCTCCTCTACAGCTGATGGGGGGCATCACCTTCTCTACAGCTGATGGGGGGCATCACCTTCTCCTCTACAGCTGATGGGGGCATCACCTTCTCCTCTACAGTGGGACATCACTTTCTCTCACATACAGCAGATGGGGGCATCACCTTCTCCTCTTCAGCTGATAGGGGCATCACCTTCTCCTCTACAGCTGATGGGGGCATCACCTTCTCCTCTACAGCTGATGGGGGCATCACCTTCTCCTCTACAGTGGGGCATCACCTTCTCTCACATACAGCAGATGGGGGCATCACCTTCTCCTCTACAGCTGATGGGGGGCATCACCATCTCTACAGCTGATGGGGGGCATCACCTCCTCTACAACTGATGGGGGGGGGGGGGGCATCACCTTCTCCTCTACAGTGGGGCATCACCTTCTCTCACATACAGCTGATGGGGGCATCACCTTCTCCTCTACAGCTGATGGGGGGCATCACCTTCTCTCACATACAGCTGATGGGGGGGATCTCTCACATACAGCTGATGGGGGGGGATCTCCTTCTCTCACATACAGCTGATGGGGGGGATCTCCTTCTCTCATATACAGCTGATGGGGGGGATCTCCTTCTCTCATATACAGCTGATGGGGGGGATCTCTCACATACAGCTGATGGGGGGGATCTCCTTCTCTCACATACAGCTGATGGGGGGCATCACCTTCTCTCACATGCAGCTGATGGGGGGCATCACCTTCTCCTTTCACATACAGCTGGGGTCCAGAGATGATCATCCCCTGCCATGCTACTATAGGAACATATCCCACTACAACTACAGCTCCCGCTGATCATCACACACAAGGATTGTAGACACAGAATCCCCCAAAAATCCAAATATTAAAGTCTACTCACTGACAGAAAACAAGGCATAGAAAAACAGTCCATGATTCTTGACAGCCAATCTGGGCCAGAGGTGTTGAGGAAGCTCCGGGCGCGGAGGCAGTGCTCAGACTGCGATGATACCAGAAGAATGGAGCTGGCAGCTACAATGAGTGTAATGAGCTCCGGCCAGACAGCCGCTTTTCTTCCAGCCCCCTCCACAGTCACGTGGTGCTCATCACTCCGGGGACCTGTCAATCACGCTCGCTCTCCAGGAAGCGAGCCGTGACCAGGAATCATTGTGTCTCTGGGGTGCAGAACACAATACATACAAAATAAATAGGAGACTTGGAATGGAAACTTCTAAACTGAATGGTATAGAAAAAAAAGCAACAGAAGAGCAATCCCATAGTACACTGTGTCCTGGGGCAGGAGGAGGGCTTCCTATCATGTCATGGTCTAACTCGTTTACTGGCAAATAGCTCATTATCAGATATCCACCATCCTGCTAATCTGGGTCTCTGGGACTATCAGCACAATTATCTCAAACCTGGCTTCTGACAGAACAAACAGCTAGTCCAGGCAGTGCAATACAATCTGACTGTCTCTGCATAGAGATCTGCAATCAACTAGTCATTACCAATCAAAAAGCCCCCAGCATCAAAATCCCCTGCTAAGGCATCCACAGATATCTGCCAGATGACTCTCCAGCAATGCCAGTCCTCAATATAAGGACTTGTCCCTTGTAGAATACCGTACAGTTCTGGAATTCCACTGAAGTACAAGAGCCTGAGCTCTGTCTGCAGCCCCCTTATCTGAGCACTGCTGGGCTTACCTCCCCGGCTGCAGTACAACAGCTGATGGGGGGCATCACCTTCTCATCTACAGTAGGGCATCACCTTCTCTCACATACAGCAGATGGGGGCATCACCTTCTCCTCTACAGCAGATGGGGGCATCACCTTCTCATCTACAGTAGGGCATCACCTTCTCCTCTACAGCAGATGGGGGCATCACCTTCTCCTCTACAGCTGATGGGGGGCATCACCTTCTCCTCTACAGCTGATGGGGGCATTACCTTCTCCTCAACAGCTGATGGGGGGCATCACCTCCTCTACAACTAATGGGGGGCATCACCTTCTCTACAGCTGATGGGGGGCATCACCTTCTCCGCTACAACTGATGGGGGGCATCACCTCCTCTACAACTGATCGGGGCATCACCTTCTTTACAGCTGATGGAGGGATCACCGTCTCCTCTACAGTAGGGCATTACCTTCTCCTCTACAGCTGATGGGGGCATCACCTTCTCCTCTACAGCAGAAGGGGGCATTACCTTCTCCTCTACAGCTGATGGGGGGCATCACCTCCTCTACAACTAATGGGGGGCATCACCTTCTCTACAGCTGATGGGGGGCATTACCTTCTCCTCTACAACTGATGGGGGGCATCACCTTCTCTACAGCTGATGGGGGGCATCACCTTCTCCTCTACAACTGATGGGGGGCATCACCTTCTCTACAACTGATGGGGGGCATCACCTCCTCTACAACTGATGGGGGGCATCACCTTCTCTACAACTGATGGGGGGCATCACCTTCTCTACAACTGATGGGGGGCATGACCTTCTCCTCTACAGTGGGGCATCACCTCTGACATACAGCTGATGGGGGAGCATCACCTTCTCCTCTACAGCTGATGGGGGCATCACCTGTACAACTGATGGGAGACATCACCTTCTCCTCTACGGTAGGGCATTACCTTCTCCTCTACAGCTGATGGGGGGCATCACCTCCTCTACAACTGATGGGGGGCATCACCTTCTCAACAACTGATGGGGGGGGCATCACCTTCTCCTCTACAGCTGATGGGGGGCATCACCTTCTCCTCTACAGCTGATGGGGGGCATCACCTTCTCCTCTACAGCTGATGGGGGGCATCGCCTCCTATACAACTGATGGGGGGCATCACCTTCTCCTCTACAGTGGGGGATCACCTTCTCTCACATACAGCTGATGGGGGGGGCATCACCTTCTCCTCTATAGCTATTATGTGTGGTGATGTGGTGGGGGGGCGGTATTATGTGTGGTGGGGGTGCGGGATTATGTGTGGTGATGGGGTGGAGGAGCGGGATTATGTGTGGTGATGTGGTGGAGGGGCGGGATTATGTGTGGTAATGTGGTGGGGGGGAGAGATTATGTGGTATTGTGGTGGAGGGGCGGGATTATGTGTGGTAATGTGGTGGGGGGCGGGATTATGTGTGGTAATGTGGTGGGGGGTGGGATTATGTGTGGTAATGTGATGGGGGCGGGATTATGTGTGGTGATGTGTTGGGGGGGCAGGATTGTGGTGATGTGTTGGGGGCGGGATTATGTGTGGTGATGAGTTGAAGGGGCAGGATTATGTGTGGTGATGTGGGGGGGCGGGATTGTGTGTGGTAATGGGGTGGGGGGCAGGATTATGTGTGGTGATGTGGTGGGGGCGGAGCTACTGTGCAGGGGGCGGGATTAGCGAGTAATCACAATGCCTCTTATATATATAGATATAGTCATATGTACACTCACACATATTAATATCTATATATTCCAACTATGGACAATGAAAGAATAAGACAGGTATTATGATGCAGGCCATTTACAAGTTCGCTAGCACATACATTAGTAATCTCTGTTGTGCATTATTTTAAGCAGACAACCTGCCATATGCCGAACAGTTGGTACTGGATCAAAAGACAAGCATAGACAGCAGGGGCTCTTATGCAGAAGGAGTATTCGTCTCCCCAGCTATTTAGCAGTTAATTTATCAAGAGTGATGGGCTCATTACAGAGCTCCTTGTGATTAGACTAAGGCTACAAAGTGACTTTGGTCATGAGGCAGCAATTCTCAGACAAGTTGTGAGATGAAAAGCTTTTGTGCATAGTGTCTGACTTTCTCTGTTATATTAGATCAGTAATTTAGCCGCCAAATCTCAGCTCTAATATAAAACAAAAAACAAATGCCCAATTGCTGACCGGTCTCAACCAAGTTACAGTCCCATGTGACTTATATTGAAGTCTATGGATGCAAAGTTGTGTGTAGTTGGTCATAGGTAAAACACAACCCCAAAGACATTTAGTACAGTCATGGCCAAAAGAATTAACACCTCTGCAATTCTGTCAGATAATACTCAGTTTCTTCCTGAAAATGATTGCAATCACAAATTCTTTGGTATTATTATCTTCATTTAATTTGTCTAAAATGAAAAAACACAAAAAGAATTGTCCTAAAGCCAAATTGGATATAATTCCACACCAAACATAGAAAAGGGGGTGGACAAAAGTATTGGCACCGTTCGAAAAATCATGTGATGCTTCTCTAATTTGTGTAATTAACAGCACCTGTAACTTACCTGTGGCACCTAACAGGTGTTGGCAATAACTAAATCACACTTGCAGCCAGTTGACATGGATTAAAGTTGACTCAACCTCTGTCCTGTGTCCTTGTGTGTACCACATTGAACATGGAGAAAAGAAAGAAGACCAAAGAACTGTCTGAGGACTTGAGAAACCAAATTGTGAGGAAGCATGAGCAATCTCAAAGCTACAAGTCCATCTCCAAAGAGCTGAATGTTCCTGTGTCTACCGTGCGCAGTGTCATCAAGAAGTTTAAAGCCCATGGCACTGTGGCTAACCTCCCTAGATGTGGACGGAAAATAAAAATTGACAAGATATTTCAACGCAAGATTGTGCGGATGTTGGATAAAGAACCTAGACTAACATCCAAACAAGTTCAAGCTGCCCTGCAGTCCGAGGGTACAACAGTACTATCCGTCGGCGTCTGAATGAAAAGGGACTGTATGGTAGGAGACCCAGGAAGACCCCACTTCTTACCCCGAGACATAAAAAAGCCAGGCTGGAGTTTGCCAAAACTTACCTGAAAAAGCCTAAAACGTTTTGGAAGAATGTTCTCTGGTCAGATGAGACAAAAGTAGACTTTTTTGGGCAAAGGCATCAACACAGAGTTTACAGGAGAAAAAAAGAGGCATTCAAAGAAAAGAACACGGTCCCTACAGTCAAACATGGCAGAGGTTCCCTGATGTTTTGGGGTTGCTTTGCTGCCTCTGGCACTGGACTGCTTGACCATGTGCATGGCATTATGAAGTCTGAAGACTACCAACAAATTTTGCAGCATAATGTAGGGCCCAGTGTGAGAAAGCTGGGTCTCCCTCAGAGATCATGGGTCTTTCAGCAGGATAATGACCCAAAACACACTTCAAAAAGCACCAGAAAATGGTTTGAGAGAAAGCACTGGAGACTTCTAAGGTGGCCAGCAATGAGTCCAGACCTGAATCCCATAGAACACCTGTGGAGAGATCTAAAAATGGCAGTTTGGAGAAGGCACCCTTCAAATATCAGGGACCTGGAGCAGTGTGCCAAAGAAGAAGGGTCTAAAATTCCAGCAGAGCATTGTAAGAAACTCATTGATGGTTACCGGAAGCGGTTAGTCGCAGTTATTTTGGCTAAAGGTTGTGCAACCAAGTATTAGGCTGAGGGTGCCAATACTTTTGTCTGGCCCATTTTTGGAGTTTTGTGTGAAATGATCAATGTTTTCCTTTTTGCTTCTTTCTCTTTTGTGTTTTTTTCATTTAAGACAAATTAAATGAAGATAATAATACCAAAGAATTTGTGATTGCAATCATTTTCAGGAAGAAACTGAGTATTATCTGACAGCATTGCAGGGGTGTTAATACTTTTGGCCATGACTGTAGGTCACAATGTTACACGATTGTCATAACCCCAGCCATACTCTACCATACAACTTGTCACTTTGTATCCTGCTGAACCAAAATAACATTTTATCAATAGCTGTTCATATCAACTGAAACATAAAAATGGCTACCCATATAATTTCCCATCTATTTAGTGTACGGCCCTTTGATGTGGAAGGTAGTGCAGCAGAAAGTTTACTAACCTCTAGGTTTAGGGGGGGCAAGTCTAGAGAAATTAGCCATTTGTTGCATCAGAAGGCCACCCTGCAGCTTGTCCTTTGCTAGAACCTTTCACATTGGAATTCTCACCTTCCTCTATTTTCTTATTTTCTCTCACCTCTACTCTAAAGAGTTACTGACTCTAAATGTTGTATATTTCCATATCACCTCCTACTTTACATGACAATTTTCAAATTCCAGGAGTCAGGGACATATAAAAAAGAAGCAAAGAAGGCAGTGCTGGTGCAGATCACCCCGCTAATATGGCAATAGATGTGAGCTGTGACATCCGCCTAATCCTGATGTGCATAGCAGGCCCAACACTGATTATTATGTGGGTGGATCCCTCCGTCGGATGCAGATTCACCCGCTAGTTCCTGGACCTTTGACGACCGTACCCGAAGACTGAAGATGGAGCAAAAAATTACAAATTTCATCACCAAGTGCGTGATTTTTTGCTTCCTATTACAAGGGTCAGGGACAGTCATTTTGAGTTTTTGCTGTTCCGATTCTTGCACTTATCTATCAGCTACAGTTCTACTCAAAAGTTTACATACCCCAGCAAAATGTTTTGCTTTCTTGGCTTTTTTCAGAGAATATGAATGATTACACCAATTTTTTTTGTCCACTCGTGGTTAGTGGTTGGGTGAAGTCATTTATTGTCAAACTACTGTGTTTTCTCTTTTTAAATCATAATGACAACCCAAAACATCCAAATGACCTTGATCAAAAGTTCATATACCCCATTTCTTATTATCATGTATTGCCCCCTCTAACATCAATGACAGCTTGAAGACTTTTATGGTAGTTGTGGATGAGGTTCTTTATTTCCTCAGATGGTAAAACTGTCCACTCTTCTTGGCAAAAAGCCTCCAAGTTCTTATAAATTCCTGGGCTGTCTGACATGAACTGTGCACTTGAGATCTCCCCAGAATGGCTCAGTGATATTGAGATCAGGAGACTGAGATGGCCACTCCAGAACCTTCACTTTGTTCTGCTGTAGCGAACGACAGTTCGACTTGGCCTTCTGTTTTGGATCGTTGTCATGTTGGAACATCCAGGTACGTCCCATGCAGTCCAAAGATGCAAAAAATGTAATAAGAGCTGTGCACTAGAGCCAGTGGGATATAGGTCCAAAGCTGGCAAACAAAAGGCCAGTTGTGATAAATTCCATACAGAGTGCTGGGGTGATCCTGGTTGATTGAAAGTTGGGAAGAACAATATGGTTGCGCTCTGGCCCAAACTGGGACCAGGTGAACTGAAGCTGTTAGCATCCAGCAAGCTTTAGAGCAGTGTTTACAAGCTCCATAGAAAAGAGCTTGTAATCGATGTAGTCATTGCTTAGGAGACCAACCACCATTAATAGAGTGCAAAGATGATGGGTAGTTTAGGCAAGAAAGAGTAAAGAAAAAAATGCCTCCATTTCTGAGAACAGGCAGGACTTTTAATAACAAGTAAATAGCAAAGTTTCTTGTTTTTACAGACACTCCGGATTTTAATCATTTGTCACGATGAAAATATCCCCATACAGTAAGTGTCGTCAACACCGTGTAAGGGTGGATTCACATGCTACAAATCTTGTTTCACTTAAGATTTCTGCAGGCCCCATTTACAGTGGGGCAAAAAAGTATTTAGTCAGTCAGCAATAGTGCAAGTTCCACCACTTAAAAAGATGAGAGGCGTCTGTAATTTACATCATAGGTAGACCTCAACTATGGGAGACAAACTGAGAAAAAAAAATCCAGAAAATCACATTGTCTGTTTTTTTATATTTTTTTTTGCATATTATGGTAGAAAATAAGTATTTGGTCAGAAACAAACAATAAAGATTTCTGGCTCTCACAGACCTGTAACAACTTCTTTGAGTCTCCTCTTTCCTCCACTCATTACCTGTAGTAATGGCACCTGTTTAAACTTGTTATCAGTATAAAAAGACACCTATGCACACACTGCTGAGTACCTTGGATAGATGTATACAGTGTGTTCCCCTAGGCTGGTCTTTCTAGTTGGACTTGAGGCATCCTATATACACTTATTTTGTATGTTTGTACCATTTTATGTCTTTTTGAATAAAAATTGATGAGTTTTAATCTACACTCCCTGTTCCTTGATTGGATCTGTGTGTTAAATGCTATGTACGGAGTGTGACCTCTTTATAGGTCATTTTTGAGGACTAATATGTATATACACCCTCAAACAGTCTGACTCCAAACTCCACTATGGTGAAGACCAAAGAGCTGTCAAAGGACACCAGAAACAAAAATGTAGCCCTGCACCAGGCTGGGAAGACTGAATCTGCAATAGCCAACCAGCTTGGAGTGAAGAAATCAACAGTGGGAGCAATAATTAGAAAATGGAAGACATACAAGACCACGGATAATCTCCCTCGATCTGGGGCTCCACGCAAAATCCCACCCCGTGGGGTCAGAATGATCACAAGAACGGTGAGCAAAAATCCCAGAACCACGCGGGGGGACCTAGTGAATGAACTGCAGAGAGCTGGGACCAATGTAACAAGGCCTACCATAAGTAACACACTACGCCACCATGGACTCAGATCCTGCAGTGCCAGACGTGTCCCACTGCTTAAGCCAGTACATGTCCGGGCCCGTCTGAAGTTTGCTAGAGAGCATTTGGATGATCCAGAGGAGTTTTGGGAGAATGTCCTATGGTCTGATGAAACCAAACTGGAACTGTTTGGTAGAAACACAACTTGTCGTGTTTGGAGAAAAAAGAATACTGAGTTGCATCCATCAAACACCATACCTACTGTAAAGCATGGTGGTGGAAACATCATGCTTTGGGGCTGTTTCTCTGCAAAGGGGCCAGGACGACTGATCCGGGTACATGAAAGAATGAATGGGGCCATGTATCGTGAGATTTTGAGTGCAAACCTCCTTCCATCAGCAAGGGCATTGAAGATGAAACGTGGCTGGGTCTTTCAACAAGACAATGATCCAAAGCACACCGCCAGGGCAACGAAGGAGTGGCTTCGTAAGAAGCATTTCAAGGTCCTGGAGTGGCCTAGCCAGTCTCCAGATCTCAACCCTATAGAAAACCTTTGGAGGGAGTTGAAAGTCCGTGTTGCCAAGCGAAAAGCCAAAACATCACTGCTCTAGAGGAGATCTGCATGGAGGAATGGGCCAACATACCAACAACAGTGTGTGGCAACCTTGTGAAGACTTACAGAAAACGTTTGACCTCTGTCATTGCCAACAAAGGATATATTACAAAGTATTGAGATGAAATTTTGTTTCTGACCAAATACTTATTTTCCACCATAATATGCAAATAAATTGTTAAATAAACAGACAATGTGATTTTCTGGATTTTTTTTTCTCAGTTTGTCTCCCATAGTTGAGGTCTACCTATGATGTAAATTACAGACGCCTCTCATCTTTTTAAGTGGTGGAACTTGCACTATTGCTGACTGACTAAATACTTTTTTGCCCCACTGTATATGCTTGTACCAAAACAGTCCCATTCAGATGAACAATGATTGCAAAAATTCATGCAACAAAATCTGCAGTGTGTGAACCCACCCTAAAGCTAAACTTGTATGCACATGCTTGTTTACAAAAGCTCTTATCCCGTAAAGGCCTTCAGCACTTTATGGCTGGTAAGATTATAATAAACCATCATAAACCCAAAGAGCATGGACGATTATCAATAATAAATAAGAAATAAGTATTTGATCACCAACCAACCAAAATCGGCAGTGTATCAAATACTTTCCCTAATATATAAAGAATTGATGCATCATAGATATACTTCAGTACTGTAGAGTGTAAAGGTACCATCACATTTAGCGACGCTGCAGCGATATAGACAACGATGCCGATCGCTGCAGCGTCGCTGTTTAGTCGTTGTGTGGTCGCTGGAGAGCTGTCACACAGCTCTCCAGCGACCAACGATGCCGAAGTCCCCGGGTAACCAGGGTAAACATCGGGTTACTAAGCGCAGGGCCGCTTAGTAACCCGATGTTTACCCTGGTTACCATTGTAAAAGTAAAAAAAAAAAAACAGTACATACTTACATTCCGGTGTCATGACGTCACCGCTGTGCTCTGCTTTACAGCCGGCCGGCGCTGACACAGTGCAGGGAAGCTGAGGCCGGGGGACAGACACCGGAATGTAAGTATGTACTGTTTTTTTTTTTTAACTTTTACAATGGTAACCAGGGTAAACATCGGGTTACTAAGCGCGGCCCTGTGCTTAGTAACCCGATGTTTACCCTGGTTACCAGTGAACACATCGCTGGATCGGCGTCACACACGCCGATTCAGCGATGACAGCGGATGATCAGCGACCAAATAAAGGTCCTGATCATTCCCCACGACCAACGATCTCCCAGTAGGGGCCTGATCGTTGGTCGCTGTCACGCATAACGATTTCGTTAACGATATCGTTGCTACGTCACAAAAAGCAACGATATCGTTAACGAAATCGTTATGTGTGAAGGTACCTTAAGAGCCAAGACCCCCATGCACCGGTAAACTGATTCATGATGCCCGAACCTCAGACTACTTGAATCAAGGGCTTCATTATTAATACAGTGTTTCCGAGAAAATCAGTAGAGGACCATGCCTCTTAAAGGGAACCTGTCACCCCGTTTTTTCAGAGTGAGATAAAAATACTGATAAATAGGGCCTGCGCTGTGCATTACAATAGTGTATGTAGTGTACCCTGATTCCCCACCTATGCTGCGAAATACATTACTAAAGTCGCCGTTTTCGCCTGTCAATCAGGCTGGTCAGGTCAGGTGGGCGTGGTGACATCGCTGTTTCTTCCCCAGCTTTCCGTTGGTGGCGTAGTGGTGTGCGCATGTCCAAGTGCCAAATCCACTGCACGCAGGTGAAGTAAAAGCGCGCGATCTGCGCTATTACCCTTGCCATCGGTGGGTGCGGCCATCTTCCTGAGGCCGCACGTGCGCAGATGGAGTGCTCTGCTGCAAGGGGCTTCAGGAAAATGGCCGTGGGATGCCGCGCGTGCGCAGATGGAGATCGCGGCGGCCATTTTCCCAAAGCCGAGTTTGCATCTGGATATAAAATTTTGGGCTGAAAGTGCCCCTCTCGGCTTATACTCAAGTCACGGTGGGCGGCAGGGTCGGCGGGTGAGGGGAAGAGGGCGCTGAGGCATACTTACCTAGTCCTGGCGCTCCTGACGCTCCCCCTGCCTGTCACACTGTCTCCGGGTGCCGCAGCTCTTCCCCTGTTCAGCGGTCACGTGGGACCGCTCATTAAAGAAATGAATATGGACTCCACTCCCATAGGGGTGGAGCCACATATTCATTTCTCTGAGCGGTGCCAGTGACCGCTGACAGGAAGAGCTGCGGCACCCGGAGACAGTGTGACAGGCAGGGGCAGCGTCAGGAGTGCCGGGACTAGGTGAGTATTTTATATTCACCTGTCCGCGTTCCACACGCCGGGCGCCGCTCCATCTTCCCGTCCTCTTGCACTGACTGTGCAGGTCAGAGGGCGCAATGACGCATATAGTGTGCGCGCCGCCCTCTGTCTGATCAGTCAGTGCGGAGAGACGCCGGGACGGGACGCTGAGGAGCTGCAAGCAAGAGAGGCGAGTATGGCATTTTTTTTTTTATTATTGCAGCAGCAGCAATGGCACAGCTTTATATGGAGCATCTATGGGGCAAAAATGAACGGTGCAGAGCACTATATGGCACAGCTATGGGGCAAGAATGAACGGTGCAGAGCACTATATGGCACAGTTATGGGGCAAGAATGAACAGTGCAGAGCACTATATGGCACAGTTATGGGGCAAGAATGAACGGTTCCAGAGCACTATATGGCTGTTGTGAATTCCACTCTTGGGCTCCCTCCGGTGGTTGTAAGTGGCACTTTTGTGAGTTCTGCTCTTGGGCTCCCTCTTGTGGTATCTATTGGTATGTCTGCTCCTTGGAGTTAGCTGTCATCAGCTGCCTCCACTTATCGTCTCTTCTGCTCGGCTATTTAAATCTGGCTCTATCTTCAGCCAGTGCCACTTGTAAATGGTTCCTGGTTGGATTCACATCTCTTTGGAGTTCCCTGTTATCCTGTCCAGTTCAGCTAAGCTAAGTTTTTGCTTGCCCTTTTCTGTCCATAGATTGTGGACTTATCCATTCTGTGCTTTCTATGTTTGTCCAGCTTTAGATAGACTGGCCTCCTGTGCTCATCCTGGTTTCATTCTGTGTATGTCTTTTCCCTCTCCACTCACAGTCATTATTTGTGGGGGCTAATCTATCCTTTGGGGATTTTCTCTGAGGCAAGATAGCTTTCCTGCTTCTATCTTTAGGGGTAGTTAGCTCTTAGGCTGTGACGAGATGCCTAGGGAGAGTTAGGAGCATTCCACGGCTACTTCTAGTGTTGTGTTGAGCTTAGGGACTGCGGTCAGTACAGTTACCACTTCCTTCGGAGCTCGTTCCATGTTGCTCCTAGACCACTGTATCATAACAGTACAAGTGGCCAAAAATGAATTAAATGCATCTCAAAAGAAGGAAAAGAAAGTTCTGAACCATTTTTTTTTCTGTGCTCTAGTTTGTCTTTTTTTTTTCTTTTCCTCTTGATATCTGAGTGGTTCAGGATATATGCTTTGGCATGGATGTTCAGGGTTTGTTTTCTCATGTGGATCAACTTGCTGCAAGAGTACAGAGTATCCAGGACTATGTTGTCCAGACTCCGACTTTAGAGCCCAGAATTCCTACTCCTGATTTGTTTTTTGGGGACAGATCCAAGTTTTTGAACTTTAAAAATAACTGCAAATTGTTTTTTGCTTTGAAACCCCGTTCTTCTGGTGATCCCATTCAGCAAGTAAAAATCATCATATCCTTGCTGCATGGTGACCCTCAAGACTGGGCTTTTTCTCTTGAAACAGGGGATCTGGCATTATTGAATGTAGATGCATTTTTTCAAGCGCTCGGATTATTGTATGACGAACCTAATTCTGTGGATCATGCGGAAAAAACCCTGTTCGCCTTGTGTCAAGGTCAGGAAGCGGCAGAGTTATACTGCCAGAAATTTAGAAAATGGTCTGTGCTCACTAAATGGAATGAAAAGGCTCTGGCTGCTATTTTCAGAAAAGGTCTTTCTGAAACCCTTAAAGATGTTATGGTGAGCTTTCCTACGCCTGCCGGTTTGAGCGAATCTATGTCTCTAGCCATTCAGATTGATCGGCGTCTGCGCGAGCGCAAAGCTCTGCACCATATGGCAGTATCCTCTGAGCAAAGTCCTGAACCTATGCAATGTGATATGATTTTGACTAGAATAGAACTGCAGGAATTCAGACGTCAGAATAGGCTGTGTTTTTACTGTGGTGATTCGGCTCATGTTATCTCTGATTGCCCTAAGCGTACTAAGAGAGTCGCTAGGTCTGTTACCATTAGTACTATACAGCCTAAATTTCTCTTATCTGTGACCCTGATTTGCTCATTGTCGTCCTTTTCTGTCATGGCATTTGTGGATTCAGGCGCTGCCCTGAACTTAATGGACTTAGAATTCGCCAGGAGCTGTGGTTTTTCCTTGCAGCCTTTGCAGAGCCCTATTCCTTTGAGGGACATTGATGCTACACCCTTGGCCAAGGATAAACCTCTGTACTGGACACAGATGACTATGTACATGGCTCCTGCACATCAGGAAGATTGCCGTTTTCTGGTGTTGCATAACCTGCATGATGTTGTTGTACTGGCATTTCCATGGTTACAGGAACATAATCCGGTGCTGGATTGGAAAACTATGTCGGTGACTAGTTGGGGTTGTCGAGGAGTACATAGTGATGTTCCTTTGATGTCAATTTCCTCTTCCCCCTCTTCTGAGGTCCCTGAGTTTTTGTCGGATTTCCAGGATGTATTTGATGAGCCCAAGTCCAGTTCCCTTCCTCCGCACAGGGACTGTGATTGTGCTATTAACTTGATTCCTGGTTGTAAGTTCCCTAAGGGCCGACTTTTCAATCTGTCTGTGCCAGAGCATGCCGCCATGCGGAGCTATGTTAAGGAATCTTTGGAGAAAGGGCATATTCGGCCCTCTTCGTCACCATTGGGAGCGGGTTTCTGTTTTGTTGCTAAGAAGGATGGCTCCTTGAGACCCTGTATTGATTATCGTCTTCTTAATAAGATCACGGTCAAATTCCAATACCCCTTGCCTTTGCTTACTGATTTGTTTGCTCAGATTAAGGGGGCTAGTTGGTTTACTAAGATTGACCTCCGAGGGGCATATAATCTTGTTCGTATTAAACAGGGTGACCAATGGAAAAC
Source organism: Ranitomeya imitator (assembly GCF_032444005.1). Taxonomy (NCBI): domain Eukaryota; kingdom Metazoa; phylum Chordata; class Amphibia; order Anura; family Dendrobatidae; genus Ranitomeya; species Ranitomeya imitator. Next base: position 802,133,438 of record NC_091282.1, read on the forward strand.
TGCATTTAATACGCCCGAAGGCCATTTTAAATACCTTGTGATGCCATTTGGGCTCTCTAATGCTCCATCTGTGTTTCAGTCTTTCATGCATGATATTTTCCGCAATTATCTTGATAAATTCATGGTCGTATATTTGGATGATATTTAGATTTTTTCCGATGATTGGGAGTCTCATGTGAAGCAGGTCAGGATGGTGTTCCAGATCATTCGTGATAATGCTTTATTTGTGAAGGGGTCTAAGTGCCTGTTCGGAGTTCAGAAGGTCTCTTTTTTGGGATTTATTTTTTCTCCCTCATCTATAGAAATGGATCTTGTTAAGGTCCAAGCTATTCATGACTGGATCCAACCCACATCTGTGAAGGGTCTTCAAAAAATTTTGGGTTTTGCTAATTTCTATCGTCGTTTCATTGCCAACTTTTCCAGTGTGGTTAAGCCCCTTACTGATTTGACGAAGAAAGGCGCTGATGTGACGAATTGGTCCTCTGAGGCTGTTGAGGCCTTTCAGGAGCTTAAACGCCGATTTACTTCTGCCCCTGTGTTGCGTCAACCGGATGTTTCTCTTCCTTGTCAGGTTGAGGTCGACGCGTCTGAGATTGGGGCAGGGGCCGTTTTGTCTCAGAGGGAGTCTGATGGTTCTTTGATGAAACCGTGTGCTTTTTTTTCCAGAAAGTTTTTGCCTGCGGAACGCAATTATGATGTCGGCAATCGGGAGTTGTTGGCTATGAAGTGGGCGTTTGAGGAGTGGCGACATTGGCTTGAGGGAGCTAAACACCGTGTTGTGGTCCTGACCGATCATAATAATCTGATTTACCTCGAGTCGGCCAAGCGGCTGAATCCTAGACAGGCTCGATGGTCCCTGTTTTTCTCCCGTTTTGATTTTGTGGTCTCGTATCTTCCGGGATCTAAGAATGTTAAGGCTGATGCCCTCTGTTGTGAATTCTGTGGCAGAGTTCACTCCTGTGGTCACAAGTGGTACTTCGGCTGATTCTCTCTGGGAGCTTCCGTTTGTGGAGGAAAGTAGTACTGCAGCTTCTGAGTTTCCTTCTGGGACGCAAAGGGTGTACCTCCATGCCGTTAGTTCGGTACGGAGGGTCTTTTTGCCCCCTTTGCGTGGTTTTCTTTAGGGTTTTGTGTAGACCGCAAAGTTATCTTTCCTATCCTCGTTCTGTCTAGAATATCGGGCCTCACTTTGCTGAATCTATTTCATCCCTACGTTTGTCTTTTCATCTTACTCACAGTCATTATATGTGGGGGGCTGCCTTTTCCTTTGGGGTATTTCTCTGAGGCAAGGTAGGCTTATTTTTCTATCTTCAGGCTAGTTAGTTTCTCAGGCTGTGCCGAGTTGCATAGGGAGCGTTAGGCGCAATCCACAGCTGCCTCTAGTTGTGTTTGGAGAGGATCAGGAATTGCGGTCTACAGAGTTTCCACGTCTCAGAGCTCGTTCTATTATTTTGGGTTATTGTCAGATCACTGTATGTGCTCTGATCGCTATGTACATTGTGTTACTGAATTGCCTTTCATAACAGTACAGGAAGCCAAAAGTACTAATGATTCTCAATAGAGGGAAAAAAGAAGTTCTGAGTTTTTTTTCCTTTGCACTGTGATTTGTCTTTTTTTTCCCCTAGACATTTGGGTGGTTCAGGACACAGGTGTTACAATGGACATTAAAGGTCTGTCTTCATGTGTAGATCAGCTCACGGCAAGAGTTCAAGATATTCAAAATTTTGTGGTTCAGAATTCTTTGTTAGAACCGAGAATTCCTATTCCAGATTTGTTTTTTGGAGATAGAACTAAATTTCTGAGTTTCAAGAATAATTGTAAACTGTTTCTGGCTTTGAAACCTCGCTCTTCTGGTGACTCAGCGCAACAGGTTAGGATCGTCATTCCTTTTTTGCGTGGCGACCCTCAGGACTGGGCATTTTCTCTTGCGTCAGGAGATCCTGCATTGAGTGATATCGATGCGTTTTTCCTGGCGCTTGGATTGCTGTACGATGAGCCTAATTCAGTAGATCAGGCAGAAAAAAATTTGCTGGCTCTTTGTCAGGCTCAGGATGAGATAGAGCTATATTGCCAGAAATTTAGAAAATGGTCCGTGCTCACTCAATGGAATGAATCTGCGCTTGCAGCCATTTTCAGATAGGGTCTCTCTGAAGCCATTAAGGATGTCATGGTGGGATTTCCTATGCCCGCTGGTTTGAATGAGTCTATGTCTTTGACCATTCAGATCGGTCGACGCTTGCGTGAGCGTAAATCTGTGTACCATTTGGCGGTATTACCTGAGATTAAACCTGAGCCTATGCAGTGCGATAGGACTATGACCAGAGTTGAACGGCAAGAACACAGACGTCTGAATGGGCTGTGTTTCTACTGTGGTGATTCCACTCATGCTATCTCTGATTGTCCTAAGCGCACTAAGCGGTTCGCTAGGTCTGCCGCCATTGGTACTGTACAGTCAAAATTTCTTCTGTCCGTTACCTTGATATGCTAAACGTTGTGGATTTTTATTGGAGCCCTTGCAGTGTCCTATTCCATTGAGAGGAATTGATGCTACACCTTTGGCCAAGAATAAGCCTCAATACTGGACCCAGCTGACCGTGTGCATGGCTCCTGCACATCAGGAGGTTATTCGCTTTCTGGTGTTGCATAATCTGCATGATGTGGTCGTGTTGGGGTTGCCATGGCTACAAGCCCATAATCCAGTATTGGAGTGGAATTCCATGTTGGTGTCCAACTGGGGTTGTCAGGGGGTACATGGTGATGTTCCATTTCTGTCAATTTTGTCATCCACCCCTTCTGAGGTTCCAGAGTTCTTGTCTGATTACCGGGATGTATTTGATGAGCCCAAGTCCGATGCCCTGCCTCCGCATAGGGATTGTGATTGTGCTATCAATTTGATTCCTGGTAGTAAATTCCCAAAAGGTCGACTGTTTAATTTATCCATGCCTGAGCACACCGCTATGCGCAGTTATGTGAAGGAATCCCTGGAGAAGGGGCATATTCGCCCGTCATCGTCGCCATTAGGAGCAGGGTTGTTTTTTGTAGCCAAGAAGGATGGTTCGCTGAGACTGTGTATAGATTACCGCCTTCTTAATAAGATCACTGTTAAATTTCAGTACCCCTTGCCATTGTTATCTGATTTGTTTGCTCGGATTAAGGGGGCTAGTTGGTTCACTAAGATAGATCTTCGTGGTGCGTATAATCTGGTGAGAATCAGGCAAGGCGATGAATGGAAAACTGCATTTAATATGCCCGAGGGTCATTTTGAGTATCTAGTGATGCCGTTCGGACTTGCCAATGCTCCATCAGTGTTTCAATCCTTTATGCATGACATCTTCCGTGAGTACCTGGATAAATTCCTGATTGTGTACTTGGATGACATTTTGATCTTCTCGGATGATTGGGAGTCTCATGTGAAGCAGGTCAGAACGGTTTTTCAGGTCCTGCGTGCTAATTCTTTGTTTGTGAAGGGATCAAAGTGTCTCTTTGGTGTGCAGAAGGTTTCATTTTTGGGGTTCATCTTTTCCCCTTCTACTATCGAGATGGATCCGGTTAAGGTCAAAGCCATCCATGATTGGACTCAGCCGACATCTCTGAAAAGTCTGCAAAAGTTCCTGGGCTTTGATAATTTTTATCGTCGCTTCATCTGCAATTTTTCTAGTGTTGCCAAACCATTGACCGATTTGACCAAGAAGGGTGCTGATTTGGTCAATTGGTCTTCTGCTGCTGTGGAAGCTTTTCAAGAGTTGAAGCGTCGTTTTTCTTCTGCCCCTGTGTTGTGTCAACCAGATGTTTCTCTTCCGTTCCAGGTCGAGGTTGATGCTTCTGAGATTGGAGCAGGGGCTGTTTTGTCACAGAGAGGTTCTGGTTGCTCAGTGATGAAACCATGCGCTTTCTTTTCCAGGAAGTTTTCGCCTGCTGAGCGAAATTATGATGTGGGCAACCGAGAGTTGCTGGCCATGAAGTGGGCATTCGAGGAGTGGCGTCATTGGCTTGAAGGAGCTAAGCATCGCGTGGTGGTATTGACTGATCATAAGAACTTGACTTATCTCGAGTCTGCCAAGCGCTTGAATCCTAGACAAGCTCGTTGGTCGTTGTTTTTTGCCCGTTTTGACTTTGTGATTTCGTACCTTCCGGGCTCTAAAAATGTGAAGGCGGATGCTCTGTCTAGGAGTTTTGTGCCCGACTCTCCGGGTTTATCTGAGCCGGCGGGTATCCTCAAGGAAGGAGTAATTGTGTCTGCCATCTCCCCTGATTTGCGGCGGGTGCTGCAAAAATTTCAGGCTAATAAACCTGATCGTTGCCCAGCGGAGAAACTGTTTGTCCCTGATAGGTGGACGAATAGAGTTATCTCTGAACTTCATTGTTCGGTGTTGGCTGGTCATCCTGGAATCTTTGGTACCAGAGAGTTAGTGGCTAGATCCTTTTGGTGGCCCTCTCTGTCGCGGGATGTGCGTACTTTTGTGCAGTCCTGTGGGATTTGTGCTCGGGCTAAGCCCTGCTGTTCTCGTGCCAGTGGGTTGCTTTTGCCCTTGCCGGTCCCGAAGAGGCCTTGGACACATATCTCTATGGATTTTATTTCTGACCTTCCCGTTTCTCAAAAGATGTCAGTCATTTGGGTGGTCTGTGATCGCTTTTCTAAGATGGTCCATCTGGTACCCTTGTCTAAATTGCCTTCCTCCTCTGATTTGGTGCCTTTGTTCTTCCAGCATGTGGTTCGTTTGCATGGCATTCCAGAGAATATTGTTTCTGACAGAGGTTCCCAGTTTGTTTCGAGGTTTTGGCGAGCCTTTTGTGGTAGGATGGGCATTGACTTGTCTTTTTCCTCGGCTTTCCATCCTCAGACTAATGGCCAGACCGAACGAACCAATCAGACCTTGGAAACATATCTGAGATGCTTTGTTTCTGCTGATCAGGATGACTGGGTGTCCTTTTTGCCTTTGGCTGAGTTCGCCCTTAATAATCGGGCCAGCTCGGCTACCTTGGTTTCACCGTTTTTCTGCAACTCTGGGTTCCATCCTCGTTTCTCTTCAGGACAGGTTGAGTCTTCGGACTGTCCTGGTGTGGATACTGTGGTGGACAGGTTGCAGCAGATTTGGACTCAGGTAGTGGACAATTTGACCTTGTCCCAGGAGAAGGCTCAACTTTTCGCTAATCGCAGACGCCGTGTGGGTCCCCGACTTCGTGTTGGGGATCTGGTTTGGTTATCTTCTCGTCATATTCCTATGAAGGTTTCCTCTCCTAAGTTTAAACCTCGTTTTATTGGTCCGTATAGGATTTCTGAGGTTCTTAATCCTGTGTCTTTTCGTCTGACCCTTCCAGATTCTTTTTCCATACATAACATATTCCATAGGACATTGTTGCGGAGATACGTGGCACCTATGGTTCCATCTGTTGATCCTCCTGCCCCGGTTTTGGTGGAGGGGGAATTGGAGTATATTGTGGAGAAGATTTTGGATTCTCGTGTTTCAAGACGGAAACTCCAGTATCTGGTTAAATGGAAGGGTTATGCTCAGGAAGATAATTCCTGGGTTTTTGCCTCTGATGTCCATGCTCCCGATCTTGTTCGTGCCTTTCATGTGGCTCATCCTGGTCGGCCTGGGGGCTCTGGTGAGGGTTCGGTGACCCCTCCTCAAGGGGGGGGGTACTGTTGTGAATTCTGTGGCAGAGTTCACTCCTGTGGTCACAAGTGGTACTTCGGCTGATTCTCTCTGGGAGCTTCCGTTTGTGGAGGAAAGTGGTACTGCAGCTTCTGAGTTTCCTTCCTCAGGTGATCTGGTGAGGTCGTTAGCTGCTTCTCTACTTAACTCCACCTGATGCTTTGATCCATGCTTCCTGTCAATGTTCCAGTGTTGGACTTGTGTTTCTCTGGATCATTCCTGTGGCCTGCTGCTCTGCATAGCTAAGTGCTTCTCTGCTATTTGTTGCTATTTTTTCTGTCCAGCTTGTCTGTTTGTTTTGCTGGAAGCTCTGGGACGCAAAGGGTGTACCTCCGTGCCGTTAGTTCGGTACGGAGGGTCTTTTTGCCCCCTTTGCGTGGTTTTCTTTAGGGTTTTGTGTAGACCGCAAAGTTATCTTTCCTATCCTCGTTCTGTCTAGAATATCGGGCCTCACTTTGCTGAATCTATTTCATCCCTACGTTTGTCTTTTCATCTTACTCACAGTCATTATATGTGGGGGGCTGCCTTTTCCTTTGGGGTATTTCTCTGAGGCAAGGTAGGCTTATTTTTCTATCTTCAGGCTAGTTAGTTTCTCAGGCTGTGCCGAGTTGCATAGGGAGCGTTAGGCGCAATCCACAGCTGCCTCTAGTTGTGTTTGGAGAGGATCAGGAATTGCGGTCTACAGAGTTTCCACGTCTCAGAGCTCGTTCTATTATTTTGGGTTATTGTCAGATCACTGTATGTGCTCTGATCGCTATGTACATTGTGTTACTGAATTGCCTTTCATAACAGCCCTCTCTAGGAGTTTTTCGCCTGATTGTCCTGGAGTCCTTGAGCCGGTTGGCATTCTTAAGGAAGGGGTGATTCTTTCTGCTATCTCCCCTAATTTGCGGCGGGTGCTTCAGGAATTTCAGGCTGATAGGCCTGACCGCTGTCCAGTGGGGAAGCTGTTTGTTCCTGATAGATGGACAAGTAAGGTAATTTCTGAGGTTCATTGTTCAGTGTTGGCTGGGCATCCTGGGATTTTTGGTACCAGAGATTTGGTTGCTAGGTCCTTTTGGTGGCCTTCCTTGTCGCGCGATGTGCGTGCTTTTGTGCAGTCCTGTGGGACTTGCGCCCGGGCCAAGCCTTGCTGTTCCCGCGCTAGTGGGTTGCTTTTGCCTTTGCCGGTCCCTGAGAGGCCCTGGACGCATATTTCCATGGATTTTATTTCGGATCTTCCTGTTTCCCAGAAGATGTCTGTTATCTGGGTTGTTTGTGACCGGTTCTCTAAAATGGTCCATCTGGTACCTGTGCCTAAGTTGCCTTCCTCCTCAGATCTGGTTCCATTATTTTTTCAGCATGTGGTTCGTTTGCATAGCATTCCGGAGAATATTGTGTCTGACAGAGGTTCTCAGTTTGTCTCTAGATTTTGGCGGGCCTTTTGTGCGAGGATGGGCATTGATTTGTCTTTTTCTTCGGCGTTTCATCCTCAGACTAATGGCCAAACTGAGCGAACTAATCAGACCTTGGAGACCTATTTAAGATGCTTTGTGTCTGCTGATCAGGATGATTGGGTGTCTTTCTTGCCGTTGGCCGAGTTTGCCCTTAATAATCGGGCTAGTTCGGCTACTTTGGTTTCACCTTTCTTTTGTAATTTTCGTTTTCATCCTCGTTTTTCTTCTGGGCAGGTTGAGCCTTCTGATTGTCCTGGTGTTGATTCTGTGGTGGACAGGCTGCAGCAGATTTGGACTCATGTGGTGGACAATTTGACATTGTCTCAGGAAAGGGCTCAACGTTTTGCCAACCGCCGTCGGTTTGTTGGTCCCCGGCTTCGTGTGGGGGATTTGGTTTGGTTGTCTTCTCGTCATGTTCCTATGAAGGTTTCTTCTCCTAAGTTTAAGCCTCGGTTTATTGGT